>NC_036243.1:19213069-19309826 GCF_002742605.1 Olea europaea var. sylvestris | reverse complement strand
CAAAACGACGCACCTTTTCAAGTTATGGAAGAAAACAATGATTGAAATTCTTGGAAATCTCGAATGTTGCTGGAAACACAAAGTGAATATGGCAAAATTTAATAATTATTATTAATTTTGCCATATTGAGGGGTAATTGTTGACACATAAAAATTCAGCCCAAATCGAACGGCCCAAAGAATGAAGCCCAATTGGAGGATCTCCAAATCAGATAACCCAAAGAACGAAGCCCAATCAAACAATTCAAGATGAAGGCCCAAGAACGCGGTAACGTCATCGCCCAAGTTTGCAAGTCGCCCAGAATTTGAGCGAATGGAGTGCCATGCAGTCGCCCAGAGCTGTTACTCTATTCTCGCCCAAACCTTCAAGTCGCCCAAAATCTTAACAAACATAAAGCGTTGTGGTTATCAAGAATGTGCAGTTATCAAAGCAGTTATTAAAGCAGCCCTATCACGTTCCACGATTCAAGGAATTCAATCGAAAACGGTTGAACGACGAAGAGTAATGGCAGCAGTTAAAAAAGGTAATTTTCATGACAAGCTGGCCATTATGAGGAAAGTGGGCAGTTGCAGAACGATCAAGCAATTTTTAGGCGGTTGATCACAAAAAAGATCATCCATGGAGAATAAAAGGGAGAAAAGACATAGAGCAAAGGACCGAATCAAAAACTCTCGAACAGAGAACATGTAATTTTAATTTCCTTAGTTTTAGACTTAAACACTTTTTTCAATAACTCGTGTGGTTGCGCCCCTTGGAGGCATTTTGTTTTTGATTTTCAATTGTAAAGTCATCGCCAATAAAAGAACACCCTTTTTTGGGACTTTGTCTCAAAAGGTTTGTCTCTTATACAATCGTCTGATCCCTTTTAATTGTTAGCGACTAACCACGCGAAACAGTAATAATAACAGCTTGCCATATATCAAAGCTAAGTTAGAGGCCTTTTCTTTTCATAATATATAAATATTAAGTGTAGTCACCCTTTAAGTAACCTAAAGTCTAAAGCAAACACCATGATGTGGGAACAAAATATGAATCTTTGGCAAAAGAAAGACTTAGAATCTTTGTTTTTCTCTCGATGACAAAGGAAGTCCCATTTATGGCGACTTAGTGGGGTGACGATATTGCCATGATCAAGCATAGGATTTGTGACTGTAATAGGTTGTGTTACTAAAAAGTTGGTCAAATTGTCTTTTCAAGTAAATCATATTTATCAAAGCATCTAGTCTGTCGATTTTTTGAAAAGTTAAAAATTGTTTTTGAAATTAAGAAACTTCTAACATGTTTAAATAGTTTTTTGAAAATAACTTTTACAGGAAGTTGACTTAATACAACTTTCTCAGGAAGATTTCAACAAAAAGCAAAAATCTTGTCAAACGAGTGGGGGTATGGTTTGCAACTGTTTTCTACTACACATCAATTATTGATAAAATCAATCTAGGCGGTTAAAAATATGTAAACAAATGCAAAGAATTCCCTTTGTGGGGGTGTCCATTAAAGGTACTTGAATTGATTTAGCATAAATTTTACGAGTTATGACTGCTCTTTTGTTGCATCCCTTAAACCAAATAAAAGTGATGCATTAATATTTCTTTTTTTTATTTGATGAAATGATAATATATGAAGGAAAAAGATGTTTAATATACATAATAATTAAATTTAAATAGGAGCATTCTTCTTCAAAAAGAAGTCGTAGTATGATGGTGAGTATCTGACTGCCACGCGGTGACTCGAATTTAATCTAGGTAAAGGTGCTATCAAACTTCTTTGTATGCAATTTCAATCTAGTCTGTCAAATATTATTTTCAGTTTAATTTGTTTATATACAACTTGATTTTTTTATATATTTTTTTTCTACAGCCTGAACAAACAAATAGTTATTTTCAAACAACATAATTATATAAATCACAGTAATTTATATAATTATGTCGTTTGAAGTAACTTAATTCAAGAAATTGAATAGCTTTTTTTTTTTTTTTTTTAGATGAGTTGTGTAAGATTTAGACAAAAATATATTTTTTATGAGAAATAGAATTTTAATAAAATATAGAGGTGATAAATAATAATCTTATGCGGTAAAAATACAAATTTTTATGGTCAATAATTAGATATGCCTTTTGAAAATGCATTGGAGGTAATGGACTCATTACTTATTAATTCACGTTCAACCGAAAATGTGTGTGACTATGCAGCAAGGCGAATACAGGAGTTTGAGTTAGCGGCCGTTGACAGTTTACCGTCGATCGTAATAAAATATTAAGAGTCCGTTTGATTTTTCATTTTTTTTTGTTTTGCAAAAAAATGCATTTTGAAATAGTGATTTGATGGAAAATTTGTATCTAAAAATAAAGAAAAATTTTAAATTTGCGTATAATATTATTTTATTGAAAAATATGTAATTGAAAAGAAGTGCGAAAAAATATATTTTGAAAAAAAATAGGAATCAAACAAGGCCTAAAGTTTAAATATAACAATTACAATTATTTTGTTCAAATTGAATATATATAATTCTCTTATAAGAATAAAACGGACTCATCAAATGACATTGTTGCCAATTTTTGTATAATTCAAAGGAAGAGTACGGATTTGAATTTTTATAATTAAAAATTTAATATATTGTCAAAAATGGAAATTTGCTCTTGGCAGATCCAACACGCACGATCGCAGGTGCTCGATCCGCCCCTGCTATGCAGATTCGACATTGTTAAAAATAGAGCATTTATTTTTAATTAGCGCATAACATAATCATTTGATGAAATGACGTGTTAAAAAATACATCGTAACGTAATAAAAGCAAGTCATTTTCCTTTTCCAAAAGCCTTAGCCAACTTCCCCCTTTTTTCCAATTTGGTTCGGAAGGTACCAATATATTTGAACGCGAAAGTTAATAAAGAACCACGTGTGTGTATATATATATATATATATATATATATATATATATAACAAAATAACAGTCATATTTTCGGTTATAAATTTTATGATTAGTGGGCTTTCTATGACATGGCTCGTAATCTTCCAAACAAGGTACTAATACGTACTCGGGAGACGAAACATGCATCATTACATAGAACAACGAGAAAATTGAATGAAATCATGTTTTTAAGTTACTTTATGATAAAACAAAATTGGGGTAATACATTTTTTATTCAAAAACTAGGTATTTATTATTAAAAAAACAATTTAGCCAATGATTTATAGAAATTAAAATAAGATTTTTAGCAAATTTTGATAAAGTTGATGGAATATATGGTTAAAAAGTTGTAGATTACATGAAATGTGTTGTTAAAATTAATTATCGACTTTGATTTAAATTTTAATCGGACTTTTTAGCGGTAGCTAATAGAAGTTTAATATATTTTTAGTATTTAATTTTTCATTTTCGCAAATCCTTATAATTTAGGGATTATTATCTTAAATTTATTATTCAAAATTTGAATTTCAATAATTTCACGTCTTTCCTTCTTTACGGTCATGTAAACATAGTAACATTTCGTCTTTATCATATTTGCTCTGATTCAATGAGAGAAATTTCATCCTTATCATTTTGGGAGAAAGGAATTCACAAAAACCTATTATCCAAATTTATATTCAGGTGAAAACCAAGAAGAAATCATAAAAACAAAAATGTCATAAAACATAACATTACAAAGAATTGATGTTACAAATATAGTTAACAAGGATAAAATATTGGTCCGTTGTATTCAATGTCACAAATTTTATACATTTGACACAATTTTGATAACGAGATGTAAAGAATTGATGTTACAAATATAGTTAACAAGGATAAAATATTGGTCCGTTGTATTCAATGTCACAAATTTTATACATTTGACACAATTTTGATAACGAGATGTACGGTGGAACATATGTCACGTTTGACGAGATGTATGGTGGAACATAAGTCACATTTGGTACAATTTTGGAAAGAGATATACAACATATTATATCAACCGTACATATTTGTTATAACCTTCAGGAGAAAATGAAGTCACACAAAGAGCAACATCGAATAATAAAATTCCAAACATTTGATGCAGTTTGTTGATTGTGAAATCCCATAGCTTGATGCAGATCGTTGTTGTAATCAATGAAGCAACAATTCCATTTTGTTCGTGTTAACAGATGATCACATGAATGAACATGGATATAGAATAATTACCTCGCAGAATTTAAGAGTGGAAAATTTGAGAAAAACTCTATCTTTATGTATCACGCTTTCCTGGTATATAACTAGTTTAGGCCACATTCAACTCATATTTGGCTCTATTTTTCAAAACTTATTTTTTTTCAAAATTCATATCAACCACTTCTCACATAAAATAATTTTAAACGTAAATTCAATTTTTTTTAAATTTTTTTCTAATCATGTATTCTCCAAAAAATCACTATTTAAAACCATATTATATCCCAAAAATGGGGGTCAAAGAGGGCTTGGGGTCTTATATAAATCGATTAATGAAAACATTCTCAAATTTTGATATTTTTACAATCATAAACTTGAACGTGGTAATTATGATTTTTCCTCATTAACTATTTATGACAAAAGGTGCCCCGTTTTAAAATTACACTTCATAAATCAAAGATGAAGTTCATTTGTTCACTTTTCAAGTATTTAATAAATTAATTAAGGGCTTGTTTGAGCCACATTATTTTCAAAAATATACATTTTTCAACAGTGATTTGACATCATTTCAACCACACATTCTTCAATAAAATAATATACACGTAAATCTAAAACTTTTCATTATTTTTTAACGACACATTTCTCATTGATTTGACATGAATAATACATCTTTTTTGCCTAGAATGTGGCTCAAACATGGGCTAAATATTAAATATTTTAATTAATTGAAGCATGTATCCCATAAATTAAGTGTTTCAAATTTGCGATTATCTTCACTTCCTTTATTTTTAAAACAACCCTGCTTGGCATACCCTGCCAAGGTACACACATGGTGGGGTTTGCTACAATTTTTTTTTATATGTGGGGCCCGCTGTTACAGTGAGGCATCTGGCGAGCCCCTATGAATTAGTTTTTTGTACGCTGGGGTTAATTCTTTTTAAAACCCTCATTCTTCTCACACACAATCTTCATATCCTCTACAACTCCATGATTTTTCTACATTCGACATTCATAAATCTCCAACTTTCGATGACTTCAACCATATATTATCCTCCTCCTACTGTACAAACATATTTTTATTTGCTTTGTGAAAGCTGTAGAGTCCAAAATCGAAGTATAATGGCTAGATTGAAAGGTAGAAATAAGGGAAAAAGATATAGGAGACACCGATAGAAGAAGTAAAAGAAACCCAAAGGAAACCACTAAGAAACTCCTCTAAAAGACAAAAATAGTCTGGGTCAAGCAAAAAAATGTCAACGAACAATGTATTTTCAAATTTCTTTTTTTTATTTATTTTTATTTATTTATTTTTTGGTTCATTTGAGTTATATGTACATAATTCAAAATTGATGGGTAACAAGTATTGTAAGTGTATTGGACATTTGTGGTTTTTCAATTTTAGTAACGAAGGAAATGGATGAGTGTTTTCATTTGAAAGTATTCTTTTATAGAAATTGATGTTTTTTTATTAATGAATGGTTTGTGTCCAGGTCGTATGTGACCTGTTAACATTTTTTACCATGGTTTTTATGAATGTGCGACCTGAATGCATCTGCAACTGTGACCTTATTTACATGATTATATATCATTATATGTATTTGTGACATGATTTAGCTTTCTTTTCCAATATGTGACCTGATTGTATACCATTATATGATGTGTGACCTAACTTACTCGATTGTCTGAGATTTTATGTCTGTGACCTGATTGAAAATCATTATCTGTGACTTGATTTACAATCTTGTCTATCATTATCTGTATCCGTGACCTCGTTTATTATACCATTCCAATTTTTATTTTAACATTATTTTTATCTATACGCATGATGCAGATATAGAACTTCATCATACCATAAGATAGTTTGTTTCTTTGGAAAAATTACCATTTCCATGAGAAATGGTGTTTTGACGAACATCAAAAAACATATAAGTGAAGTCCAACGACGTATGCTAGGGATGTCAACGAGTTGAGCCGAAATTCAAGTCTCGAGTAAAATCAAATGGACTTTTTTTGAGCCCAAGCCGAACAAAAGCTCGGCCAAAAAAAGGCTAGACCCGAGCTTTCGACTCGGGCCTTAACAAGCCAGGCCGGCTCAATTTTTTTCTTATATATATATATTAGCACAGCTGACTTATTAAAATAAGGCAGCCTCTAGCTGCCTTTTTTTTTTTCTTTTCTTCGTTGTTCTTTTTTTTTTTAATAAGGCTCGAGCCTGAGCAAGCCCATGTGGGGTCGGCTCAAGATAAGCCCGGAACCTAAAAATGGGGCTCGGTTCTACTGAGCCTCGAGCCGAGCCGACTCGGGTTTTTTTGGGGCCGAGCCAACGAGCCCAATTGACATCTCTAACGTATGCTTATAGGAATATGCTTTGAGTAATACAATCACACCGTTCTATAAACATCGAGAGATTAGGAAGCCAACAAAAGGAGATGGAATTGTCATAGAGTGAAAATTGAAAATACATTTGAAAATCAAGATAACAAAGGGATTTGTAAAGTTTATGAATATTGGGCTCATTTTATTTGTCATTTTTAATATTGTGCACGATGGAACTAATTGTAATGAATATGAAACCGTTGTTATACATTAAGATGTTGAAAACTTGTTTAATTTAACATTTGAGCAAATGTTTGAAATGTTAAATTACCCTGGTTCCATGTTTCATATGTACTTGATAATGTAACACTGTTCCAATTGTACAATTTAACTGCACTAGTTAATATCACAATACATTGGTCACATATTTATGTGATTTGGTTACAAATTATATTACACCGGACATATATTACACTTCTCAAGTCACATGTTATCCTGCATAGGTTAATTTGCACAGGTTATAAATTTTAATTTGCACAAGTCACAGGTGACTAAATAGGTCAAAGACTGTTATCGGATGGACACACACACAATTATGCTACTCATTTTTGAACAAACACATACAACTTATTCATGTTTGTAAGTCACAAATTATGCTACTTAGTTTATTATACATAGGTCACAAAAACCAATGCAGTGGCCACATATAGCTGTCATTAGAATAAAGAGTATACTACATAGTTCTCTGCCCATAGGTCACAATCTACTGAATTGGTCACATATTACAATATCAAATCACAAATTAGACTTCATATGTTACATGATATTAATTGGAGGTCAAATATGAATTGCCAAGTGCTAAAATGTCACAAGTTGATGTACACTGGTCACATATTCATTGTTTACAAGTTAAATGTAACTAAAAAGGTAGTCATAGGTCACAGTTTATTCTACATAGCTCACAGGTTGTATAGTTCTCATCTATAGGTCACAATCTACTGAATTGATCACATATTATAATATCAAATGCCAACACCACATATTGAATATAAATGTTCACACGTGTCTGTGAATTGTTAATAGATGACAAATTGATATGCACATGTCACAAATTCATTGTTTACAAGTTAAATGCAACTAAAAAGAGGTTATAAATAATATGCACAAATTAAATGACATTGTGCACATCGTACAATTCACCTGCACATATTATAGACCTGTGATGAGAACCTTCAATTTGTAGCATAAATTGTCTGATTATTTTTATTATAACAAATTTCAGTGACTAGTAATTGACCAAAACCTCCAAATTGTTACCTGAATTTTCGATTTCGACATCGATGGATGTTAATAGAATAGATCTATGTGTTGTTTATATTGGGTTGTTTGGTAAATTTGAATTTTAGGGAAGTTGATATATATACACATATATATATTAGGGAATTCGACTTCAGAAGGTAAGTACACGCTTGATTTAGGAAACTAATTTAACAAAATACACACACACCCACCTCACCTGACTTCTGAATTTTGAAACTTAATATCTAAAAATTGATTTGATACATGCTTTATATTTGATATATAATTCCCCCTGCCCCCCAAAAAAAAAAAGCCTCAATCTATATTGAGCAAAAGCAATCCAGTATTAATTTTTCTTTGGAGGTTAAACTAAAAATATCAAGGAGTTTTTTATTCCCCCGTTTGACAATCATTATGTTCCAAATATAATATTTTGAATTATAATTTTTAGATGAATACGTAGTTAAAAATAGGGAAAAAACTTGTAAATTAGTTTATTATATAAATGTGTGGTTAAAAAAGAGCGATGGTTGAACAAGGACTAAATTCCATTTTAAAATTAGAAAGTTTTAAGAATACTTTCCAAAAAAGTAGAGTAGGTTTGTAAATACATTTTTTTGAACATAAACTTTCAGGCCATATTTGAGACACATTCTTTGAAAAAATATATTTTAAATAGTGTTTTGATATTATTTCAACAACACATTTTTCAATAAAATAATATTACACACAAATTCAAAATTTTTCTTATTTTTTAACTACACATTTTCCATCAATACACTATTCAAAAATTCATTTTTATGAAAATAATGTAACTCAAATTAGGGCTCATAATGGGGTTTTCATTTAAAATGCTCGGTCAAACCAATTATTTGTTTAAAAAGTCCAAAAATTATGTTTTTTTTTTTTAGTCAGAAGACCTAAAGACACAAAACAATGAAAAATACAATTTGTAAATAACTATGATATCTCTGTATACAAAAAGACATTATTGTCCTAATTTCTCTTTCATATTTTCTATTTAGCCCTGGATCAATTTTAGATGCCATTTCATCTTGTCGGAGGTCGATATCGCAAATTTTTTCCTTTCCTTATCATCATCTTTTTTCTTTTATGCAATTCTAAAATCAAAATTTGGTTTTTTCTTGGCTGGAGGCAGCCCATGTGTTGAAAATTTAGATT
Organism: Olea europaea var. sylvestris; assembly: GCF_002742605.1. NCBI lineage: Eukaryota > Viridiplantae > Streptophyta > Magnoliopsida > Lamiales > Oleaceae > Olea > Olea europaea. The sequence continues at coordinate 19,300,909 of NC_036243.1, read as the reverse complement.
TCTTGAATTCAAATTTTAGGTTCTCTATACCCTTTGTCATGATAAATCTGCTAACAGTTGCTTGATTTCTTAAAAATATGGCTATTTGAGTTGAAGATTCAATTGTTCATATCCTTGGATTCTTGGAAGTGAAGGGCCTTATGCATATAATGGAAATATTTATTATATTCATTTCTAGTTTGTGGGTGCCAATGGAAGGTATTGGCATAACTAAGAATGCCACTTGTCACGGACATAGTTTCGTTACACCCGAACAACTAGAACCGTGCGGCTTTTACGTTCGACAATTCTCGTCCCTCACGAGAAAATGTTAAGTCAACCTTTCAACGTTCACAAATAACTTAACCAATGAGACTAAATTATAACCACATTGAGAAGAGAATTTTGGAGTAATGAATATATGGAAATAAGTAAGGTTGGGGAAACTTTTCTTTGTATAAATGAAAGGGAAAACTTTACAATCTCTCTAATGAATAAACTCACTTCATTCTACATGATTTACAAATGAGACTTTCATATCTATTTATAGGTAAAACTTAAACCTCCTTATGATCAAGTTGCATTTACTTTACAACTCATGCTTAGTTGGTGACAACTCGTGCTTAGTTGGTTACAACTCATGCTTAGTTGTCGTCAAGTGGATGATCTTACAACTTTCCTTGCAAGTTGATGCCAACTCAGTCTTAGCTTGTATCTTTGATATTATTTTCGCCAACTCGATCTTAGCTTGTATTTTGCAAGTAGCCAAGTGGACAAGTTGTGCAAGTTGCCCACTTACATCCCAAAATATCCCACTGCAAGTTCATGTATTTTTCCTCCCAAAATGACTGGGTCGAGACTTAGAAAAATCTCATTAACGTGCTTAAAAACTACACGATTTAGGCAGCCTGCATTCTGCCTAAAACAATCTGCCTGCGTCCCATATCGCAAGCTGTTCCGTCCTGCTGAAGCGCGTTACCTGCGCTGTCTTACGGCCGCTACCGGGATGGGTCAGTTGCGACCGTGTGGGGCGTAAGTCACTCCCCTACCGAATTTGGCGACGCACTCATCATCCTATACCGTCGAAGCATAGACCTTATTTGCCATAAGTCTATCTCATTTTCCCATTTTGTGCCATGACATTCCCGTGTCATGCCAAACCTTAAGTCATGACCTTGCAATCCGTGACACACTGCTTCTATTAGTTCAAGGGTGGTCAATGTTGAGTTTTGTTTACATTAAACTCGACCATTGGATGGTTGGCGAAGCCCACAATTATAGCTATAGTTGACGATATAAATTCTGATATTAGCATTCTTAAAGGTAAAAAATTGAACTTTTTCTTGCAGTATACAATTTGCAAGTGAATTTCTTGAAATCGGTAATAATTGTACATCTCGTGAGTGCAGTAAATGTAATAAAAATGGTCATATGCACATTCCACTTGCACGGGCCAAGCAGCTTGTGGTGATCCGTAATATGCGAAATATTGTTGTGATTTGTAGCTTTTTTATTTTTTTCTTATTTGAAGTAACAAATGATTTGTTACATTTTGTAATCATTGTACTATTAATGTCTTGAAATTGAAACGAACATAATTTCATTATGTTGTAATTTTATGATTTTTTTTCTTTGTGCCATTGGAGCGATATTAAAGTCGTTTTATATTATTGTGGTAATTTTTCACTTTACATATATCGTTTTATTTTTTTGAAATAACATAAATGTCATTATAGTTGTTATATATGTCATTCCAGTATGAAAAATTTACTACTTCGTATAACTACGTTCAAATTGTTCATGACAAGCAAAACGATTTTTCATATCGATCTAGTATGAAAATTTTACTGATTCACATAATGATATAGAAGTTGTTCTAGAATAACAAAACGGCACTGACGTTGCTATGCCAAAAAGTGAATGGTGCGCATGATGAAAGTTGTGGAGCACGCCAACCATAGTTTAAGGAATTGACATTTTGGTTCTCAAACTTTCATACTTTGTTTGATTGAGTCATTTCTCATGCAATTTTATCATTTGATCTTCAATGATTAGAAATTTACAATTTTTGTATAAGACCTTCAATAATTATTTCGTGGTCCAGATCAATTATTAGAAAGTTACAATTTAGTCTCCAAATCTCAAAAAGTCTATAAAATGACTTGTATTGCATGTAACAATTTAACATAATGGCATCGACTTCATTCCGTTACAACTTTATCGTCATTGAAATTGTTCCAGTAGGAAACATAATTACAACCATACTGATATCGTTTCTGTCAAACGTAATGACAATGATATTGTTATGGTTTAAAATGTCGAAATAGAAAAACGACACTGAGTTCATTCCTTGAAGTCATTTCTTTTTATACGTAATGACAATTATATTGTTTTGAATAAAATAGTCGAAATAACATAACAATATTGAAATCGATCCAGTATAAATTTTTCGACACTGAATTCGTTCCAATCCTAAATATAACTATAACGAGATTACCATCATTTTTTTCATACATAACGATAATTATATCTTCTTGCTTAAATGTCGATTCAATAATCTACCACCACCCTACATGACTCAAACAAAGCTAAGACGATTGATTGATGTCATTCAATGGATTGATACAACTTGAATGGAGATACTTTCTTTCCATTGAAAAAAGTTGGAAGGTGGTAGACAACTATGAAATATCCAATGTTGTAGATATTTTCTTTTGAATGGGATCGAACCTACCTGACGACCTTTTTCGATCGCCGTACATATGTTGGAGGCATGTCAAATGCCCATGAATGATCGAATCGACATTTTGTGCCCAAACAATATAACTATCCTATCTATGAGAAGAAACATATGTTTCGTACTAAACGAATTCAATGTAGGAAAAATGGTATTGGAACGATTTTAATATCGTTATGGAAATAACATAACGACATTCATATCGTTTCAGTATAAATTTGATGACGTGATTATTTCAGTTCAAATCATGCTACAACAACATAAATATCAGTTCTTTCATATGAAACAACAACTATATTGTTCTGGCTAAAAATGACGATTCGACCATCTAAGACCACTCGACATATCTTCGATATATGTAAGACGATTGAAACAGATCATCAAGTGGGTTCAATCTGACTTGAAATAAAACTATGGAAATATTCCCATAGTTGTCTATCACCTTCAAACTATTCTGATAGAAAGTATCTTCGTTTACTCTTTTTAAGACATTCGAGTGTATCATTCCACTTGAAGACTCTTTTTTTTTTTTTTTTTTTTTTTTTTTTTTTTTTATATCATCCTATGTATGTCAAAGGTATGCAAGGTGGCCATGGATGGTCAAATTGTTGTTTTTAGCCAGAACGATATAATTGTTATTTTATATGAAAAGAAATGATATATATATATCATTGTAGTTATAATTTGAATTGAAACGATTACTAACTTGTCAAATTAGCACTGAAATGATATGAATATTATTATGTTATTTTGTGGGTAACAATATCATTGTCATTACGTTTGAAAGGAAAGATATTTATTTCGTTTTAGTTATGATTTGACCTGAAATTATATCAACATTATCAAAATTATACTAAAATGATACGATGTTATGTTATTTCATGAGTTTGATATATATCGATTTTATTGTGTTACATATGAAAGTAAATGATATCTATATCGTTTTAATTATGATTTGAATTGGAGCGATTTCAATCTCGTCAAATTTGTGTTAAAACGATACGGATATCATCATGTTATTTCTTGGCTTTGATAATTATGATTTGTCATCTTTTTTGGAAATTGCACAAGATAAGTATATGTTGAATGAAAATTGAAGTTTGGGGATCGAAAAGTCAATCGCAAGAAAATTTATTTATCACTTGAGAGCAAATGGTCCCTTAACTTGCGTTGTGCGAGTTTTTGGGAAAAATGACTTTTTTGTTGTTTTATTAGTTTTTAACGAATTCTATTTCGTTTGAAAATTAGTAAAACAGCATCTTCGTATTGGAACAACATCTATATCGTTTTGTGTCTCAAGAATGATTTTAATGTTGTTATGGGAATCGATGTAATTTTCGTACTGGAATGATATCAATGTCATTTTTTGTTTCGAGAACGATAACAATATCATTATGTGAATCAATGTCATTTCTTGTTTATTTGTTGTTCCTTTCAATCTTATATACTGCACGCTTCATTTATCGGGCTTTAGCTAAGGTGCATTTGTCTATTTTGTTTTAGAAAAAACATTTAAATTTGCATTCCAAAGCATAAAATTAATTACTCAAACTTGGATTTAGAAGTGATTGCATTCTAGAATGAAGTAATCTTTCAAGACTTCCAGTTTGTCATCCCATTCTACGCCACTTAACATACGGCATTTTATACCAATGACTTATATGTTGTAAAAGATATCTTTAATAAAAGAACTCCTGAAACTTAATTGATTCCAACCTCCATTTGGGAAGAATTTATAAGTGGTTTAATTTATAAACAGATAGAAATGAGTGGTGGATAAGTGAATAGTACTTATGGGTCTATTGAAATGTGTGGCTGAAAATGACGTTTCATCAATTTATAAGCGATTTATAAATTTTCCAAATCGAGGCTTATGAACGAGACCTCCTATAAGGACAAAGTAAGAGAGAAGCAAAGAAGTTAGAAAAAAAGGGATTAGACAAACCTTTGTTAATCATTATACGTTTTGTTCAACCGTGCAAGGTGTCGGTAATGATGTTAATCTCATTTGTTTATTTCTGTACTCTGTCCACTGCGGTATTAAGGTAGACAAATAAAGAAATCAAGGAGATTTAAGAGCAGTTATGATGAGTAAATTTTCTCTTTAGCATACAGCCTTCATTGTAACAGCAAAACAATTTTTTTCCTTTTATTTAGAGCGATCTCTAGTGAGCATTTGAATTTATCTTTTGTTGTTTGATAAATTGTATTCTCATTCTTCTGTGCTGTTGCTTCAAGGGTTGATCCAGCAAGTATTTGCTTTATATATATAAAATCAGTTTTCTAATTGTCTATACAAGTGATGTATATCTTTACTTTCATCAGAAACGTGTGATACCTCCTCTGTTTGATAGAAATTTATATTTGGAAACGGTGCTGGTTAAATTTACAGTGAACTAGTCCTGATTGAATGGCAAATGTTTAGTTCTTTCTCTACAATTCTACACGGTAATACGTTAACTGTCTGAGTGATTTATCTATTGTGTTTATCTCTTAAGGAAGGTTGCTGTAGACTTTTTATATCAGGATTCTTTTAATTATTCTACTCATTACAATTCTTAAACATGTAGGGACCATGATTAAGTTGTTTAAAGTGAAGGAAAAGCAGAGAGAACTTGCTGAAAATGCCAATGGGAAGCCTCCAGTCAAGAAGCAAAGTGCTGGAGAGTTGCGTCTTCATAAAGGTATTTTTATCATCAATGTCAAGGAAAATTTGGACTTTTCTTTCTTTTGTGCGGTGAACGCGTCTATCACTTGTTTTCAAATTTGTTTTTTCAGTTCTTTTATTTTCTTTGCAGATAGAGTTTCAATCATAAAATAGAAGGTTAGAAATGCTGTACGACTGAAGAGTTTAATCTGTTGACTGATGTTGCAGAATAAACAAATAGGATAAAATAAATATTTTTTGAATGAGAAATGCGATCAGAAATTGTATTAAAGAAATAAGAGACGGAGAATTTGACCAATAATCTTATGTTGATCTCATACGTTTCAACATGGGATTGTGAGTGAAATCTTCATAACTTTTTGCATAACCAAGAACCTCATGGTGATCTGAAATGGTTCAACATGGGATAGTGAGTGAAATCTTCATCACTTTTTGCTGCTTTTATGCTATGCTAATGTGAAATTTCCAATCTCTTAAAGGCAGAAAATGGAAAATAAATTGAAAGAACTTTGAAGGAAGGCACTGAACAAAAATGTCATTGGAGTGTTGATGTAGTCAACAACCAAGTTACTCTATTTTCATCTCTTCCTGTCCATTTAGACTTTCATTCTGCTAAAACCTCTACTTGACGACTGATATAGTGCTTAAAGTTGAAGTTGCTTATCATTCTTTTCTTTGAAGAGATTTGAAAGCTGCTTAAATTCTCCAAAACAAACCATTTGCGAGTTTGCCTATCTTTTCCAGTTTTGATGAAGTGAGAAATGAATCAACAATTGCACTCAATGCTCGAGTAGACTTTGGTATTTTACATGAGAGAATGATTTGGTAAATTTATGTAGGGTGTTTAGTATCTCGTCATTATCCTACATGGAGTGGATGGCGTTGGGAGTATTTATAACAAAGTAGGATGGGATAAATGTCATAAACAGGTGTCTTTGACTAGACACCTTTCACTCTCTAGAATGCTTGAAAGTATTATTCGTTGGTGCCTCTAGCAAACATAGCACTGAACTGGTTTGATGGACAAGCTAATGTCAGATCAAGATATTCCCTGTGTGCGTTATTGAAGTGTTTGATACAGTAATACCGGCTTGCTCAACCTCTGGACTTGATTAGGCACCTAGAAGGGTGCGTTGGAATCATGTTGGCTTTTAGACTTCCTGATTGTCTATAGATTGACTTAGCTGTTCTGGTAGGGCATCTGCTCCTTATGGAGTGCCTGCACACTACCTTTTTTCTAGCTCATGCATTCTTGGCCTCATGTGGACCTCGATGATGAGGCTTGGCTAAGTAGTAGACTCTAGTCGACAATTGTCAAACACATGTTGAGTCTCAATTTTCACCTTCCAGATTGCCATTTGACTCGTGCCAGGTCATGTTGGTGGGACCCTCATTGCCATGTGGAACATTAACTTGGGTACAACAGTTGCCATGATAAGTCTTCAGTTATCATACTTGACGGATGCTTTTCAGATGCATGTTCTTCACTATTTGAAATCTAGAATTTAACTAATTTCGACCATGTAGTGAAGGGGGTGGAGGAATTTATCTGTATCCTAATCCCACGCTAATTGAATTAAAGTTTGTTAATAACTCTAGCTTCAGCAACATGCAAATTCGGCCAGAGTGGAGAACTTGAATACAAATATTTACATTCTTAGTAAAGATGAGATTAAATCTAATTGTATTGCTAATTACAAACTAACTTGGCCATAAGAAATAGATAGAGAGAGCGTCAATGGTTAATTTTTTTTGAGAAAAATAAATATGCACTCTGGTTCTTGGTGCACAATTTTTTAAAATTATCTCTGGAGAAAACACCAATAGTTTCATAGCTTGAAACTGGAAAAAGAATAGGTCTTGAATTGCATTAAAGTGCTTATGTGCCAGAGTCACATGGCATTTGTCAGAAGACACCTTTTCTTTTGGAGTTCTTGCAAAGTTTTCTAAATCAGTCTCCATTCCTCAGAAAACTTCAATTTCAAATTGGTCTATGTTCTATGTCGGGTAATTCATCCTTTACGATCAATTAAAAAATGTTTAGTACTTTAAAAAATTTCAATTTCAAACAATCACATCATTGAAACATAACATATGTATGTCCCCACTTGGGGAAAAAAATGAAATTCTATATATTTTGGAAAAACATATATGACCATAATCTATGTTGCTCGGATTCTTAAAAAATGGAGAAGTATCCGTGTTGACACTACATGATATGGATATTGACACTGGATATGAATCTGATCAGTGGCGAATCTAGGATTTTGAGTTAGCACGGGCTGTCGTTGATTGTCGACCGTCAGTCGCAATAAAGTATTAAGAGCCGTGTAATATTATTTTATTAAACAATGTATTGTTAAAAATAAGATAGATAAAAATGTATTTTGAAAAAAAATGAAAATAAAACAAGGCCTAAAATTTAAATATAACAATTATTTTGTTCATATTGAACATATATAATTCTGTTATAAGAATAAACCGTATATTCACCAAATGACATTGTTGTCAAGTATTGTACAATTTAAAGCAAGAGCATGATTTTGAATCTTTATAATTTTATTAAACCCAATAAATGTAATATATATTATTTTGTTGAATTAAGTGCCAAAAGCAATAGATGACACAGTAGTCAGACTTTCAATGATTATAATATGGGTTTAAGGTTTGAATCTCATCTAACACTTTCCTATTGCATTAATTTTGGTAGTTGTTGTAAACTAAAAAAATTGCACAATGAATCGGCTGTGAAGAAAATCGAAATCAGGACTTGCAAAATGTAAATATAAGCTCTAACCACTTCAACTAGAAGGAAAATTTAAAAGAAGAAAGAATTATCAGTAATATAACCTAAAACCTTAATCTATTGTCAGCAAAAAAAAAAAAGAGCTTCCGACGGACCACCCTAGCTCGCTACTTCCTAGATCTGCCACTGGATCCGATTCTTCGTTTTGCACTTGGACGCGACAGCAAAAAGGAGAAGATGGGGAGTTGGGGAAGGCAGAGTTGTATAAGGAAGCAGTTGCACACACAAAAAAAAAAAAAAATATAGAAAAAAAAGAAAGAAAAGAAGATGTAGCTAGAGAAAGAAAAAGGATGGGAGGAGCTGAGGAAGACGATTGATGTTTTCCCTAATTTAATGTGAGTTGTGGACCCAATTTTTAATATATCATGTGGGCCTTGTAAAGATAGGGTTAACAAAATTATAATTATTTTATGGAAGTCAATACAGGGCAAGTGTTCGGATCTATTATAACATAGCCCTGAGGCGCTGATAATGACCCAAAAAAAAAGAGATGGTAGGTACAGTTAGGCCGTAAACAGCCAACCATCGTACTTTGGGATTAATTGTATGATTCAACCCATTTAATTTAAATCTATTTTTGTATTGAATTTTTTATTTGTTATATTTTACCTGTCTCGCAAATTCAGTATTATTAATTATAAGACTAGAAATATTTATATTACAGTAAAATAAGATAATTGTTCTGTCATTTTTTTAAAACTATTTTGTAAGACGAATACCTGTACTCGGACCCCAAATTCGGATCCTTTTTAATTTTATCCCCGTATTTTAATTTTTGAAATGAGAGGATCTGACTCCTATATATGTACCAATATCCAACATCCACACTCGAATATGAGCACATAGACCATAATACAAAAAGAAAAAGGTGATATAAATAATTCTATGAATCACGCAATGAGAAAGTAGTTTCCACGCTTGAAATTCATACTCAATTGCATGGTACAAATTGTACCTGGACGAAAATAAGGTAGCACATGCAGTAAACTCACTCAAGCTTCAATACTTCAAGAGTACTTGTATGTTTGTTTATGGTACCAAAATTAGAGAGGGATGCTTACACGTCTAGCATTGTAAAAATCTTATGCAGTCATTAAAACACCATTAATAAAGGATGTTAGACACATACTGCATTCCGGCATGACATGTGTATAAATAAAGTAACATGGGTAAATTTTGAGCTCAAATTTTAGTGGGATCCATAACCCAAATTAACGAGACCAAGCATGTAATATTCAATGTCTATTAACTTAGGTATTGCTCGATTTGGGAGAGCATAGTCCCATTTTATTCCTCACGGATTTTTATCATGTCTCCAGAATTCGTATTCGAGACATCTGCCTTATGAGAGATTTAGATTGAAATTTGATACCAATTGGGTAATTGTCCATGCATGTCTAGGTGGCCAGTGGCTACCATCAAGTCCATGGCGGCATCGATTCGTACTCTTCTATCTTCCATCATCGCGAACCTTTTTTCAATGATTCTATGACTCATGCAAACTCCTAAAATGTCAAAATTACACATTATTAGAAAATCTTCCTATACTGAGAAGATATTGTCTGGTAGATGAATAATACGTTAGGATGGGATTCTCTACATGCAAATTTGGCGGTTGAATGAGGCTATGTTAATTAAAAGAAAATCAATAGTAATGTATAAACTTTCTTTTGGGAAGAATTTGTAAATTGTTAAACTTGAGAGGTAGTTCAGTGGTCAGGCCTTGGATTTACTCCTAATGGTCAGTAGTTTGAGTCCCCTCAAGGCCATCGAGGTGAGTATCTGGCTATAAACTTCAAGGTCTCGTGGGATTAGTTGAAGTGCACATAAACTGGTCCGAACACTCACGGTAAAAAAAAAACATTTGTAAACTGTTTAATTTATAAATAGATAAAAATGAACGGTGGATAAGTGGACACTATTTGTGGGTCCATTGGAATGTGTGGTTGAAAATGAAATATTACCATTTATAAATTTTTATAAATGTTTCCAAACCAAGGCTAAAAGAATTACTGTTATAAGAGAGACCCATTTTTGTGCTTCTACATAAGACCCCTTTCAATTGTTTTTTGATGAGTGCTTTTCACTTGAAAATTTCAAAATAAATCAGTCTTTAGCATTTGTAAAATATTTTAAATGAAATTTTGGCAATTACCTTTTCTAACCTAACTGGTACTTCTCTTCAATGAAGAATGCCTTTCATTGTCTTAGTTCTTCAATATGCTACTTTTTGTTATAGAACATTCTCTGTGACCCTGATCTTACTTTTTTCGATAGTAGTATATGAATTAATTTATGTTAATGCATAGACTAATTTTGTTCTTGTATATAATAATCGTTTTAGGCATTTCCTATGCAAGTATTTTTCTCTTGATTTTATTAATGAGTCATTGTGGAGAGTTTTTTCAGCATTTGCAAATTAATTTAAAGGGAATTTTAGCACTTCCCTTTTCTACCCAAAAAAGTATTTCCTTTATAGAGAATGTTCTTTCATGCTGTTAGATCATTAATTTGATCCTTACCCCTTTATTCTGTTGCACTTATCTTCATATTTCCAGGAGTTGAGAAATAACATCTTCTTTTATTCCTCTTATTTGGTTTTGTAGATATAAGTGAACTAAATCTACCCAAAGCATGTAGCATATCATTCCCTAATGGTAAGGACGATCTTATGAACTTCGAAGTTACCCTCCAGCTTGATGATGGATATTATCTGTAAGTATATCTTTCTCGTTGTTGTTTGTTGTAATCTGGAGCTCTTTATTACATCAATTAAACTCACTCATCAACCGTATGTCATAATATATTTTGCTTATCTATTATGTTTTTCATTACTTCACACAATGTGCATTGAATAATTGAAAATTTTCAGGGGTGGCACCTTTATTTTTTCTTTCCAAATTTCTCCCATCTATCCTCATGAAGAGCCAAAGGTGAAATGCAAGACGAAGGTAGACACACCCAGGATTTCAATCTATTTATTGACTAATGTAGCAAAGCTCCAGTGATTAAATTAATCTTGCCCGTTGCAGTTGTACCATCCGAACATTGACTTGGAAGGAAATGTCTGCCTTAACATTCTTTGAGAAGACTGGAAGCCTGTGTTGAACATAAACACAATTATTTATGGCTTGTATCACCTTTTCACGGTATTTTATTACTTCGGGTGCAAACAAAATTTAAATTCATGGCTGGTTAATATCACTAACTAAAGCTTCTGTATACACAGGAACCAAATCACGAGGATCCTCTCAATCGCAATGCTGCTGATGTGTTGAGAGAGAACCCTAAAATGTTTGAATCGAACGTGAGAAGGGCAATGGCTGGTGGCTATGTGGGACAAACTTTCTTCTCTCGCTGCATATAATATGTGGGGTACTTTTAAGTTTGATCCAGTCAAAAGACCTAAATTCCACTTTGACTTTCAAAATCATGAATATTATGACATTAGCCTCTTGTATGGTAAAAGACAAAGATGCCCTTAAATGTTTTGTACAATTACAAAACAATATATTGTTGAAAGGACTATACTACCTTTTTAGTTAATAATTGAAAACCAAACACTTCTCCACTTATAAAAACTTCAAAACGAGCTTCCAACACAGAAAAAACTCTCATCTTTTCATCTGTTTGAACCTCAAAATCTAGAAAAATTTTGAAACGTTGAAGTCGGAAATTTTTTTCATATCAATTACTTCAAATCGGTATGTACATTTACGCATGTTTAATTTCGTTTTCAGTAAATTAGTATACGTTTGAATAGAGAAATTTTATGTCGACATAGTAGTTAGCATAATTTTTTTTTTAACAAATCTTACCTATCAAAAAAAAAAATTGAACAGATTTATAATATTTTTCTTTAGAACCGTATTCTCCTGCACAAAAATAGCCAAACAGTCCGATTGTTCGGCTGTTAAACAGCCAATTAATCGACTCCGCACTGATTTTTGTTGGCACTGATTTTTTCTTATAATTAATAAATGAAGTTGATTAAATCCATTTCCTCATGCAGATATGATAATCCCCGTTTGTTATTTCGGTGATTTCGAATTGAATGAAAATAATCGGTTGGAATGGAGATGGACGAATGACATACGTGGTTGTCTTGCAATTCCCATAACAGAGAGTACACCATACTTAGAAATGTATCATGATTTGCAAAATAAGCTGAATGTTGATCAATCTCAATACGATATGCAATTGAGATATCTATTCAACGATTATGAGGATTCATCCATTCCGATGCCACCGGTATTCGTTACTAATGATGCTGAATTGAATTATCTATTAGAATTGAATAAAATGCATCGGACTTCAACTGTTCTTGGTGTGACTTTAATTACGAAGGATGTTATCAAAGGTGAACGCGAAGATTCAGATAGGGCGGATAACAATGATCGAGGTTTTTGGGAGACAGTGGAGATAGTTCCTGCGGATGAAGTGGTTATTCCTGAGACAATTGCTTCTGATCGTGATGTCGCTGTTATGCGCAAAATTTCGTCGACAGTTGAAGACAATGAGAATATAAACGAGTTTACAAATGAGAATTTGATTGTTTTATCCCGACAGAGACACGAGCCGGGTTGGAGCTCACAGGTTGGAACAAGTGGACCGTCCTCTAATTCTTCTCGTTTGGCTCCCGATGATGAGGACTTGCAGGTCGAGCAACTGTTTGAAACCAAGAAAGATTTGCAGGAAGCTGTGCACCGGCTGACATTAAAATATAACTTTGAGTTCAAGGTAAAGAAATCAAACAAGTCATTGTTGACAGTTGCCTGCGTCGAAAATAGTTGCAATTGGCGCTTGAGAGCAACTAAGATGGACACGAATGAGTGCTTCGTAATTCGCAAGTATTCACGGGAACATACTTGTGAAGTGGGAATTCTTCGAAACGATCACAGGCAAGCTCGAGCATGGTTTATTGGTCGACAGATAATGCACAAGTATCAAGATCCACGGACGATCTACAGACCTTCAGACATCATTAACGACGTCCGTCGAGAGTACCGAGTGGTCATGAGCTACCAGAAAGCGTGGAAAGCCAAAAAATGTACGTTGGAGGATTTAATGGGATCGGCTGAAGAGAGGTATGCTAAATTGGCTAGGTATTGCTATAACATAGGGACAACTAATCCTGGCACGGCATTTTTTATTGAGACGGGGGACGATAATTGTTTTAAGTATTTCTTCATGGCTCTCGAACAATGTATTCGGGGTTTTCAAAATGTAATGTGACCCGTAATTCTAGTTAATGGTACAACTCTGAAAGCTAAATATCAAGGCAAATTAATTATTGCTACATGTCAAGATGCCAACATCCAAATTTACCCTATTGTATTCGGCATAGTCGACAGCGAGAATGATCTGTCCATGCGTTGGTTCTTTTCTAAACTGAGGGAAGTGATCGGGGAAGTCGAAGACCTTGCCTTTGTAACCGATCGGGGACAATCTATAATAAACGGTATCGCTGAAGTTTTTCCCGGGGCACATCACGGGTATTGCATGTACCATATACAAAGTAATTTGAAGATTAGGTATCGGGGCACATGCATCGTTTCATTGTTCAGGAGAGCAGTCGACGCTTAAGTGTTGAAGAGTGTAATAAGTTCATGCTCGAGATAGGAAGTAAATCATTACCACGTTGGAGTATCTGACGAAGATGGGGATCGGACATTGGGCGCAATCATACTTTCCAGGACGTCGATACAACATGATGACGTCGAATAATGCGGTGTCTCTCAATGCATTGTTTAAGAAGGATCGAGAGCTATCAATTCTCGCAATGATTGAGAGCATTCGTAACAAGCTACAACAGTGGTTTCATGACTGATGTGCGGCATCACAGAGTTGCAGTAGCGTGTTGGCCCCAGCTCAAGAGGAGAAACTGTTTAAGGCGGCAGAGGTTGCGAGGAAGTTGAATGTGGAAGCACTAGATGAGTTTCGCTTCTCCGTGCAATGTGCACGTAATACGGCATATTTGGTGGACTTGACTGATAACATGTGTAGTTGTATGAGATTTCAATTGGAGAGCTTTCCATGTGAGCATGCAGTTGCGGTGGCCATGTATCGAGGCTTTGCTGTAAGAACGTTATGCTCTTTGTATTATACGACTGAGTGTTGGAGAACAGCATATGCTGAGACTATATTTCCTCTGTCGAATGAAGCCGAGTGGGAAGTTCCAGAGCACATTCTCCCATTTCATAATTTGTTGCCACCGACAGTTGAACCGCGTGGTCCTGGACGTCTAAGTACATCTAGAATACCATCTACCGGAAAGTTTCCTCAACCGCGTAAGTGTGGTAAGTGCAGAGCCGTAGGGCATACTCGACAATTTTGTACCAGTCAAATTCCCCTAAATGACGATTAGACAAGTACGTTAAATGAATAATATTTCCTTTTACTTTACACTGTTCAACATTTGTTTTTTTATAAATCTTTGATGTTCAATATTTATTCTTGATAAACGGTGTTTATCATGATTCATATGAAAAAAATAGTTCCATACTCGGCCTACGTGTAAAATAACAAAACAAAAAATATAATTAAATTTTTAATGTGAATGTTATATACATTGAACACAAATTTACAATTATTTCATAATCACAAAAAATAATTAAATTTACAATTGAAATGTTACATATATTTAATACAAATTTACGGGTCAGCATTAAATTCGAACAAATCACATGCTAGCTTCTTTCTCCAGTTCTGTATCCACGACTGGTTGATTCCATCAACCTTATGCCCTATACTTAAAAATTCGACGTACTTAGTAGCAAATATGCCACAGTCGCCGCTACAATTGAACAAAAATGAATTAATTCAGTACTGTGTAAGTAAAAATTAAATCTTAAAGATAAAAACAACAAATTTCAAACACTTACCTTACGGACTGTCGCGCTGTAGTCGTGTTCCGAACAATCCGCAATCTGTCATGTACATTTATCCCCACTCGTACGGCCATCATAGGAACAATTACAGCCACGGACTCTAGGTTTTGCTCCAACTGGCCTTTTGTCAAACATGAATGATCTGGGTCGTACACATATATAGTCGAGTCAGCAAAAACGATCTCCAGCGTAATATAGTGTTTATTGATGCATGCTGGAATGTACATATGTGTACAACCCTCACATGATTTTTACTCGACAGTCGGTGACAGTCCTATCACCCATTCTAGCATACATTCTGGCACCGTGTGCTCGTTACCCATAAGTTCGAGCGACTGATACTCTATGGTAACGGCACGCAAGAACTCGGTGTTTAATATGACTCGACCATAGACATTAAATGATTTTGGATGTCTTTGAGCTTGATCTCGCAGCAAGTCCATGGCCAGGTAGATGCGCTGCAGCAGGAAACATAAAAAAAGTATGAGTTATTCATTTAATAAACACAAAGTGACGTATACATAAAATACACGAAATGAATAGTTCACTTACATCGTCGGCGAGTCAAGCTTCCGCAGTGGTGATATCGTGGAACCACTTGTAAGGGTCCGAGACCGTCTATGACCTGTCGTGTGGCTAACTCTGTAAAAAACAGGGAAATGTTAAAATAAGCGTAGACGAGTTAGCGTACAGTGCTTTATTAAAATCATACAATACTTACCCGGGGATACTTCTTCGCCACTCTGTTTCGAACGCTTTCCACTTGGCATTGTCCACCTCCCTGAATAAGTTTGGGTGCGTCCCATCGATGAACGTCCTCCTCTTGACCTCAGCCGTGAAGGGGGAAACAACATACTGTGACGACACTCTCAACCTCTTGCCGACCACCTGCTCTGTTTCGTCAATAGCATGTCTTTTACCCTCAATCATGCAGGGCGTCCTCTCGACCTCCGGAGCCACCTCCTCCGCGCCTCCCATCGGGGCCTCCCTCTCCGCTGCCACCACCTCCGTCCCTCCCGTCGGGGCCTTCCCCTCTGTCGCCACCTCCTCCGTCCTTCCTGTCGGGGCCATCCCTTCCATAAACAACCACAATGACTCCAATGTCTCATCACGCCAAAAATGTGGGTGACTCCCCCTCTCCATCACCATCTCTGCCACCCTCTCGATCATGATCTCCGCCATCCCCTCTGTCCCTCCATCGTCTGCTGGCTAAATCTCCTCGAAGCGCCGCTACTGTATCCTGAAGGTCGACAACGGAAGATTGTAGTATTCCAACATCATGGGATAGATCGTCAACCCTCCCTGTCAACTCTCGTCCCATATCGTCAACCCTCCCTGTCAGATAGTCGACCTTCCCTGCCAGATTGTCGACCCTCCCTGTCAACTCTCGTCCCAGATCATCGACCCTCTCCGTCAAATCTCGTCGTAGCGCGCCGACCTCCTCCGCTATAAATCTAGTCAAACGGGTATACAAATCATCACTGTGTGCCGGAGACACACGAGGGAGGTGTCTGGACGGAGGTGATGCCCTCGACGGAGGTGATGCCAATGGTGGGGACGATACTCTCGATGGAGGTGATGCCAATGGTGGCTACGATACCCTCGACGGAGGTGATCGTGGATCAGATGGACCGCCCTCCTACATAAATAACATTACAAATTATTCAATATATTTATACGTCGACGATATTCAATAAATTATATTTCATTCACATACCCAATCTCGGTTCAAGCTCGGATTAGACATCTCGTATGGGGTGTGTGAAACGCCTAAATCCCGCACAAGACCCCAAGCCTTCTCTTCCATCGACGGTGTCAACTCAGGTATAACTTCAAACTGACATATTGACATTTCAACTACTTAACGATCATGTAAACAAAATTTTAAACTACGTATAAGATAAATCACAAATGCATAATACTTACCTGAGGATCGTCGAGAAAGGCCGATAACTGCTTCCCAGTAGGACATCCCTCCGCTCGCGATGATCTCCAATGAAGCATCCGAGGACAGCGTGTCTCCCCTCGCTGCGCAAAGCGGGCCCCGAGTACAGGGACTATCTCATACACCAAAATCTGTAATACATACACTTATTATGCACAAATGTAATATACTAAAACTTTAACTTTGATTATATTAAACATTTACCTGCACAGCTAAGGGCAATCCATATGTATCGTATTTACGCATCAACTCCCTGGGCCTCGAGTGTGCTCTGGTGAAGACATGCACAGTGTCTTCGTAGCATCTCCGGCCCCATGGATAGTTGTTGAACGCATCAATGTCGTCAACAACTTGGAAATGAAAAATGTCGATGGCAGTCTTCTTGTGATGACACCTCATCACACTCTCGAGAATGTAGATCAGCCTAAGCTTCAATCTATCTAGCATCTGGTCGCACCCCCTGATCGCGACCATCAAGTCGGGTAGAAGCACCGACCCATGTCCTTAGAAGTACGTCTCGTACAGCCTATTGCTTCTCTCAATGGCTGTATTGTCGCCCGTAATCCTCAGTTCAGTGATCAATGTAAACTCAAATGTCGAGAAACTGACGACCTTGCCCCCGAGGTCGAACTGGAGGGAATCGTCGTCGACTGGCCTCAGAAGTCGACAGAGAAGTGCATCGATGATCTGTCCTGAGTACTGCACCTCTCGCAACTGGTACAGTTGCCATAAGAAGGACTGTCGTAGCATATCTTTGTGCTGATCATCGAGCAGCTCCAACACAGCAGTAAAACTCTCAAAACTACTGTTCCAAATAGCTTTTCCCGCCATCCGTCTCAACTCCCCATCTAAATGATACTCCATCCTGCAAAAATTCAAATGTTAGAGCATTGAACAACAGATAACAAAAGAAAGCATAATCTCACAAAATCAAGTGAATCGAATTCTAACTACCATACAATACGCATTAAAATAAATTAGTTATAAAAAAAATTAATCACAAATATTATATTTGGAAAATATATTTAAAAAAAATCAAATTAAATACATTTTCAAAAAATTAAAGAATATAAATATTATTTAAATAAATTCGAAGCAAAATCAAAGGTAAAAGAACAATAAAAGGAAAAAAAAGAATTGTTAATTTCGGACAACATTATCTATTCAATTATTAAATTATATAAAAAAAGGTAATTATAAAAAATAAATAAATAACATAATTATTATTTAATCAAATTAAAATAAATTAATTATAAAGAAAATTAATCTTGTAATCATTTGGAAAATATATTTACAAACAAAAAATTTCAAATTAAATACATTTTAAAAAAATGTAAAGAATATTTATATTATTTAAATAAATTTGAAAAAAATATTAAAGATTATTTCATAAAAAAAAAAAGAACAACACAAAATTGTTAATTAAAGATAATATTCAATTATTAAATTATATAAATAAAAGACAATTATAAAAATTAAATAAATAAATAACATAATTACTAATCAAATAAAAAATTAAATTAATTACAAAAATTATAAAAATCAAATAAAAATGAAATATATATATATTTTTTAAAAAAACTAGACTGTTAACAGTCAATGGACCGACTGTTAACAGTTAGCCCATGACTGTTAACAATCTGGACCGACTGTTAACAGTCATGCCCATGATTGTTAACAGTCAGGGCCGACTGTTAACAGTCAGTGACCGACTGTTAACATCACCGTCTTCCTCGATTCTGGCCGAAAATCGTTATTGTCGACGCCATAGGTCCAAAAATTACAAAAAATATCATATTTTTCATCCTAGCATGCTCACAATCTAACACTACTTAGGGTTGGCAATGGGCCGAGTCGAGCCGACTAGGCTCTTAATGCCACGAGCTCGGCTCGGGCTCGGCTCACGAGCTCGTTGGCTCGCCTATTTTTTTTAAATAAAGAATAGAATTTTAAAAATAAAAAGTGTTAAAAAATACAAATAATTTAATGAAAAACAAGTTTTTATTTATTTATTTATATCATATTGTAATTTGTAATACTTTTTATAAAATATAAAATATTTATATAATGAAAACGAATTATTTTTTGAAATACATTTACAAAAAATATATTTTTTAAATTTCTTTTTAAAGTTAATAAAGAATAGAGTTTTAAAAATAAAAAGTGTTAAAAAATACAAATAATTTAACGAAAACAAGTTTTTATTTTTTTAATTTTTATCATATTTTAATTTGTAATACTTTTTATAAAGTATAAAATATTTATATAATGAAAACGAATTATTTTTTGAAATACATTTATAAAAAATAAATTTTTTAATTTCTTTTTAAAGTTAATAAAATGTAAACCCTCATCCTTTATCCGGGCTTGAGACCGGTTACATCAATTTTAAGTAGGCGGAGTTAAAAATTATACACGAACAACTTGTTGTAACGTGTACAATTTTTAAAAAAAAATTAAATTTAATGATTAAAAAATAAAAAAAATTGATTAATATAATTAAATCAAATATCACTTAACTGACGACATGCAACTTCAGCGTATTTATCTTGTAATCGAAAATGAGCGTCATGCTAATCCTTCACACACATTAACGCTTCCAAAACATTTTCTTTCAATCGGCTCCTGACATCAGTCAAAACCCTCTTACTTGCACTAAAAACAGACTCCGAAGCAACAGTGCTAACCGAAGGTGTCAATAGATCTTTCGCAATTGTAGAAACAATTGGTCAACGTCTTTCATACTTTCGCCAGAATTTAATTACTTCTTCTGAATTTTTTTAATTGCTCTGTCTATTGGCATATTATGATTGAAATAATCAATTAATTCGACAGGCATTGCATTTTGAGTTTCGACCGATGTTTGATGAGATGCAGATGTAGACGACATGGCACTAGATGAACACATTGCAATTGCATCATATCTAAATGTATTAATGCTCTAAAATAAATTTATTATTTTCGCAGCATCTTCTTCAGTTTCAGCAGAAGGAGTAGGTGCAGCAGAGGGTACCCGACTAACATTTGCACCCATTCTTTCCGCATATAAATCATACATTCCACATAATATTTGCTCTAAATTCTTATAGGTAATAGTTGTATCAAGTATTAAAGCTTTATTGATTTGATCAATTACGTATTTAGTTCTCAAAATATTACATCGGGGGTCCATTGCGCATGCTAAAGGAAATAACATAGGCAGTTCTTCCCAATATTTCTAAACTTTAATTCCATAGCAATTAAAATTTCGCTAAAAGTAGGATCATTTTTATATTTATGGAATGTTTTTGCAATTATATAAGGGCGTTCAAGCACCATACAGCTTGTGAGATAATAAACACCGGATAAAATCTTTGTTGTCTCATAAAAAGATGTCAAAAATCGTTTAACTTTCAAAACTAAAATCCAGTCGGATTCATTTAACATACCATCATCATTACTTCTAACATGTCTATTATTATAAAAGTCCGTTATTAAATTTTCGAAACCTTCACATGATTTTAATAGCAAGTATGTAGAGTTCCATTTATGACCTACGTTGCTAACAAATGTTTTAACAGTCATCACCCCTAGTTCGGCACACAAAAATCTTCAAATGCTTGTTTTCTACTAAGAGAGATCGTAATATATACTAATGCATTCCTAATCCTTTGAAGTTCATCTTTTATATGTTTTAAATCATCTTGCACAATTAAATTCAAGATATGACACACACAATGAATATAAAACAAATACCCACCAAAATCAGGTTGAAGTGTCCTACACAATTTATCGACGACTACCTTATTAACGCTAGCATTATCAAAAGTAAAAGATCGGATTTTACTCTCACAATGATATTCTCTAACAATACTGATAATAACATTATATATATTATTAACATTGTGAGGAAATTCAATAATTCTAAAAGCAATAATTTTCCTATGCATGCACCAAAGTGGGTCTATATAGTGTGAGGTTGTAGCTATGTATGCTCTTTTATTAACCCTTTCCTATATATCAGAAGTTAAGGATATAACACCCCCATATTGTTGCAAATTCATAATTAATTGTTGTTTTGAATTATTGAAATAATTTATTGTATCGGCACGAAGAGTGTTTCGACTTACCCCAACGTACCTCGGTTGTAGATATTCTTTCACGAACGAGATGAAGTGTTGGTTGTCTGCAATAGCCAGAGGCAACTCAGTGGCGGCAACAAATTTCACCATTCCGGTTCGAGTCTCGTCCTTCGAATACACCCACGTGGATAGGGGTGAAGTTGTAGAACCGGCGCATGGACTGCCAAATTGTAATTGTGTTTGACCAGCTGAAAGAAGTCCATGTCTGGCTGCACATGATTTGTAGTGGCGGTTGAGATGAGTGGTACCAATTCCTTTTTGCCATGCCAATCTTTGTTGGCAGTATTTACATACTGCTTTAGATTTTGCAAGGTCATCAACGACTTTTCCCATTGAAATCAACTTAAAGTGATCCCAACATTTTGCTTGTTTTTTGGCCTTTCGCTTTTCCCTCGCATCTGGGATATTTAATTGCTGATCTTCATCTTCATATTCCACTTCGATAATGTTAATATCATCCAAATCAATTAGAGTGTGGCTTCCCTGACCGTGAATGTGAACATCTTCAGGTATCGGTATGTCATTTAGACCGGCAAATTCATTTGAAAATTGACTTTGCGGTTCCTAGGCGATTCTCCATGATGTGGCAATGGCTCACATCCTGTATCGAACAAGCTCTCAACAAATGAACATTGATCCATTTCTGTGATTGTTTATGATGAAATCTTGACTAGATGAATATAAATGTAGTGAAATTGTGAGAATTGAGAATTGGATGAATTGAAATTGTAACTAATAAACTGTAAAAATCGAATTGATATTGTATATTTTGCAGCACAAGAGAGTAAAAACTCGATAATTGATATAATAAAAGAGAGTTGTAATCTTGAAAGAGCAATTGATTTGAAAATTTTTTTTTGGGGGAAGGGGGTATTTAAAGTAAAAAAATGGGGGGGGGGGGGGGAGTTCAGCGACCGTTCTAGTCACTAAATAAAATTCAGTGACCAGAACGGTCACAGGCTCAACAAGCGGCTCGTGG
This sequence comes from Olea europaea var. sylvestris, assembly GCF_002742605.1. Classification (NCBI taxonomy): domain Eukaryota; kingdom Viridiplantae; phylum Streptophyta; class Magnoliopsida; order Lamiales; family Oleaceae; genus Olea; species Olea europaea. The sequence goes on along the minus strand of NC_036243.1, from coordinate 19,278,784 downwards.
CTCGTCAAAGGACTAGGCCCGCTCGGCTCATGCTCGGGCTCGTGATTTCACGAGCCCGAACCGCCCACGAACCTCTTTTCCACGAGCCGAGCTGGCGAGCCACGAGCCGAGCCGGCAAGCCACGAGCCGGCTCGGCCCAATTGACATCCCTAACACTACTCATGCTCATGATCTAATTAAACCGAATATTCATCTAATTAAATCTAATATTATTCAATAATTTTTCAATTGGAACTCTGTGCGAGAAAACTAACCGGTATTCCTTCCGGTGTAGATGCGTGGTCGTCGATTTAGCTCACTACGATGGTGGTGTAGTTGACTGGTGGTTGATCGGACAATTTTTAGGCGACTGTGCGTCGATTTTCTTTTTTGGTCGGTCGGTTAGAAAATGAGATTCAAACAGTCATTAGTTGAAGGGTAAATTGCCCTTTTAGTGTAAAGTTTTTTTTTTAAACTTAATTTCTTTTTTTTTTAATTCATTTAATGGGTCAAAGCCCAATATGAAAATTTGCTACAGTCGAAAGTCCATTTTCGTGTATTTCCTCTATAATATGTAAATTGAATGCATATGTATGCTTGCTCTTCCTGCATATCATTTTAACTCAGTTACAAATTTCATAGGAATCCGTGTGATGTAACTGATACATTCTGTTTGTATGCTATTGCAACTATGAACACCTTTTCTTCTTCTTCTTCTTCTTCTTCTTTTTTTTTTTTTTTTTTTTTTTTTTTTTTTTTTTTTTTTTTTTTTTTTTTTTTCCATTGAAGCTCTACAAGAATACACTGGTTACTGGTACATTATTGTTGGTTTATGCCTTTATGGCTCTCTGTTACCATTCGTGTCTATTAGTGAATTTCATAAAAAAGAAATAGATAGAATTATCCAAAATGAAAAGAATAAAATCATAAATAAACAAGAAATGAGGTGGAATCCACTGCAGCAGATTGGGACCCAACTTGTAAGGTGGCAACATCTGATTGGGTGGTTGACCACTAAACAACTGAGTAGACAACTTTCGTAATCTGCCCCCACCTTATTATATAAAGAACAAGGAGCAAATTACAAGAACCTTTCCTTAAAAAGCGTGTCAATCATTCGAGAAATTTAGGAATTTCCCTTGAGGTTTTGTTTATGTAACGGATACCAATTTTTGTTTGTTCATTTTTTCAATGAGAAATTAATATTCTCAAAAATATAATTGAGATAAAATTACTCAATTTAAAAAGATAATAAATAATTTATTTATAATTACATCATTCTATATTTGTCCACATCACAATTAAGAATAAAAAAAAATTAATTGTGGAAATAAATGCCTGGATAGCATTGTAGCAGCCCGACTCCAAGTGTCTATGGGAAGATCTTGGTTGTGCCATCTCAGTCGGGCTAAATACATAAATACACCCAATAAAATCACATATTTCTAACATTTCTAGTTAATTGTCTTGATTTAGTGTTTGTTTGGACAATTACAAACGGGAAATTTCATTGTGCACTGTACTTGCAAGCAACCTTGCTTACAGGTGAACTTTTAAACTCAGTCAAACGTCTCAAGATCCTCCTGTGCTGGTTAACGAAGGGAAGGGCTATTACGGTTATGCTTCTGCTGTAGTGGATCCTTGCTCAAAGACTGATGTCTAGATATTCTTATATGATGAAAGCGGATGGTTTGGTATGCTCTGATTTGGCTTCCATACACATAATTTTAGGATATTACTTATTCACTCTATCCTTTCTTTGGAGTTTCATCATCCTGAGATAATACGATGGGGAAAAGGTACGGTTTTGTGCAGAATCATGTATGAATTGGCGTTACATTCCATATGGGGTTTAACCTTTTTGAAATTCATGTGGTGGAAAATGCTTTTGAGCCGAAACATTTTTGTCGCAAATAATGTAATATTAATTCTAAAATCTTGATTATTTCCTGAAGTTTTGCTCACATTTATTAATTTTGCATTATATATTTGCTCAATACTGCGTTAAGAGCAGCAGTTGTTGGGTGTAGGATATACTCTCTCAAGTTGAATGATTTGCTAAGGATTGAGAAAAGATCCAAATGCATATTTGTCCAAAAGCCAATACAAGTGGCACATTTTAATACTGATTGCTTGTCTGATTCCAAACTTCAATGATAGAGATGGAGATTGAATAATTTTAAAATGCTAGTTCTATTCATATTGTTTTTTATTTATATTACATTATATTGAATATAGATAGAAGACAAGTTCCTTTACAACTACAGAAATTCGTACGGTTGCATTAAAGTGAAGCATTGACAGAATGAAAATAAACATGTAAAACTTATCTTAAAAGTTAAAATATCCAATAACAAGATCTTCACATTTTCACTTCTAGTCTGAACCATCTGGGAATGAATCTAGAGCATCTTGCTTGCCATTAACATAGAATTCTATTACTGCTAGCATTCTTGAAATTTATCAGGGTGGGAATTCATATGAACAATAACCGGCTTGAGTTTTTTCAAATTAGCATCATTTCTTAGTCTTAAAAAGAACCTCACTGTTCATGAAGAAAGAAATCCATAGTTCTCTTCGCAGCATGAAGACCTATAGTACCTGGATGCGATGGGTAGTAGAGCTCTTCATTGAAAACTGCTTGGACCCAAAGGTTTTCCTGGCGAGTAATCTTGTCAGCAACCCGACCCAAAAGCTCTATTGAAGGAATAGTAGGCCTTATATAAAAGAAACCAGAGTCATACGCCCAAATCCTCATTGTGTGGGTATATCGAGCCCAACCCATAGCAGGTTCATCGATAACATGTCAGATTGTTATGACCATCTGTCATGGACTCTACATCCGAGTTGCGATACAAACGATCGAATGGATTCTGTAAGTACACTATATCAACATCCGAAAGGAGAACGCTATATCCCAGCTGCAGAAACTCCCTCAAGATTCGGAATTTCAGTTCCCTTTCCAAGAGAATCAATAACTTCGTCTGGGTCCCTCTTGTACACAGGGACATCATTTGACTCACAAAAATCCACAAGTGCATCATCTATCGCGACTACCAACTTTCTTAATGCTGGTGAACCAGACCTCAAGCATTTCTTTCACGTTTGAATTGGCAAGAGCAACAATAAGCTCTTTTCCAACAGCAACTTCAGCTAAGATCTGTTCAAGTCTGGGGTTCACGCTTTCATCAGGAAGAACGGTCGGATTAGTTCTTAAACCCTTAACTGTACCAAAAGCTCCGGCTTTATATGGTTCACTCAACATCATAAACTGCTCCCCCGCATGATCTTTTCCCTGTTCAGCTAACCTTAACTTATCATTCAGCTCTCTTTCTTGCTTTTTCATCTCCGCATTCTTTCCAGCACCCCATGATGTCTTCTTTGAAAATGTTAACTCTTTCCGGAGATTCACACACGGCGAATCCTCCTAAGTGCCAAATCAACAATATATTAAGGGGAGTGTTCGGGAGACATTTTTACGTAAAAATGTACTTTTGAATAGTAAATTGATGAGAAATGTGTGATTGAAAAATAAGAAAAAGTTTTTAATTTACGTGTAATATTATTTTAATAAAGAATGTATGGTTGAAAATGTTAAAAAATGGTATGAAATGGGTCAACTTTAGCCCAAATTTCAGTAGGACCCACATCTTAATTAATACGGGACCTAGCATATTCATGCTCTACTCCGCAAAATGATGAACGTGATATATTTATTTATCGAAAACCATTTAGAATTGAATGAAATATTTAATGTCAAAATAACTCACTTAAAACTATGAATTAGTGAAGAATTTGATTTGCTTAAATACTTATCCCACATAGAAAAGTTATGAAACTTTGGTGTGGTTTATATGGTGCAAGTTTGAGAATTGAGTTTGGGTCTCAAGGGGTACCAATAGTTTTTGAAAGGGGGGAGATCTATATCCTATCGGGTTCGATCATAAGCCCACACGGGCCCGCTGTCGGCCGGCTCGGCACGGCATGTGTTCGGTGCGGGTGCGTCCTTGCACTATATTAATTTTTTTGGACGAAATTTATTTGAATTTTTGGACCAAATTGTATACAATCAAATTCTTGGGTACTTAGTAAAATTTATTTTTTCATTAGCTTTTTCCGGGTAATTTTTTGGATGGTCTGTTAAATAGACGACTGTTAATCGACCAAACAGTCGACCGTTAACCATCGACCGTTAACCAACTTGACAGATGCAGTATTGAACTAAAATGTCTGTTGGAGTTTTGGAGGCTGTCTGAGTAGTGACGACTGTTCTGGAGGGTGTTCGAATGGCCACGAACAAGCCTATAAATAGTCTGCCCCACTGTCAGAAAAAACACACAATTTTCATTGTAAATTTTCTTTGCTTTGAATCTCATTTTCCCTCTTGTTCTAGTACTGTTTTCGAAGTAAAAACACTTCATTGCATTCGTTGGAACTCCTGCAGATTGTTGTGCTGTTTCCATAGGAGACGAAATTTGTTCTATCCTAAAAAATGATTACTGGACACCTTTAGCACAATTAAAGGCAACAAATTCGTTTTAAGGAAATATCATGAAATCGGTGAGCTCGAATTTAAAATTCTATAATACTGTTACGGTATTTCTTTCAGATTGTTTGAAGGGGAAACTTATACTTCAGGATTAACAGAAAAGAAGAGAGAGAAAAATACATTTAAAAAAAATGGATACCAAACGGAACTTAAGTATATCTAAAAGAGTTTGAAAATGAAATAAATTACACTGACAAAAAAGTTATTCATCAACTCAACATGCACACAGACCATTATTTTACACATATATACTACAAAGATACAATTAAATCTTCCTTCCCTTTCGTCGTTTGTTTCTTGAGGGATTGATATGTCTACAATAATTACACTTTTGCAAGAAAATGAGAATTAGATCAAAGTCAAATCTTCAAAGTTTCAGCACTATATTCACTTTGCACCATTTTCGTGCAAAGTCATATTTGCCCTTTTTTACCGTTTGTCAAAGTGATTGATGAAGGGTATTTGGATCATCAATGTTATATAATTTTTAATACAATAATCATCATCATCATTATTATTATTATTATTATTTGCATTTAAAATAAATTCTAAATGAAGAAATAATATTATTAAATTAATAAAAAAAGAAAAAAAATTAAAATATAACAAACACGATTATTTACTAAAGTTTACTTGAAATATATTAAACAATGACATACATAAGATAATCTAATTTTATTTAAATAAAATGATACAAAAAAAGTGCATAGTTTAGCAATCTAGAAGATCGCTTTCAGATCCTCCAAAATCATCAAAATAATTTCCAAACAAATCAGATGAACTTTCATATCCTTTATCTTGTTATTGAGATCTCTTCTGGCAAATTTTTGCTTGTTCGTTTTGCAAGAACAAACGTAGGTTTGGATCTGTTATCGAACTCAAATCTTTTAACAAAATTTTATTCTCCTCACGATATTCTGTCATTGCCAATTTCCTTTTTTGGATTTCGTAATTCAGTTGTCTTTCCTCACTACATTTTTTCATAATTTCGAGAATTTGTCAATTCTCTTCTTGAATGGATGTAAGTATTTTATACATTCTTCTTCATTTTGTTTTTGCTTTTTTTACTCCTATGGGTCGTTGAGTGGAAGTATTGTCAACATTGTCTTCGTTTATATTAAGAGAAAATGAGGACAATCTAGAAGATGTTGAATGCGTTGACGTGTGGTCTTTCGATGACGAATCTGGCTGTGATGATGCAATGCTAACACAGCCTTGCCTATGTAGATTGCTTTGGTTGTGTTAATGTCATCTTCAAAATTTTTAGCATCTTTTAGTACAGGCCAAACATGATCAAATTTGAACCATTTCTTGTAATTTGGGTTTTCAAATAATAGCATTTTTCGCTTGAAACATCTACGAAACAAAGACAATGTAATATGAATCTAACAGAAACTTAACAATTGAAAGCATACATTACAAGTAATACTCACAATATCTTCCTTTGATGCACCACTTGATTTCAGAAGTTCCACTTGCTGAACACATCCTTGCATTTTGCTAATGGTGACGTTAATAACTTGCATTTGCTTAATTAGAGATCTTTTCGATCGACTAAAATTGATAAATGAAGGAAGTGTGGTGTTGTATATTCATTCTCCACTCAAGACCAGAATTGATCCTTTGATTGGTATATACTTACTATTGGATCTTAGGAGATATCAAGATAGTCTTGACATAAGTGTACATCTTCTTCATGTGAGTATGAATAAGTTCGTGGAATAGAACTCATTTTTGAGGGGGTTATTGAGAAGGATAGATGATATTAACTTGGGAAGTTTGAGAAATTGAAGAATTTATAGAGAAAAGAGTAGGCGGGATAAGATCGTATTATATATGGATCAAACGGTTAAGATCTTGACGTAATCCAATCCAATGACAGAGATAAATTTGCCTAGATATTCTATTTTCAATAGAGCATGATAAGATTTGATATTAAATATAGATTGAACGGTTGAAATCTTTATGTAATCCAATCCAACGACGGAGATGAATTTGCCTAGATATCCTATCTTCAATAGCATAGGATAAGATTTGATATTATATATAGATTCATCTTCAAGAGGGAAGGATAAGATTTGATACTATATATAAATTGAACGATTGAGATCTTTACGTAATCCAATCCAATAATGGAGATGAATTTGACTAGGTATCCTATCTAACGGTGGACCAGGTATTCAACAACAATAAAAGGTAGTATTGAGGTTGAGCAATCCTCATCCCTCAAGCATACTACTCAAAAATGAATTTCAATATTGGAGGTCCCTCTTATGTGTTTGATTCAAGTTCATTGTCATTGTTCGATGGAGAAAATGAAAATGATTTTCCTGAAGATCGGCAACAAGCTATTACTAGCATATATTAGAACAGAAACCTACTCATAGCTCAGTACCCTAGTCAACATGTTTACCAATGGGCACATGGAGGCTCCATTCAGGGTCGTAGAAACATCGACCATCATTGACAAATCGCTGATATAATTCTCTTCAATGACTACTTTGCTGAAAACCCACGTTTCGATGAACATATGTTTCGTTGACGATTTCGAATGTCTCGAGGTTTATTTGGTCGAATACTAACGACGGTGGAAGGTCATGACAACTATTTTGCGCAGAAACGGGATGGGGTACAAAGACTCAGATTGTCTAGTCATTAGAAGGTAACGACAGTGTTTCGGATGTTGGAATACGACGTGTCAGCAGATGCTACTGATAAGTATATTAAAATAGATGGCTCTACCGCTATTGGAAGTTTGTAGAGATTTTGTCGTGCCATTGTCGAAATATTTGTTGAGCAGTATCTAAGATCACCTACTGCGAACGACATTGAGAGACTACTCCTTGTTAATAAACAACGTGGTTTTCTCGAGATATTGGGCAGTCTAGATTGTATGCATTGAAAATGGAAAAATTGTCCAACTGCATGGGCAAGACAATATACAAGTCGTAGTGAATCCCCAACTATTATCCTTGAAGCTGTAGTTGATTATGATTTTTGGATATGGCATGCATATTTTGGACTTCCTGGGTCAAACAATGATATCAACATTTTGGAGAGATCTCATCTTTTCGCAAATCTCGCTCAAGGTATTGCTCCTCAAGCTCAATATGGCATTCAAGGAAAACAATACAGCATGGGTTACTACCTAGCTGATAGAATATACCCAAAATGGTTTACCATTGTGCAAACAATTCGTGAGTCGCACGATCCCAAAAAAAATATTTGCAATGAAACAAGAAGCGTGTAGAAAAGATGTTGAATGTGCATTTGGTGTTCTACAATTGAAGTTTGCAATAATGAAAGGACCCGCAAGGTTTTGGGAAAAAAAGTATTACATGATGTCATGACTACATGCATAACATGATTATCGAGGATGAACGTAATGCTGATGCACCAGTTTAAGAATGGACATAAGCGTCAAGTCCAGAAATTGAGTTGGTTGAATACGAAAATCAACGTTTTTAAGAATTCCTTGCTTGTCATAGACAAATTTAGGATAAAAAGGCTCATACTGCACTTCGAAATGCATTAATTGATCGTTTGTGGGAAAAATATATGAATTTCAAGAATTAAATTGTAAAAATTTTGCGACTTCGTAATATCGTATATCCAAATTCGAAATACATTTTATTATTTTCTGATGGCATGATTTAATATTTTCGTTGTTGTGGTGTATTTATTAATTGTACTATATTTTTATATTTATTAATAACTTTAATCTTTTCCATAATTTAACGTAATTATTTATTTAGTAATTTATGTATTTATAAAATAATTAAATAGATAATATTTTAAATAAATAATTATAAAGAATAAAAAGGGAAGAAAATGGTTAAACACTGTTCATTTGGTGTAACTTTTGATGTAATGGTTAGAGATGAATTTTAGTTTGGCGCAAGATTTGGTGCAGCGTTGAAGATGGCCTAAAGGTTTGGTTTCTTGTGGCGAAATGAGATAGAGAGCCACTTTTATAAGGGAGATATTTAGTGAACAGTAATGAACTGTAGCTAAGGGATTGAAGTGTCAAAATGAGTGTGAAAAATTGAATGGTAAATCCCTAATTCTCTTAGAGGAGTGATACAAAAAAACTTTTGGGCTCATGAACAGTAATGATCAGCCCATTAAAATTGCCAAACCAGTTCCAAAAAGTCAAGTGTGAAAAGGTGAACTCAACTTTGAACAGTAGCTATTGGTAAGAGTCTTTTGAGGTACACGGATATATTGATCAATTTTTGTTTCTCCATTTTTAAATGACAAATCAATATTCCCTAAAATACATTGAGATTTAAGCCCTTGTTTGAGCTTGATTTTGAATAATATATATTTTTTAAAATTCTTTTCAACCACATATTTTCCTAATAAAATAATTTTACAAGTAAACCTAATTTTTTTCTATTTTCAATCGTATATTCTTCAAAAAATCACTATTCCAAAATTTATTTTTACCAAATAATGGGTCTCAAACAAGGGTTATATAAATCTATTTAAAAAGAATTTTTTATAATTACAACAATTTATTTGTATAAATTAGAAAGAAAAACATGAAGAAAAAAATATAGATAAGTATTACCTAAGAGAGAAGGAAAAATGAAAAATAATTATGCTTAGAGAGGAAATTTTTTAAAAGCAAGATGATGTCTCTATAATAGTCATAAACTTGCCCTGAAATTTATGTAATTTGCTCAAGAAAAAATATGTCCTTGGACTTTCTTTTGCAACAACACTAGTGAGATTTTAGAGCCCAACTGATTTTCTAGCAGCATTCTCCTTTTCTTTTATCACTGCTCACCTTTCTACTTCGAAAAAAATTTCCAATACTCTTCAAGTCGATTGCTTTTTGAGAAGCACTTCCACAAGTGCTCCAAATGCATAAGATGGTATCATATTTTCTTGACATACGTATTAAGCTCCGGTTTAGTGGGAATTAAAATCAAATTTTTAGTAAATTTTGATAAAAGTTGATAACATGTATGGTTGATAAATTATAAACTTATAAAATATGTGATTAAAATTAATTGTTGATTTCAATTTAAATTAAAATCTATTTTTGACTAAATAAGTATGACACGAAATATTGAGTTTCGTACTTGAAATTATCCAACATACCCCAAACCACTCGAACCCCAAGACAGGCCAACAATAAGTATTCACTTTCACTTTGTGCCAATCTGAAGTCCACTTATTGGTTGAATCAAAAGGGTCAAAAGATCAGGTGGGCCCACTCAAAATCACTTAGCTTTCATTTTGTAGAAATGAAAATATCGTTTTTCTAAAAAAATGAGTGATTAAAAAAAAAGAAAAAATTTTCGATTTACATATAATATTATTTTATGAAAAATTGTGTGATTGAAAATAGAAAAAAAAAAAATGAAATATAATAAAATTAAAATTAAAATTAAAAAAAGCTCAAACAGCATTTTATACACCAAATATGACAGTTCCTCACATGAGAAGGCCCCATGTTAATCGTGAGGGGCATGAGGGGACTGTAAATGTATAGTTCTACGTGGACTGTACACTTTGAAAAACCCAATATTAGTATTGCTTTACACGGTAAAATGTTTATCTGTCAAAATACATGCAAATTAATATCCCAGAACACACACAGATTCTTCCACACTTGTAAAAGGCAGCGGGAAGCGTATTCCTCGTGAGTACTGCTGTCCCAGCAAACTCAATATACGCTATTATTACCTATGCACCCCCCGCATATATATACGCACAGAGAGAGGGAGAAAATATTATTATTTTTTTGTGTGTGTGTTTTAGGAAGAGAGAGCCGAGAAAATGATGTGGGAAACTGGAGGATCACCAGCATCGTCTTCAGCAGCTGGTATAGGAGGTGATGGAGGCGGCGGCGGTGGTGCAGGGAGGAGGAAACCATCCTGGAGAGAAAGGGAGAATAACAGGAGGAGAGAGAGGTGGAGGAGAGCAATAGCAGCCAAGATTTATGCAGGTTTAAGGGCACAAGGGAATTACAATCTGCCAAAACACTGTGATAACAATGAAGTCTTGAAAGCTCTTTGTGTCGAGGCTGGTTGGATCGTGGAGCCTGATGGCACCACTTATCGTATGGTGAACTTTTCAGTTTTTTCCCTTTCTTTTTTAATTTTTTTTAACCTTCTCTTTCTATATATCTGTTTTTTTATTGTATATATATGTGGATTTTCATTGGTTTTCCTATTGATTTGTTTAGATCTATAGATTTGGGATGTGGGTTTAGCTTAGATCGCCATTATTTTGGTTCTATTTAAGAGGATTTTATTTTTTCGGAATTTGGATTTGATAAAATTAAAACAAAACTTTTTTGTTCCTTTTATATATTTTTAAGCACATTTTTTTGGTTCTTATTTTGATTTAGTTGTCTATTTATTGTAAACGATTTCTTTTATAAGTGTATTCTTCCTTTTGTGCTGGTATTTATATAATTTATTGCTCAACAGAACAATTGAAGTAGTTAATTTTTGGAGCTTAATTCCAGAACTATTTCCTTTAATCAGGCTATTGTTTAGAATAAACTGTGTTTTCTAGTTGTAAAATTTCTGAAATGTGAAGCCCAGTTGTTTCTTGTTCCTGAGATTTGGGGTTAAGAGTTAACTAATGAATGAGATCATGTGCAAACATTTCTTTCTGTTTGTGATTTTTAAGGTTAGAGCATTTCTCTCTAAAATTAATAGACTAATGGAACAGAGTTTTGAATTTTCTCATACAGGGATGCAAACCACGTCCAATGGAAATGGGGGGCACTTCAACCAACATCACTCCTAGTTCATCCCGAAACCCGAGTCCACCATCTTCATATTTTGCGAGTCCCATTCCATCATATCAACCTAGTCCGTCATCCTCTTCAATCCCAAGCCCATCCCGGCAAGATGCTAACTCATCATCGCACCCATTCGCTTTCCTCCTCAACTCTCTCCCTTCATCTCTCCCCCCTCTCCGAATATCAAACAGTGCCCCGGTAACACCCCCACTTTCTTCACCAACTAGGCTTCCTAAGCAAACTTTCACTTTGGAGTCTCTTGCCAAAGAATCCATGTCTGCCTTGAATATCCCTTTCTTTGCAGCTTCTGCCCCGGCAAGTCCTACTCGTGCTCAGCGTTTTACGCCAGCCACTATACCTGAATGTGATGAGTCAGACACCTCTACTATTGATTCTTGTCAATGGATGAACTTCCAAGTCTGTGCAAATGCAGCCAACATGGTTCCATCTTCTCCAACATTTAATCTCGTGAAACCCATTGCAAACCATGATGGACCTTCCCAAGATGTAGTGATGTCAGAGAAGGGGAAAGGTATAGAATTCGACTTCGAGAATGTGGCTGTGAAGCCATGGGAAGGCGAGAGGATTCATGAGGTGGGAATGGATGATCTTGAGCTTACGCTTGGAAGTGGGAACACCCGGGTGTAAGCGATTAACGAAAATAAGTGAATTGTGCCAAAACGTTGACGAAATCAAGATTCTCTAATGGCAATCTGTGTTGCTCAATGCAAAAGCACCGGCATTACTGTCAAATGTAAAGCCGCGCAAGGTAAAAGAATTTGGACATTGGACAAAGATGGAGTTGAACCAATTTCGTTTTTTAGGATGGATGGTTTTTCAGTTGGTTCTTTTAATCCTTTATTATGTTTTACTGTTATGAGGATTATTGTCTTCCGCTTTAAATTATTAGGAAATATCTTTTACAAGCATTACTTGTAGATAGTTGTCTTCTTCCTCAGTGTGAGCAAGAATTGTCTTTTTTTCATTGTAGGCTAGTGCGAATTTATCCAAAGTTAAAACTCTTTGTGGATTTGGCTTTATTTATAGATGCATTTCAGTATTTTTTTAATATTGATGCTGATATTTGTGCAATAATCAGACCAGATTCAGCTGTACCATCTGCAATTGAGGATTCTTTGATCCTGTTGGTTTATTCGATAAAATGAAATTTACAACAGTGAAAACTACTAAGAAAGTAGAATTTCCGAGATTTTGTTTATTCTAATCCACTGATAGTCATGTTAACAAATAAATATCAAACATATCCGGAGAAGGTTTACAAAATTCTCATGATTAAATTAATTCTTGTTTGAAGGCTGAATCTTTCATTCTCATCCCTATTTTATTTCTTGACATTTTTTGTTAAATGCTTGTGACCATGAAATTCGATTATTTTTCGTGCATGATCCCCTGGCAAGTTGGCTGCAGTTCCTGTATAATTGTATGACTTAGACATCCCATGATTGTAGAGGATTGAACCATGTGTCCAAAAGCTAGGGGCTGATGCATTTATTTATTATATTATAATCTTCTGTTATTGAAAAATCGAGGGTGTGAATTAACCAATTAAGTTTATGACGAAATTTAGAAATCGACCATTTATCCAATTGGAGTATATCTACAAGATAGACTTCAACAGATGACTATGAGTAATGGCAGCAAAAGGTTGAGTTAAATTTTTCGTGTAAAATAGTTGGTTTGGAGATCTCCAAACCATGACATCGTAAGCTGATTGTATACAACCACTGATGAACACTAAAATAAGCGATATTCACTGAACCAAGAGCACTCCCTCGAGTAAAAGCTTCCACACACCTCACATCAATAATCCAGTCCCTACCATCTATAGGTAGTTTTAAACAAGTTCCTTTTGAAGATCTTGAAACTAGGAATTCCATTCAAATAAAATCAACGAAACTATTGGAATTCAGTTAAATAACTCCACAAGACTGCTTCGATTTTATCTGGCAGCCTGGATTGTTTCCCAAGTACAGTCATTTCTATCATTCCAACAGCTATTATTCTGAAAGGAAAAGTTCCATCTCAGTCAGGTTCAGATTTTCACAGAGTTAGAGTAGAATCCTTCCGGTCCTTGCTGCTGATGGCTGATGCAATAGAGTTCTTGAAATCAAATCCACTCATCGAGACATAACTTGTCGCAGGGCATTAAAAATGGCATGCAATCCGTCATCATCGGCCATGCAGCATCGATTACATGGTGAATCTGGTAAAACATTTCTCCTTCGAAGGCTTGCAAGAGATGGAATCGGATCAAGTCTTCCCCTTCAAGCAAAAATCTTTATTTTTTCAGGTAAATTACGGCCCCCAAAAAAATTTCCACCATCCAGCCTGCTTATTTGAGCCCCATTTTATGTAGTCATTGACTTTGAAGGTATATACCGTGCTGCTCCATGGTTACCAGGGGCCCACGGAGAAGGAAATCTCTCTCTCTCTCTCTCCCCCTCCCTAGAGAGTCTTCTAAATTTGCAATTTGACTAATCTTTTATTATAATCTTCTACATATTCCCTTAGTTTTGCATTATGAAAAAGTTTTCAGGTGCATATATAAGGATTTTGCTATTTGTACATAAAAATTATATATAAAAAATTACATAATATGATGTAAAGGGAAAATAATGTATGAAAAAGTTAATTGTATTTTAAACTGACAAATGGTAGAATGTCATGTGCCATTCTGTAATCCATTGTTTAAATCTTTATATACATGTAGCAAGATTCTTTTTCTAAAGGAATAATAACAAAACTTGAATTCAAGACTTTTCGTCATTTTAATATATTGAATTACTTCATTAAAAGTTTAATCGATTAAAAAGAGAATAAATTTGATCTTTAACAATCAGCTTCTCGGACAAGTCAACTTTACTTTTTTCTTTTTATCAAAAAAGCCCAACAGTTGTCCATCCAACATCATTCCATCCCCTACATAAAAATCCTGATTCTTTCACTTAAAAGAAAAATAATAATAATAATGCGAGCACAATTTTCATAAACACATAATAACAATATTCTCATTCAAGAGTTTTGATCATCTCCTGTTTCATCTAAAATCTTAAGTCAGTAAAAAAGGGCCGTATTTATTTTACATAAAACTATTCTCCAACAAAGAGTTGATATGATATTTGGATGTCCAAAAAGGCATTGGCTGTTGTAGGGTTGATATGGAGTTGTCCCTTTTGGAAGCTATAATCATTTTGATTTGCTGTTGTCAATGACACTGGCAGTGTCAATGCATGTAGTGGTTGATGCATTATTATCCTTTTGATCATGTTACTCTGTGCTTGCCTGTGGTCAGTATTTCAAGTCAAAGCAAACGAACTATTTTGACAAAACGCTCGTTTTCTGTAAACAAACAGTATGATTATTTTCCGAGGTGACTTCGTATGTACCTTAAATATTTCAAAATATATGTACTTTGCATTTGAAGATAAAAAGAGCACTCAGCAATTGCCATTTCGCTGGTACCTTTGATAGCCTTTGAGCATTGAGCAATCAAAGTCCAATTGTATTGAAATGATCCCATGCCTCCTGCATTAATAAAAGCCATTATTTCAAGAAAAAAGCGAAGAATTCTTCTCGCCTTATGAAAAATGGCAGTAGATCAAATGAATCATGTATCAACTACTGCACGACTAATCTTTTTCCGGTACCTGCAGAATATAAAAAACTTTCACCGCATTCGCAATATATTTTTTATGAGAAGCAGCTCCTTTCTGTTGCAGTTTATCTGGATGTGGGCAGAGCAAAGCCTTTTGATATGACCGTTTCACTGAATTTGCTTCTATTAAATCAACAAGTGGTACTGGCTTCCATCCACTTCCAGGCCAAAGAACCTGTGACCAGTTGGTAATCCCATATAAAGCAGAAATAAATTGTTTCCCATAAATGGACAAAGCATAATGGAAAAAGCATAAGAATTCTTACATATTGCAACGTTGACAGCAGCGAATGGATATTTCTTTTCTTCCCAATCGACCATTGTTGAACCTTGGCATCTGAAGCCTACATTACATTACAGAGAATTGTTGTTGCTTTCCAAGAATTATAAACCATTAATATTGCATCAGAGAAACTTACTTTCACGTCCTCAGAACTTCCATCTTGTGTAACTTTGTCGTCATCATGAGATAATTCTTGGACCTGATAAACCATGAAATATAAAATGGTCAAACGTCGAAATCCATACTTCTCTTCCTGCCCATTTGTATATAGAGAAATGAAACTGATTGCAGTTGCTTGGAGTTTCAATGTCTTTCTGATCAGATATTACATCATTTCGATAGTTTAGGGAATATATTTTCTGCAATTCTTCTATATACAATAACCAGAAATTTAGAGATACATATAGCAGCTGGATGACCTCTATATTTGGCTACTTCCAACTAATTAAGGTAGACAGCTATAATTACAACATTAATTAGAAGATTATTGCCACAAATTACTCTAATTTTACAACTCACGCAAGGTATGTTTCTTGATCAATTAAATTCATATGTGAAAATCATGAATTCTAAAGATCTTGGCATTAGGGTTTGATGTCTTACATCCCCCTCAAGTCGGTGCATATAAATCTCTGATACCCAACTTGTCAAGTGAGTTGTAGAAGTTCTTGCTACATACAGCTTTTGTGAGTATATCCGCCAACTGATCTTCAGACTTAACAAATGAAAGTCGAATTATCTTCGCCTCAAGGTTCTGTCTGATAAAATGTCGATCTACTTCCACATGTTTGGTTCGATCATGCTGGATGGGATTACGAGAAATATCAATAGCAGCCTTGTTGTCGCAAAAGAGACTCATCTCGCAATCTTGAGTGAAGCCAATCTCTGTTAATAATCTCCTAAGCCAAAGAAGTTCACAAAGGCCCTTAGCCATCCCACAAAATTCAGCTTCAGCACTTGATAATGCCACTACTTTCTGTTTCTTACTCCTCCATGTAACAAAGTTTCCTCCAACAAATGTGAAATATCCTGAGGTGGATTTTCTATCTGTAATATTTCTTGCCCAATCGGCATCCATTTAACCTTTAACCCTTAAGTGATTGTTCTTCGAAAACATAAGTCCCTTTCCAGGAGAAGATTTCAGGTATCGAAGAATTTGAATAACTGCATTCATATGATCTTCACTTGGACAATGCATGAATTGGCTTACGACACTTATTGCATAAGCAATATCGGGTCGTGTATGCGAGAGATAAATTAGCTTACCGACCAATCTTTGATACTTGCCTTTGTCTGTTGGCACTTGGTTTGAATATTCTCCAAGTTTGTGATTTTGGATCATTGGTGTATCTGCAAGTTTACACTCCAGAAGTCCAACTTCTGATAATAAATCTAGGACATATTATTGTTGGGAAAGGAATATACCTCGCTTAGATCTAACAACTTCAATTCCCAGAAAATATTTGAGTCCTCCCAAGTTTTTCATCTCAAATTCAGCTGCCAATTGCTTCTGAAGACTTGATATTTCTTCCGAATCTCCTGTAATAATCATATCATCTACATAGACTATCAGAGCTGTGATCTTGCCTCGTCGATGCTTCAAAAAGAGTGTGTGGTCGGAATTGCTCTGATGGAATCCATATTTCCTCATTGCCAAGCTCAATCGTCCAAACCATGCTCGAGGAGATTGTTTTAATCCGTATAAAGTCCACTGCAGTTTGTATACAACCTTATTCTCTGAGGTTGCCATATATCCTGGAGGAATGTCCATGTAAATTTCCTCTTTAAGATCACCATGGAGAAAAGCATTTTTCACATCAAATTGGTGTAAAGGCCAATCAAGATTCGCTGCTAAAGATAGTAGAACTCTAACAGTGTTTAACTTAGCCACCGGTGAGAAAGTCTCTTGATAGTCTATACCATATGTCTGTGTATAGCCTTTCACCACAAGTCTCGCTTTGTATCGCTCAACTGATCCATCGGCTTTGTACTTGATGGAGAACACCCATTTGCATGCCACTGTCTTTTGTCCTTTAGGTAACGGCATGAGAACCCATGTCTCATTTTTCAGCAATGCTTCCATCTCTTCTTTCATAGCTTGTATCCACCTAAGATTTTTCAGAGCTTCATCAACACTAGCTGGAATATGACATGAAGAGAGCTCATTTGCAAAGTTTTTGAGAGGTTCAGAAAGCCTCTCCGTAGATACATAATTGGCAATTGGATATTTTGACCTTTGATCCTTGATTTCAGGAGAATATCTGTTTGGTGGTTTGCCACGATTGTGCCTGAAAGGTAATTCATAGCCAACAGAAGTATCTATATTGTTAGGAATGAAATGTGTGGTTGGTGTGCTTACCTCACCGATATTCTCAGGAGATGGGTCGTTAGATACTGGAAAGTGGGGGGATGTCGGTTCAGCAGTAGGTTCCTCGATAAATGATGGTCCTGTATTATCTTTAGTAGGAGATGAAGTCAGAGATGCTATTGGTTCAGTGGTACGTTCCTCGATAACTGATGGTCCTGTATTTGCTTCTGGCCAGTTAAATCTCAGCCAATTCAGCTCTTCACCACTCATCTCCCCCTAAAGAGGAGAATTGGATGTTCCAGGAGAGTAAAAAGTCTCGGATTCAAGAAATGTGACATCCATTGTCACATAAGTGCGCCGGGTAGTGGGATCATTGCGACGATATCCTTTTTGATGTACAGCATATCCTAAGAAAAGGCAACGAATGGCACAAGGATCCAATTTTGTGCGTTGATTCTTGTGGAGGTGAACAAAAACAACACACCCAAAGATTTTAGGTGGAAGCATCAATATTGTGGGCAGTGAGACAAATGTCGACAAGGCATGTAGTGGAGTCTGAAAATCAAGAACCTTGGTAGGCATTCGATTGATAAGGTGGACAGCTGTGGTAACTGCATTAGCCCGATAGGTGCTAGGTACAGGAGCGCTCAGTAAAAGAGAACAAGTAGTTTCTAGAATATGACGATTTTTTCGTTCAGCTATACCATTTTGTTGAGGCGTTTGAGGGCATGATGTCTCATGGATCATACCATTTTGTTGAAAATAATCTCGGAACTGATGATTCAAATATTCTCCACCATTATCTGACCTCAAAATCCGAATTTTAGTAGAGAATTGAGTTCGAACCATGTTATGAAATAATTTAAAAACATGGAAAACTTCATCTTTGGTTTTCAACAAGTAGAGCCAAGTCATTCGAGTGCAGTCGTCCACAAATATCAAAAACCAGCGGAAACCAGATGTAGAAGATTTTGGGAAAGGGCCCCACACATCAGAGTGAATTAAAGTGAAAGGAGCTACACTTTTATTTGTACTTAATGGATAAGTAGCTCGATTACTCTTAGCTAAAATACAAGCCTCACATGTAAAGTTTGAAACTGACAAGTCCGAAAATAAATCAGGTAGCAAATGTTTCAAATATGCAAATGAAGGATGGCCTAACCGATGATGCCAAAGCCAAATCTGTTATGCTTTTAGATCACTTGGATGGTGCATGTTATGCACTCGACCCATGCCAAAGTCGTCCATGTAGTAAAGTCCCCCCCTCTTAATACCACGCCTAATGATCTCCTTGGTAAGAATATCCTGAAGAAGACAAAAAGTAGGGTAAATAAGTACCACACAATTTAAATCCATGATAATTTGACTTATAGATAGTAATTTGTGAGAAAGAGAGGGCACAAGTAAAGTATTGGGTAATGATAAGGTTGGCGACAATAAAACAGTGCCAGCCCCAGTGACTGAAGAAATAACCCCATTGGCATTGGCAATACTAGTGCGTCGTGGAGAGGAACACTAAGAGAAATCATTCGCATCAAATGTCATATGATCTGTGGCTCCAGAATCAAGTATCCAAGTGTTGCGGTCACCATCTCTATAAGAACTGAAGAGAGCAATACCTGAACCTTCATCAGTTCTAGTTCCGTCAATCTTGTCGCTGATCCCTTCAGCAACAAAGTCTGTGGTCGGGGTCGGGACTGAGGATTCGGTTAAGACCTCAGTCATTTTCATGGTTAACTCTTCCAGACTGGAAGAGGTAGGTGGGTCTGTGTCTGTGTCGGCCATGGAGAATAATTGATCTTTCATTTTTGGGTTTGTAGTCAACCAATTCAGCTGCTATCAAATTTAAACCCCCACAGGAAATCCGTTTTAAAAGTGTATCTTGAGTCAATTCCCAGCCTTTTTGTGCATAAAAGAATATATATAGCAGTCAGCTTCCTTGTTTGATTCCGAAAAGAATTCAATCCTTCATTCAATTAGCTTCCTACGTATTCTGTTCAGCCTTTGGAATCCAATTTTATTAATTGAAGAAATCAACCTGCTTTGGTTTTCTCTCCTAATCTGCCCAAACTCCAAGGGCAGCCTCAATTTCTGACTCCAAGGGCAGCCTCAATTCTTGACTTTTTTCTTCAATCCCAGGTAGCCCCTTTATTCTCCTCCTTTCCCCAACTGCCTTGTATATATATATATATATATATATACCGTTGGCAGCTTCTGTCTCCTCTTGATTTTCTGTGCGTATTGGAGCCCGCTAGGAGAAATTGGAAATTTAGCTGGTGCTGATACAGATTGGTCTAGTGATCGGATTCCCGTGGCTCTGATACCATGATAGTTTAGGGAATATATTTTCTGCAATTCTTCTATATACAATAACCAGAAATTTAGAGATACATATAGCAGCTGGATGACCTCTATATTTGGCTACTTCCAACTAATTAAGGTAGACAGCTATAATTACAACT
Source organism: Olea europaea var. sylvestris (assembly GCF_002742605.1). Classification (NCBI taxonomy): domain Eukaryota; kingdom Viridiplantae; phylum Streptophyta; class Magnoliopsida; order Lamiales; family Oleaceae; genus Olea; species Olea europaea. The sequence continues at coordinate 19,258,761 of NC_036243.1, read as the reverse complement.
TTAATTAGAAGATTATTGCCACAAATTACTCTAATTTTACAACTCATGCCAACACATTTGTCGTCTCATCTTGGCGACTTGAAAATCTAGATAGACTAGAATTCGAATAGTGTGGGCTACTTATACCATTTGTAATGTCATCTGATGTGATCCGAATAAGGCAAGACAAGGCAGAATTTTCCAGATTCTTGCGCGACAAGTTTTACTTAATTATAACTCTTAATTTGGTAATTTTATATTATTAAGACTTCTTTAATCACGTTTTACCATGTTTTAGTGTTAGTTTCCATCTTTAATTAGGTTTCTATAATTTTTAGTATAAATAGGAATTTACTTTTCATTGTAACTTGAGAATTCTCTTGTTCGAGGCGTGATGCTTCAAATTACCGAACTTATCAAGATTTAACAAGTCTTGTGGGGTTCAAAATTACCGGGTGCGATTTTCAAAATCTTGTAATTAAGAGGTCATTGATTTAATATACCTTTGATTGCTTAATTCATTATTTTGGAACTCAAAACCACAAATCCGGAGGAGATTTCAAAATTGTGTGATTAAGAGGTCGATAATTCAATATATTATCGGTTGCTTGGTCCACTTTTGTGGGCCGATTCCTAAACCTTGGTCGTATTTGGGCGTTATTGGGATCCAGTGTCAATTCTCGTTGGTTCGGTTGTAACCTTCCTAAACAGATTTGCATCAGTTGGTATCAAAGCTTGACTCCAATCCAAGGTTATATCCATTTTTAATTTTTGTTGAGTTAGTCAGTAGTTTTGAGTCTTTAATCCACAAAGTTACAAAAAAATTTCGAAAGTTGTTTTCAAATTCAATTTGCATCCAAATTAACTTCCGTCTGTTGTGTCAGTGTCGTAGTTAAATTTTCTATCCAAAGAGTCAAAAAAAGAAGTCCAAATTTTTATTTTTTATTTTTACTTTACGAGTACTGTTCATTCCGTACAGTACTAAAAAAATTGCGTCAAAAAAATCCTGAAATTTACCGACTAATTTCTTTGAATCAAAATTCTAATTTGTCGGTCCAAATCCAATTTAAGAACCAATTTTTTTGAATTTATAAAAATTCCAATCAAAGTTGTCCAATTCGAGTTCCTTGAGTTTTTGGATCACAGTTATCACACATCCCAACTGAAAACTAAATTAAATCTCTGAAAGGATGATGCGGCGATTTGAGAATTTGATTGTTGAGGAGTCTAATGTGCGGAGACGGGATAGATGGGAGTCTAAGAATAAAATGTATGATGCATATGAATATTGCAGTGATAGTGATGAAGATGTCTGGATTGAGGCTGCAATACGAGGAATGAAAAATAGAGGCGATAGGTTTAGAGAACGAGATAGAAATTATTTTGGATATTGTATAGATAGAAATATAGAAACGACAATTCCAAAATTTAAGGGTAAGAGAGATCCCAAGGCGTACGTGGCGTGGGAAGAAAAGGTTGAATTAGTCTTTGAGTTCCATGATTATTCTGGGGGAAAGAAGTTGAAGTTGGTTGTGAGCTCATTCGTGGACTATGTTGTGGATTGGTGGGATCAATTGATAACATCTAGGTGTAGGTATGGTGAGAGGCGTATTGAAACTTGGGATGAGTTGAGGAATATTATGAGGAGATGATATGCGCCAAATTATTATAGGAGTGATTGACGTGAGCGGGAATTTAAGAAGGTGCCTAGAAGGACTTATGGGGTTGAGTATCCAATGGAGAAGAAAACATCTTTTGTAAAGTGTGCGGTAGTACATCAAGCAAGAGTATTGAGATGGATGATAAACAGGGATTCTCTGAGATTCTCGGTATTCTTATGTCTCAAATTGATCATCCAAAGGTGCAAAAGAGTAAAAATAAAATTAGTGAGGTGATTGATTGTGAGAAAAAGGGAGAAGAGCCACAGAAAAATGAAAAGGGTGTTGAAAGTAAAAATGAGAATGAAGAAGTGGCTAAAATAGAAGTGGCGCTACAACACAATGAGGGAAAGTCTTCGGAGGTGAAAATGGAGTTGGGAGCGAACTTAAATGAAAACGAGAGTGGAGTCGAGGAGGAGTTGGCGCTAACTAACCATTCCCTCCCTATTTTGATTGATTATGTTTTGCAGGTTAATGAAGACTTGATTCCCAAAAATAAACCAAATGAAATACCTCCCGACCCGGGAATTGATCATTAGTTTGTGGATGAAATTCAACTACAATGCCTTGCTTTGAAAATATCCTGTATACCGGAGATTGAATTTGTGATTCCAGAGGAGACAACGGAGTTTCAAATGCAATGGAATGAATTTATGTGGAACAAACTCATATGCAGTGGTTGGTGAGACAAAGATGATTTGAAGAGCAACGTTGACACATTGGACATGACATTACCTCAAGTGCTTGGGCATAAGTAATCCTGCGGGACTGATCGAAGCGCCCTCGTCCCTAAATTCGAGGCAAAATGCACTCCAGGGACCTCGGCCAGAGGATCCGCCGCCAATTTCAGAATGAGATCTTTGTCAAGATCTTTTCTGCCCCTAAGGTTTAAAGTGATTTGACGTCTCCATGAGACTAGTTGACATGACATATCAACTTTATGTCAACTCAACTCGGGAGAAGTAATTACCCGCCCGCTCTATAGATGCGACTGATTGACGCATATGATCAGACACCTCATACCGTTCAGATGTTTACACGTGTCCCACATCCAACGGTTCTCCTCACCTATAAATATCCAAGGCTTGGCAAGAGGCAAAGGTAATGAAACTCTTACTACTTAGCACTCCATAGTAAGCAAATATATATTCTCCTACCCACTATTTTGCATAACCTTGGTACTATTTCGATCACCTGAACCTAACTTGACCGTCGGAGTATATACAGCCACCGCTGCCCTCGTTGGTTCTAGCCGTGTGCATCTGATTGTGCGTTGATTATGCACAGGGAGGAATACGTGGAGTGGCTATCGGTTGGCCATGTGGAGGGTCCAATTTTCGAGGTCAACAAATTTGCACCGACTGTGGGAAACTTTTCGTTCAAAGTTCTGTTTTCTCCATCGGAGAAATCACCCGAAAACTAGCGACTTACCCTGAAAAGGGCATGTTCTTGAAAAAGAACAAAGTTAAGTTATAACCCAAACTCTCATCACCCTTGAAAAAGAAGATAGAATGAGTTCCAGCCATGAAGACAACAACCCCATGAGAGAGGCCTCTGAAGAAGAGGTGCTCCATAACAATGTCACTCACCAAAGACCCCATCGCTGGTATCGTCGAGGGGAAAGAACAACCGTGCTCATTGAAGGAATGACTCAAATAGATACGACATGAGAGATATTGTAGCTTAGAATATGGTAATGCATGAACTTCTCATGCAAGCTCGAGGTCATCAGGGCTCACAAATGCCCCAAGGATCTTACCCAGTGCAGGAAGCCCCTATATCTCGTTCCCGAGGCAATATGAGCCTGCACAGAGAACGCCCCCTCGAAAGAGAAGTGGGCGCGAAAGCCACATCCTATGTGTAGGGAAACCAGCCAGCAGAACCACAGCTAGGGGACAATTTTCCTCAAGAATATGAGTAACAAAGGCTAGTAAGTGTCTTCAATCGAATAGGACACGACCCTAGCAATAGGGTCCATTTAATACGAAGATCGGTTCGGCAAGACCAGGAGCAAGAACATGCGTCTCTTCCTAGAAATAGGAGGGATAGAAGGAACCTAGTCGATTGGGAAAGCCGAGGAAAAGCGCCTCCACCTCCCCGGGATATTCAAGATGATGAAAGGTTAGATGGGCCTTGTCGATCTTATGAAATCGACGATGATGACGATAACCTCCCTTTCTCAAGGGGAATCCAAAGCTTCCCAATGCCGGCGAACTTCATGCTGCCTAAGATCCCCAAGTATGAAGGAAAAGGAGACCCGGAGAAGTACCTCACCAAGTACATGACACAGATGAGCCTCTGGGGAGCCTCGCCTGCTTTGAAATGCATAGCCTTCCACTTAACCCTGGGCGGAGCCGCTGAAGTGTGGTATAGCAGACTTCCTCCCCTGAGCATTAGGAGTTGGCCAGATTTGAAGAAGACATTCTTGAACCAATACCTCTCATGGAGAGAAAGGGAGGCCCCAGTGGTTACCTGCAAGATATGAGGCAGGGCCCTGGAGAGACGTTGAAAAGCTATCTCATCAGATTTACAGATGAAATCACATACTGTGAACAAATGACTGACAGAGAAGCCCTTTCAGCTCTGAAAGGTGGCCTGGAGGGACGTGTGTAGCAAGAATCCTGCCACCTATGACGAACTGGTGGAAATAATGAGAGTGGAAATCGTCAGTGAGGAAATGATTGATCACCGAAACCATGCCGTGCAGGGACTCCCTCCGCCTCAGAGGCAGGTAGGTCAAGGACCCGTAGCACACCTTGACACTCAGCAATGGACTCAAGCAGTTCATACAATATCTCTCACTTTCGGACAGGCACTGGCTTTCTCCACATTGAATACGGTGCCGACATTGGCATACGAGAATGATCTTGGCAAAGCAGGACCATCCGAAAGAGCTGATAGTAAGAAGAAGAAGAAGAAGAAGAAGGAGAAGCGATCAAATAGGCCCTTGGAAGGGGCAAGGTTTTGCACTTTCCACCAACTCTATGGGCATGACACTAGTGAATGCCGAGACGCTAATCTACGCCCTGATCGAAGCAAGCCACATCCTTCCAACAGGTGCAAATGTCCTCGCAGATCCGTCTCTCTGTACAGGGGAGAGAGAGGGCATAGAGAGCAATCACCCCGAAGAAGAGAATCAAGGGACCGAAGACAGTCTAGACAGAGAAATCAAGCCCCATTCACTGGGAGCCAAGTCATCAGGGAGATCGACACAATCATTGGGGGACCTCACATCGGTGGCAACACCAGAAACGCCCAAAGGAATTACACAAGGGAAGCAAAGGACCCTCCAATGATTACCTACATTGTCAATGAGTCACAAGCGACTAATAAGATGGCCCAAATCACCTTCACCCAGGAAGATGCAGAAGGAGTTTACCATCCCCATTGTGATGCATTGGTTGTAAGAGCCGTAGTGGCTAGAAACGGACTCAAATGCATGTTCGTCGACAATGGAAGTTCGATGAACATACTGTTCGGCTCCACCTATGACAAAATGCAAATTGAACATGGATTGATCCCCATGACCGACCCACTATTTGGATTTACTGGAGACAGCATTATCCCACGAGGAAGAATCACTCTGCCCGTCGAGATGGGTTCAGCACCCCTAGTGGCCCAACACTTCATGAAATTCTTAGTGGTAGACCACAGATTGGCCTATCATGGAATATTGGGCAAACCTGCTTTGAAAGATCTTTGGGCCATCACATCCATCCACTACTTGTGTATGAAATTCCCAACTGAACATGGGATTGCTACGGTTCGAGGTAACCAGATGGGCTCCAGGGCATGTGACTTGAACTTCCTGAGAAAGTCGGAGCCCCGAATTGTTAATGTGATCATAACTGAAGTTGCCAATGAAGCCAGTATGGACGTGGAAACGCTTGACACCCCTGAACAAAGGCATACCTCCGAACAGGAGGAAGACGTCGACATGGAAGAGGCCCTGAACAAGGACACCTTCTTGATGAGTTAGATTCTCGGATAATTGACTCTGAACCAAATGCAACCCCAATGGAAGAACTCGAAACTTTCTCCACCAACTTAGAAGACCCTAGTTAGGTCTTGCGAATAGGGAATGCACTGTCCCCTGAAGCAAAAGAGGAGATGATAAGCTTCCTGAAAAGGAACTTGGATGTCTTCGCTTGGAAGCATGAGGACATGGTGGGAATAGATCCAAGGATCAGTTGCCACCATCTTAACATCAACTCCTTCTGTGCCCCTCACCAGCAGAAAAGATGTGCCCTTAACCCAGAAAGGTACGAGACTCTCAAAGACGAAGTAGGCAAGCTTAGCCACAGCGATTTCATAAGGGAAGCCATCTACCCAAAGTGGATATCCAACCCGGTCCTGGTGAAAAAGCCCAGCGGGAAGTGGAGGGTGTACGTAGACTTCACCAACTTGAATAAGGCGTGCCCTAAAGACAGCTTCCCACTTTCAAGAATAGACCAACTTGTAGATTTCACCGCTGGACATGAACTATTGAGCTTCATGGATGCATATTCGGGGTACAATCAGATATCCATATTCCGACCTGATGAGGAAGCTACCTCATTCATTACAGACAGAGGACTCTACTGCTACAAAGTCATGCCCTTCGGATTGAAAAATGACGGAGCCACATATCAGAGACTGGTTAATATGATGTTTGCCAAACTCATTGGCAAAATTATGAAGGTCTACATGGACGACATGCTAGTCAAAAGCCTCCAGGCAAGCGAACACGTAAGTCACCTCGACCAAACCTTTCAGATACTTAGAAAATATAAGATGAAGTTGAATTCCCTCAAGTGCACCTTTGGGGTGGCTTCGGGTCAGTTCTTGGGATATATTGTTAACCAAAGAGGAATTGAAGCCGACCCAGTAAAGATAATGGCCTTGTTGGAAATGAGATCACCTCAGAAATCGAAGGAGGTCCAAAGCCTCAATGGTCGAATAGCCACACTCAGTCGCTTCATCTCCAGGGCCATGGATAAGAGCTTACCCTTCTTCAATGTGTTCAAGCAAGGAAAGAAGTTCCAATGGACTTCTGAGTGCAAAGAAGCTTTCCAGGTGCTGAAAAGGCACCTCGGAGAGGCGCCCCTTTTGTCAAAACCTCAACCAGAAGAGTCTCTGATGCTGTATTTGGCAGTTTCGGACATGGCGATCAGCGCTGTCCTTGTTAGAGAAGAAAATGAGCACCAGTTACTAGTATACTACCTCAGCAAAGCACTTTTCCCAGCTGAAACACTCTACCCAGACATGGAGAAACTAGCACTTGCCCTCATCACAGCCTCAAGGAAAGTAAGACCAGACTTCCAGGCCCACTCGATCGAAGTTCTCACCAACTTCCCATTGAAGCAAGTGCTGCAGAGAACAGACGCATCAGGACGCCTGCTAAAATGGGCAATCAAGCTCAGCGAGTTCGACCTACTGTTTCGACCTCGACATGCCATCAAGGGCTAGGCCCTTGCAAATTTTGTGGTTGAGTTTACCAAAGCCTTGGAAATCGAGGCAATAATGGAACCAGTCGAGCCCCCAACATGGAAACTGTTTGTAGATGGATCTTCAGGAGAGGCGGGCTCCGGGGCAGAAATTGTCTTGGAAAGCCCAGAGGTCACAAGCTAAATTACGCAGTAAGGTTCGACTTCAAAGCCTCGAACAACACTGCTGAATATAAAGTCCTTCTAGTAGGCCTTAGACTGGTAAGAGAAATGCAGGTCAGAAGGCTCGTAGCCAGCAGTGATTCTTAGCTGATAGTGAATCAGGTCAGTGGAAGCTTTGCGGCCAAAGACAGCAGCATGGTTGAATGCTTGAAATTGGTTCTGGACCTAGTCCTGCAGTTTGAAAGGTTCGAACTGATTCAAGTCCCACGCCTAGAGAATACACATGCAAACGCCCTTTCAAAATTAGCCAGCAGCAAGGATTCTGAGCTATTAAAGGTCGTCCCTATTAAACACTTATCGAAGCCCTCCATTTTTGAAGGAGAATAGGTACTTTGGATAGAAGGCACCCTATTATGGATGCAGTCCATTATTGCCTATCTAAAGGATCAAACACTACCTATTTCTAGAAGCGAGGCTAGGAAGTTGAGGAGAAGGGCACTTCGTCCTGAAAGAGGATATGCTCTATAAAAGAGGCTTTGCCTCACCACTTCTCCGATGTGTGGGAGGCGAAGAGGCCACATATATACTTAGGAAAATCCATGAGGGAATCTGTGAAAATCACTTTGGAGGAGCAGCCCTGGCACACAAGGTTCTCCGTCAAGGCTACTTCTGGCCGACCCTAAAAAGTGATGCTTGCCAGTTTGTCTAGAAATGTGACAAGTGCCAGCGCTTCTCAAATATTCAAAGGCAGCCTTCTTAGAAGCTCTCCACAGTAACCAGCCCCTAGCCATTCGCCAAGTGGGGCATCGACTTCATTGGTCCACTCCCAAAAGGAAGAGGAAACGCGACCTTCGCCATTGTCGTCATTGACTACTTCACCAAGTGGGTCGAGCTGAACCTCTTACGAAGATCACCGAGGCAAATACTATAAAATTCGTCTGGAAAAATATCATTTGCAGGTTTGACATTCCCCACTCCTTAGTGTCCGATAATGGGAGACAGTTTGACAACAGGAAAATGTGAGAATTGTGCGACGAACTGGGAATAAAAAAGGATTTCTCGATACCTCATCACCCGCAAGGAAATGGACAAGTTGAGGAAGTAAACAAAACTATCAAGCATACCCTAAAAAGGAAGCTTGACACCTCAAAGGAGGGCTTGGGTTGATGAGCTTCCCTACGTCCTCTGGGCCATCAGAACCACAAGCCAAACTGCAACAGGGGAAACACCATTCTCAATGACCAACGGAGCCGAGGCCATGAGCCCGATTGAGGTTGGGGTCTCATTGCACCATCGAATACACTTCAACGAGATCGATAACGACGAGGCCCGAGTGAACAAATGCCACCTCCTTGAAGAAATGAGGGATACCTCTCAGGTGAATTTGGCAAAGTATCATAGGAAGATGACCCGTTATTATAGCTCCAAGGTCAGAAATTGAACTCTTCGCCTGGGGGACCTCGTCCTCAAAATGGTTTTCCAATCGTCAAAGCTAACCAGGTCCTGAGTGTTGGGACCGAACTGGGAGGGTCCTTAATGCATCCGCAAGGAATCCCGACCTGGAACTTTCGAAATTGAAGACATGGAAGGGAAAACACTACTTATCAATGGAACATCAAACACTTAAGGAAATACTATCAGTAAGGAAGCTTTTGTTCCGATCTGATCTCAATGTTGTCTAACAAGTTTATGTCCTGATCCGATCTCATTTGTAATTTCCATAGCTTACTGAGTGCTGCAAATGCCTTGGTAAAGGGTAATGTAACTTCTCTAAGTAATGATACTTTAGTTCTTTGTCACATCGGTTAGTAAATTGTTACCTCAGTCCTTCAATATGTTTACTTAAGTGATCCGATCTTCTATTATTAACTAGTTATTGTTAAGAGGCGCTTGATGATTACTTAAGTGATCCGATCTTCTGGTTATTGTTAAGAGGCGCTTAACCTTAAGTGATTGTCATTCATATATGTGTAAACAGATCAACACGATAAGAAAACAAAAGCAACAACACTTGGTAAAAATTTCATTTCATTCACTTCAAATTTACAAAAGAGACCGAAGTCATTACAAGATAAGCCCTATTCTATAGGAGGCCCAACCCCGCTAGCCTCTGCCTCGACCGTCTCGAGGGCTACTGGAGTGTCTTCGGCAAGCCTATCAGGTCGGCCTCCAGTAGGTCCCCCGAACTCTGTCTCTAAAGAGGAGATGTCCAAAGTAGGGTAGACCTCTTTCAGCCAACCCGATATGCCTTGGGCAATCTAGGAGGCCCAAAAATTTGTAAAGTCGTCGTACAGGGGATGTTCCTCGAAATGGTCAATGAAATTTTGAATAGCCACTTTCCCTACCGACTTCAGTTCCTCCTTCAAGGAGGCGATTTCCTCATATGGGGCCTCCGTCCTCTGCCTCAACTCCGTTTTCTCTTTATTGGAGGCCTCTAGAGCCTCCGCGGTGAGCCAGTGGTGCTCGTTGACATGATCCACTCTTCGGGTCATAGCAGCCACCTGGCACTCCACTTCATAGAGCTCCTTTTTCAGCCGTTCTATGTCTCCTATAGCAGCCGCTAGCTGGGCCTCTGCCTCCCTCTTCCCTTTCTCTTCCTCCACGGCCTTGGCCTGAGCCTCCCTCACCGCGTTCCCATATTGCATCACCTCCTCGAGGTGCTTGATAAAGTCCTCCCTTTTGGCGTTGAGGTCTTTCACCAAGCTCTCGAGCTGGACGCTCGTGCTCAAAGCCCGGGCCACACAAGAACATTAGCCACCACTAAGTCCTCGACTGTGCAGAAAGCGGTATGGTTCCTCCATTCTTCGATCCAGTACTTATTGTGGACCACCACAACTGTAGCCATTCCTAGGGAGAGAGCCTCCAGTACTTCTTTAACTAGCTCCTCGGAGTTTGTGCCTAAGAAGTCTACCTCCTCTGAGGGACGAGCTCTTTTCCTCTTGGGCTGTCTCGGCACCTGGGCGAGGGGCACAGCAGTAACTGGCACTCTGGCCGAGGCGGGAGAAGCCTCTGATGGAGCAGGCATTTTCTCCAGAATGGCCACCTCGGTAGGAATTGTAGTTTGTCTCAGAATGGGGGGTGGCCTTTCCACCATTGGCCGCTTTGAAGGGGCAGCAGGTTTTTTGCCCTTCCGAAGTAGATTGGCCTCGGGATCCTCGGGCACCTCCTCTTCCGTCGTAGGCGGGAGCCTCTTGCTGGCATTCACTAAGTCCTCCATCTGCTTCTTATAGGCGGAGGAGGAGGTCTTCAAGGCCCTCTCTTTGGCCATCATCTTTTGTATTGTCTTGAAGTCGGGCCGAAAAGGCATCTTTTTATTGAAGTTATCTGAAAGAAAAAAGTAAATTAGTACAACTGTAAACGACTCGGATGTACTGAAAGGTATTCGCTTCGAGATATTACCTTGTGAGGCCATCAGGTCGTGCGTCACAAAATGGAGGTTCTTTCTGATCAGCCGATGGAACGACCTCTTCTTCGGAGGTAGCTGATATATGACGTAGATGATCTCGAAGTCGTCAGAGGACAACTCGCATCGAGGAAGAGTGCCTTCAAAAATGAACACGAATGTTAGTTATGATCTGAACCGAATAGAAATAAACAAGAAATACAGCTACAATACTCACTAAGTGAAGAATAATTCTTGGGGACCGTAAGAGGTGCCAGGGGGTCTCCCTCCATCGTGTCCTATCTCCCGACAGCCCAGCACCACAAGCTCTTCCACTCCTTGATGGAGCTCAGCAGATCGCGCACAAATGTAGTGTGGGAACCCCAGAGGTTAGGTAATACCAGCCCCTGGTCTTATCCCTCCGGCTGTTACTTTGGGAATGTAGAGGGTCTGAAAAATAGAGAAGGGCATCTCCATCCCCAGTGACACCTCTTTTCATAACATCCAGAAGCCCACTATTTCGCTCCAGGAGTTTGGGTTCAGTTGGGTCGGTGCTAAGCCATAAGACCTAAGCACCATTCGAAAAAAATGGTGAATTGGAAGCCTAAGATCGGCCCTAAGGATCACCTCGCTTATCGCCACACACCTCGGCCTAAGGTAGCAGGCCCTCTCATCAAGCTCGGGTAGGATCAGGTCCACACTATCTGGTATCCTACATTCAGTTCTAAGTCTTCCTAGGTCGGCCCCCTTTAGCTTGGAGGGATAATCCGACGCCCCCCAATGCACAGAGGTATTTGCTAGGCTATCCAGCCTCTTCCAAATGTTCTCTTTCCCAAGTATCGCTTTGGCTACCTAGGAGGAGGTCGCCACAATGGGCTCGTCTATCCGTACTAACTCTAGCCCCCTCCCCGAACTAGCACTACCCTCAGAAGCCATTTTCAGAAAGGAAATGTCTCACATATATACTGAAACTTACGAGTTTGAGTGTTCCCCAGCCGGAAATGGTCAAAAAGCAGTGTGTGGTTGTCGAAAAATTGAATTTCTCACCGAAAATGCTTGAAGAACGTCGAAAATCGCAAAGAAGTTTGAGAGCAATGGGATTTTCTGTTTTAGCAAGTGTGAAAAGCTCCAAAAACACTCAAGTCTGCCTTTTATAGAGCGCTCCAACTAATCTCCACCGTTGAATTCAAATGCAATCAATCTAGGCCGTCCGTCACATCATCAATCTAGGCCGTTGAAATGAAATGCCGATTTGATCTACGCCAAAGATTTTGCTGTGACCCTCACGCTCGCATATAACGCATCACCTCGATCACCACTGGTCGTCAACAATAAGTAGTCGTAGCAACCTTTTAGGAAAATGGGCGCTGCACCCAACTGTCACCTTAGAAATACGCAACAGCTGTCAAATCATTAACTTCAGATACGCCCACCTCGGGTCGACTCAACTTTACAAAGCTTAGGCGCACCTGATGCAGAGTCCCCTGTGAGTCATCGCCTCGGTCGCTGCGTTCCCTCCTAAGCTTTACAAAGTTTTAAATATTTTCCAAATCGTCGTCCCCTTTGGGTCAGCGCACCTGTGGCAGATGAGCTCTTCACTCAATTTTACAAAGTTTAGGCGTACCTGACGTAGAGTCCCCTGTGGGTTATCGCCTCGGTCGCTGCGTTTCCCCCTAAACTTTACAAAATTTTAGCCATCTCCCAACGCGTCGTCCCCTGTGGGTCAGCGCACCAGTGGCAGATGAGTTCCTCACTTAACTTTACAAAGCTTAGACGCACCTAACGCGGGTCCCCTGTGGGTCATCTCTTCGATCGCTGCGTTCCCTCCTAAGCTTTACAAAGTTTTAGCCATCTTTCAACGCGTCATCCCCTTTGGGTCAGTGCACCGGTGGCAGATGAGCTCCTCACTCAACTTTACAAAACTTAGGAGCACCTGACGCGGAGTCCCCTGTGGGTCATCGCCTCGGTCGCTGCGTTCCTCCCTAAGCTTTACAAAGTTTTTGCCATCTTTCAACGCGTCGTCCCCTGTGGGTCAGTGCACCGATGGCAGATGAGCTCCTCACTCAACTTTACAAAGTTTAGACGCACCCGACGCGGAGTTCCATGTGGGTCCTCACCTCAATCACCGTGTTAATCGTCTCCCTGCGCATCGTCCAATTCTGCAGCACCTCCATCTCAAGTAAATTTTTCCCTCACGGGTGGTAAAGCTTTAGTGCATCTGCCTAGGATCAACGCCTCGGTGAACACAAAAAATCGACCCTCAAGTTCTCATAAATCACGATCCCCATACCAAGGCGTACATACCCGATCGGGAAGACAAGTCCACCCATGATATAAATATTCATACCTGGACTTGGAGGACCGCTGTTACACCCCTATCTGAACCACTTCGGAAAGTCCACCACCACATCATCCGAGGTGTGGAGCACTCATCCGAAGTGGCTTCACCAATGGTAAGGCAAAGGTAATCTTGCGAGACCATCGAAGCGCCCTCGCCCCTGAATCCGAGGTGAAATGCACTCCGAGGACCTCGGCTAGAGGATCCGCCGCCAATTTCAGAATGAGATCTTTGTCAAGATCTTTTCTGTCCCCAAGGTTTAAAGTGATTTGATGTCTCCATGAGACTAGTTGACGTGACATATCAACTTTATGTCAACTCAACTCGGGAGAAGTAATTACCCATCCACTCTATAGACGTGGCTGATTGACACCTATGAGCAGACGCCTCATGCCGTTCAAATGTATACACGTGTCCCACATCCAACTGTTCTCCTCACCTATAAATACCCAAGGCTTGGCAAGAGGCAAAGATAATGAAACTCTTACTACTTAGCACTCCATAGTAAGCGAATATATATTCTCCTCCACACTATTTTGCATAACATTGGTACTGTTCCGATCACCTGAACCTAACTTGACCGTCAGAGTGTATACGATCGTCGCCACCCCCATTGGTTCTGGCCGTGTGCATCTGACTGTGCGTTGATTGTGCGTAGGGAGGAATACGTGGAGTGACTATCGGTTGGCCAGGTGGAGGGCCCAATTTCCGAGGTCAACAACATTTTACCATATTTTAGTGTTTGTTTCCATCTTTAATTAGGTTTCTATAATTTCTAGTATAAATAGGAATTTACTTTTCATTGTAACTTAGAACTTTTGATATTATGAATTAAACTTGAGAATTCTCTCGTTCGAGGCGTGATGCTTCAAATTATCGAATTTATCAAGATTTAACAGATCTTGTGGTGTTCAAAATTATCGGGTGCGATTTTCAAAATCTTGTAATTAAGAGGTCATTGTTTTATATACCTTTGGTTGCTTAATTCATTATTTTGGGATTCAAATCCACAAATTCGGAGGAGGTTTCAAAATCGTGTGATTAAGAGGTCGATAATTTAATATATTATTGGTTGCTTGGTCCACTTTTGCAGGTCGATTCGTAAACCTTGGTCGTATTTGGACTTTTTGGGATCCAGTGTCAATTCCTGTGGATTCGATTGCAACCTTTCTAACCGTGTTCACATCATCATCCATCTTATATGGTCTATGATTATCATAAGCAAATGTAGGGTAGTATGTCGCTTTTGTCTGACTTCACATAAAAGCATTTATAAATAAACATTATACACAATGTGGAATAATAGGACATAAAGCAGGAAGCAAAATTCATAAGCAGTTTGCCCGGACTTGGGCCAAGGCCAACTAGGCAGCCGCCTAGGTCCCCATGAATTCAGGGGCCTCTTTAAAAAAAATTGAAAAAAAAAAAATCTGGCATAAACCAGGCCTAATTTCCCTTTCTCAAATCCTAAAACTCGTTTTATCTAGGGTCAAAGAGATGGTGAGAATCTGATTTGCAGAAGAAATTACAAGTAATCATTCGTGCAGGAATTCATACAAGAAGCAGATTTGCAGAAAAATTACAAGTAATCGATTCTTGTCCCTTAATATCTCTTTCATTTCGTATATTGTTTTCAAGATTGAAGTTTTCTGTGTTGTTCATTTAGTAGATAATGGCCCTGATTAGAATTAATTTGTGGGTTTCTCTAATTCGAGGCCCCTGTTTGGATGCTGACTAACTTAGAAAAGATGAAATTAGATTTTATGAAATTCTAGTTCGATGCCTAATTATAAATGTTTCATTGGCCACTGAACTTGATACCATGTCACGACTTACCCACTGAACTTCACAAATCGTCCCGTTGGCCACTGAATTTTGTACTGTCCATCTCCATCACCCAACGAAAGACAACCATTAGTAAATGTGATTACGTGGACGACGAAAAACTCAGCTGGCCGGTTAAATGTCTCCAAGTGGCAAGTGAATTGCCAACGCACCATCCACATCAGCAAAAGCGTGTCCAAACAAGCCTTCAACAATTAAAAAAAATGTTTTTCATCCAAAACCAAACTAAAGAGACCTGACTCCCCTGTTAAATCTATCTCCTTCCCAAAATGAAGTTTCTCCCAAATCTGTGAAGAACCCTAATTTAACCTCGACAACCATCTTCTCCAAGTCGATTTCTCCTGAGTCTCACACGAAGATTTAGAAAATCCACCCCATCACTTTTGATCGATGTGGATCTTCCAAACTAGATAAGTACTCGAATTCTTATCTTGGATGATTCGATACTGGAAATCTAGTAGGTTGTAAATTGGTTGACACATCATTAGAAGTGACGTTCGGTTGTGTAAATGTTCTTCATTTTATATTACCTTTGAAGAAGAAGTGGATTATATATGATACAAATCTGAATTTTTGGTGGCTGCAATAGTGTATTTTAAAATATCATTTTGTATTTTGTAGTAAGGTATTTGTTCCTTTGTAATTGTATTTTTTTCCCTCAGCTGCTTGCTTTTTTCCCCTTTTCTGAAATTTTATTGTGGCTGCAATAGCATACTTTAATGACAGGAAGGAATAAGGGGATTTATCAAATGCTACGTCCGATGATGAGCTAGAGTTATCAAGTTTGTTGAAGAGCGTTGCTAAAATAACTGAAGAAAAGGATGTGGACATTTCAGTCAAATTTACTTTCCGCAAGGGAAAAGGAGAAGCAAGTAGAAAACAAGGAACCAAATGGAGGAGCTTTGTGAACTTGAACCGTTTATGTTTCAATTTGTGTTTAGGCTAGAAAATTAGGAATTAGGTGAATCCCAGGAATTTCAATTTCTTGTATGTAATTTGAAGTCTATAGTGTCAATCTCCAATTAAACGACTATGTTATTTTATATGAATGTGAGTTTCCATTAATCTCTATAATTTTCTTCATTTCATAGTTGGGAGTCAAACTGTAATTTTGATAGAAGTAGCACTCATCAATTAGTTATAGAAGAAATTCATGTACTTATAGGTTGGCTCTATGATCCAGCACCACCCAAACAATTACCTCATGCTATAACAAATTGTCGTGCTCTGCAAATGAAGTAGACATTTCAAAGTATTTCCCAGTTCTGCCGTCCCATAGAGGAGCCTCAAAATATTCCTAGATTTGATATAATAATAAAGTCATTATGCAACATTTCTGAAGAATTGATATCGATCAATGGCTTGTTTGAATTATTCCATTGAGTATCTGGTAAATTTAATCCACTACAGTATCTACCATGATTGTTGGAAAAAATAAGTGAGTGTCTCACTTTTGGCACAATTTTTGGTGGGACCCATTGGTCCAATTTGGAATATCAAAGTTGATATGTGTTTTCCTTCGCGAGAACATCGAATTCATGTATTTATTTGTCGAAAATGAAGTTCGGGTGAATGAAAAATTGGAGTTCAAAGTGGACCATTGGAAATTGTCTATGTTGGTGGGAAAAATTTTGTTAACTTTGTCCCACATAGGAAAAACAATGGAAACTAAAATCACTTTATACATGGCTATGCATTGGAATGGTGTGATCATGTGTAGCATAGAAGCTCTCTCCATATGCGCACGTAGGGGGTGCAAATCACGGACCGAAATAGCCTTCGGACCTTGAACTTGGGTGCGGGTGTGACCTGCCGACCTGTGCACACGAATGTCGGACCGAACGGATAAAAAATTGGCCAGTTTGGATTGTCCGTGTTTTGTAATTTTTTTTAATTTTTTTAAATGACTTTTGAGTGTCTGAAACTCCTAAAACTCCAGTGGTTGAAACCGAAGTGTAACTCCATAAACTGCAATGGTTAATGCAAAAACTAATGGACAAATTCAGTCTGTATAATTTCATTCTTTTTCTAGCGGTTTACACACTGCATTTTCATCTCACTGCATACAGTTCGATTTTCTGTTCGGTTCCATCTCTTCCTATGTCCATTCCAGTAAGGTGATATTGTTCGTACACTTAGTTAGTTCGCCGAAGTAGAATCGCGGTGCTCGAATTCTGCTGATTACCGTTGTATCCTAGGAGACAGGCGCTCGAACTAGACCTCTAGCACCACGGTGAGGGGGCGAATCTGTTTTAAGGAAACTGTGTTAGTGTGTTTACACAGACCTCAGGTTAAAAAGTTTATTTCCAAATTTATATGCTTCCAGTTTAAATATCTATGCCTTAATTTTTTGCAGAATTATAAGCCTTCCAGATTTATTTTAGCAAGCTTTCAGATTTATTTAGCTTTCTGGAATTTATACTGCTTTTATATTTCTGCAAGTAATATAATTTATCATTCTTATTCAAGTAGTGTAATTTGTTTTAATTCTCACAATACAGATAATATTCTGTATCTTTGTGAAAAAAAATAGAAAAAAAAATTTATCTGAATTTTTTTTGTATACGAAACTGTGTTTGTGCAAAGTATGTGAAAACAAACATCAAATTCTATGTTATCAAAAGTCATTATATGAAACAACTAGTTTGTGGAAATTCTGTGCCAAATACAGAAAGCTGACTGGCATATACGTAAGCTGCCAAATACGGTAAGCAGCTACCAAATACGATAAGCAGCTGTTAAATACGGTAAGCGTGAATCCGATGTCTAAATCACTAATACGGTATATGAGAACTCGATTCCAATATCAATTAAATTTACCACCAAACTTAAGACAGATTTTTTAATACATATTGGTAGTAAAAAAGTTTATTTGTTTATTGGAAACTTATATTTGTTTCATTTTCAGAAATGGCTGCCGAACCAACCAATATAGATGTGACCCAAACTGTTCCTGTAGGAAATCAACTTGTGGGCTCTACTGTGACTCAAGGGCCAAGCTCTGCTGTGGCTAACTTGTCAAGTCGTGTTGTGAGTCAAACTGTGGCTCCAACAATTGGCCAAGCGGTTATTGTTCCGGTTAATCATGGGGAGAAATCGGAGAAATTTAGTTGCTTGAATTTCAAGAGATGGCAGCAAAAAATGTTGTTTTACCTGACCACCTTGAATCTTGCGAGATTCTTGATTGAGACTGCTCCTGTACTCAATGAAGGAGAAGGAGATATTCAAACAATCAATGCACTTGATGCTTGGAAGCATTCGGACTTTTTATATCGAAATTACATTATGAACAGTTTAGCAGACGCGCTATACAATATATATAGCACTATGAAAACTGCTAAAGAGTTGTGGGAGTCTTTGGACCGAAAATATAAAACTGAGAATGCCGGGGCTAAAAAGTTTTTAGTCGACAGATTCCTAGGCTATAAGATGGTGGACTCCAAAACTGTAATCAGTCAAGTGCAAGAACTCCAAGTGATTCTTCATGAAATTCATGCCGAAGGGATGGTGTTGAGTGAAACTTTTCAAGTGGCTGCAATTATTGAAAAATTGCCCCTGCATGGAAAGATTTCAAAAACTAATTGAAACACAAACGAAAAGAAATGAACGTTGAAGTACTTATTGTTAGACTTCGAATTAAAGAAGACAACAAAAGTTTCAAAAAGAAATGGTTCAATCCTGGTGTGGCTAAAGCCAATGTTGTGGAGCATGGTCAAAGCAATAAGACCTATAAAAATAAGTTTGGGCCATCCGGTGGAAAAAGGACCAAACAAGGATCGAAATGTGGAATTTCTAAGAAGAAATTTCAAGGAAAATACTTCAATTGTGACAAAGTAGGTCACAAGTCTTCCGAGTGCAGATTGCTAAAGAAGAAGACGAAAGAAGCAATGTGCTTGACTACATGGCACAAGATGTCTCAGAAATGAATCTCACAATCGTAATTTCTGAAGTGAACATGGTGGGTTCAAAGCCAAAAGAGTGGTGGATTGACACCGGTGCTACGAGGCACGTGTGCTCTGCTAAAGAGTTGTTTGCTACGTTCGAAGCAATCGAGAATGGGGAGAAGTTTTTCATGGAAAATTTAGCAACTTCTGAAATCAAGGGTCAAGGAAAGGTGGTTCTGAAGATGACCTCGGGAAAAGAGCTGACTCTTAACAATGTGTTGTATGTGCTGAAAATTCACAAGAATTTAGTGTCCGGATCACTTTTGAATAAGCATGGTTTTCGCATTGTATTTGAGTAAGACAAAGTCATTATATCAAAAGGTGGAATGTTTGTCAGGAAATGTTATATTTTCGACAGTATATTTAACTTGAATGTAATGGTTGTGAAACCAAAAATGAATAAAGCAAATTCTTCTGCTTATTTGCTTGAGTCTTCCAGTTTATGGCATGGTAGATTAGGAAATGTTAATTATGATACTTTACGTAAACTAGTTAACTCGAATTGCATGCCCAAGTTCCATAATGATTCAGAACATAAATGTGAAACTTGTGTTGAGACAAAATTGAAAATGGCATCCTTTAAGTCAGTTGAACGGGACACAGAACCACTTGATTTAATTCACAGTGACGTTTGTGACTTAAAACTTGTACAAACAAGATGTGACAACAAGTATTTTATTATTTTTGTTGACGATAGCACAAAATATTGCTATGTGTATCTACTTAAAAGCAAGGATGAAGTTATAGAGAAATTTGTTTTCTATAAGAATGAAGTTGAAACTCAACTTAATAAAAAAAGTAAGGTACTAAGAAGTGATCGAGGTGGTGAGTATGAAGCACCGTTTTTCAATTTCTGTGCACAACACGAAATCATACAAGAAACCACCGCACCTTATTCACCGCAACAAAATGGTGTAGCTGAACGAAAAAATCGTACCTTAAAAGAAATGATGAATGCAATGCTAGTAAGTTCTGAATTACCTCAGAACATGTGGGTGAAAGTTGTGTTATCAGCAAATTACCTTTTAAATAAGATGCCCCGAAAAAAATCGAAAAAGACCCCTTATGAGTTATGGAAAGGAAGAAAATCTACCTATAAACACTTGCGAGTGTGGAGGTGTCTTGCTAAAGTGGCTATTCCAACACCAAAGAAGATAAAGATAGGACCGAAAACTATAGACTACTTCTTCATTGACTATGCACATCATAGCAGTGCTTATCGATTTCTTGTGTATGATTCAAAAATTTTAGACATACACAAAAACACGGTAATGGAATCAAGGAATGCTTCATTTTTTGAAAAAGAATTTCCATACAGGTCCAAAGAGAAAGCCAGCTCCTCTAAACGAACATATGAGACTATGACTGAAAATAGTCAGGACGAAGAATTAGAAGAGGAGACTGAGATTAGACACAGCAAATGGGAAAGGACAGAAAAATCTTATGGTCCTGATTTTCTGACCTATATGCTAGAGGATTAAGCTAGACGTACAGAAGAAATCTTACAGAACCCCTTCAGAATTTCAAAATTGGTCACGTGTCAGTGTGGGATGAAAGGAAAAGGAAATGGCGGCTGGTGGAAAAGGTAAGAACTGTTGGCTTGGAGGGAATTATATGATAAATTCATCAAATTACTTATGGCTTTTGTCTTCATTTTCGAACTCATTACAGTATATCAAATGAAGTCGAAATATTAAATTCTTAATATCATTTTGAAGTACTCATGGACTAGTATTTCACATAGTTAATGGTGCGCGAAACGACCAATCGTAACAAATGTTACAACACGTCAAAATAGGCCGTTTCAAACTAATATTTCGAGAATTTTGATAACAAGCTAACTTTAAAAATTTTTCTACGGTTATACGCTAGTCGAATCCATAAATCTTTTATATCTTCTTGAAGCTCATTTTGAGAACTATATCATAGACACATCGAATGATCTAAATAAATATCGAAAACAATTAAACGTACATCAAACGTGTGTGTCAAAAAAAATGTATAACTCATCTTTTTAAAAAAAAAATCAATTATTTTGTTAATGTTTATTATTTTTGCTCGAAAAATTTCTCAATATAATTTACATCTTTTTATTAGCAAATTTTATATCTGGTATGACTTCAATTTTTTTTGACGTATTTTGAGCACGGTTTTTTCTGGCCCAAGTGTATCTTGTCTTTACCACAAATCAT
This sequence comes from Olea europaea var. sylvestris, assembly GCF_002742605.1. Lineage (NCBI taxonomy): Eukaryota > Viridiplantae > Streptophyta > Magnoliopsida > Lamiales > Oleaceae > Olea > Olea europaea. The sequence continues at coordinate 19,237,835 of NC_036243.1, read as the reverse complement.
TTTCCTTGGTTAACAATAATTGTTATTTTGTCAATATATACGGTTCCTTAATTTTCTTTCTTCTACATAGAGGAAATAGGGTAATTCGTTGGTATACTATATGTATATCACAGACCAAGAACTACAAGATCACCTCTTGTCAAAAAAATAAAAAATAAAAAAAATTGAAGTCATACCATATATAAAATTTGCTAATAAAATGATGTAAATTATATTGAGAAATTTGTCGAGTAAAAATAATAAACATTAATAAAATAATTGATTTTTTTTTTAAAAAAAAAAAAAGACAAGTTATACATTTTTTTGACACCCACATTTGAAGTATGTTTAACTATTTTCGATATTCATTTAGATCATTCGTGTCTATAATATAGTTCTTGAAATGAGCTTCAAAAAGATATAGAATATTTATGGATTCGACTAACGTATTTTTTTAAAGTTAGTTTGTTATCAAAATTCTCGAAATATTAGTTTGGAACGACCTACTTTGACGCGTTATAACATTTGCTACGATTGGCCGTTTCGCACACCATTAACTATGTAAAATATTAGGCCGTGAGTACTTCAAAATGATATCAAGAATTTAATATCCCGTAATGAGTTCGAAAAAGAAGACAAAAGCCATAAGTAATTTGATGAATTTATTATATAATTCCTTTCGAGCCAACAATTCTTGCCTTTTTCGCCAGCCGCCATTTCCTTTTCCTTTCATCCACACACTAACATGTAACCAAATTTTGGAATTCTGTAAAGGCTTTGTAAGATTTCTTTTGTACGTCTAGCTTAATCCATGCTAGAAAGCTAACCTCAAAGCTATCAAGAAACTGTGAATTCTTCGAAAGGATCACAACGGAAAGATGCCACTAAAAGTGAAATAAATTTCATACTGCAAAATCATAAATGGGAGCTAGTGGATCTTCCTCTTGGATGCAAATCACTAGGCTACAAACGAATTTTCAGAAGGAAAATGAAAGCAGATGGAACTATCGAAAAGTACAAGGCCAGATTAGTAATAAAATGTTACAAACAAAGGGAATGTCTTAATTAATTTGATACGTATTCTCCAGTGACGAGAATAACATCTGTTAGAGTGATACTTGCGATTGCTGCTTTGCGAAATCTAGAAGTACATCAAATATTTGTTAAAACTGCTTTTCTAAATAGAGATTTAGAAGAAGAAATTTACATGGAACAGTTCGAAGGGTTTTCATCATCAGGACAGGAAAAGAAAGTCTGTAAACTGGTGAAATCACTATATGACTTGAAACAAGCACCCAAAAAATGACATGAAAAATTTGACAATGTCATGATAGAGAGTGGATTTAAAATCAATGAATGGACAAATGTGTTTACGTTAAAGACACTAAAGATGGTTATGTCATTTTGTGTCTTTACGTTGACGACATGCTTATTGTTGCTAGCAACAATAAGATGATTGAATCCACTAAAAATATGTTAAATTCGAGATTTGATATGAAAGACATGGGTTTAGTTGATGTTCTACTTGGAGTCAAAATCTCAAGAACATCAGATGGGCTTGTTCTAAGCCAGTCACATTATGTGGACAAAATGTTGGAAAAGTTCAATAAGGCTGATACTGGCTTGGCCAGAACACCGATAGATACAAGTCAACATCTATCCAAAAATAAGGATGAAAGTGTTTTTCAAGTAGAATACTCGAGGATTATTGGAAGTTTAATGTACTTAATGAGTTGTACAAGACCAGACATAGCCTATACAGTCAGTAAATTGAGTAGATATACGAGTAATCCAGAAAATGATCACTAGAAAGGTATAGTAAGAGTACTAAAGTACTTAAAATATACTCGTGACTATGGACTACACTACACCAGATATCCAGCGTTCATTGAAGGATATAGTAATGCTAATTGGATATCTAATATAAAAGACTCAAAGTCTACCAGTGGATATGTGTTCACTTTGGGAGGTGCTGCCATCTCGTGGAAATCCTCTAAACAAATGGTTATAACCAAATCTATGATGGAATCTGAGTTTATAACCATAGATAAATGTGGTGAAGAGGCCGAATGGTTGCACAACTTCTTAGAGGATATTCCAAGATGGTCAAAACCTGTGCTTGCAATTTGCATATATTGTGACAGTCAATCAGCAATAGAAAAGGTACAGAGTAACATGTACAATGGTAAGTCTAGACATATATGTCGTAGACACAATACCATTAGACAACTACTCTCAACTGGAATTATCACAATTGACTATGTTAGGTTAAAAGATAACACTGCGGATCCGCTAACCAAATGATTAAATAGAGAGTTAGTTGGGAAATCATCGAAATGAATGAGACTCAAGCCCTTGAAAGAATAAGTCATTACAAAGGAAAACCCAACCTAGTTGACTGGAGATCCTAAGATCTAGATTCAAAGAGACAACCTAACTGTAAAAACTTGATAAAATCACTGTAGGGGTATCTCCTCTTGTCCATTCCTATGATATAACAGTGATGCCCGTAAGGATGAAGGTTAAGCAATAGGCTTTTAATGATTTCTATGCATCGAAAATCGAGCCAAGTAATGCGGGTTACTTGTAATAAGAAATCACCTATGTGAGAAAGAAGTGGGGCTGCTTCTAAGAAAATTATGTGGGGCTCAATTCTTAGAAACTCTCACAGAATCAGGCATATGTTCATAGCCAAAACAAACATAATAATGAGAATTGAAGGGTGTTAGAAAGAATCCTGTGTGAAGTATATCATCATTTACACAAACGGTAGAACAGTTCAATGACAACGCGTCTACTGGTCAGTCAGTAAAGTAAATATGCTTTCACAAGAGAATGTTCAAAGGGTAACACCTACCTATCCTAAGCAGGCTTCAATCGTTGAACTTTATCACCAAATCTTATGTCTCACGCTTCGTGTCTCTCCTAATTTTCATTCATATGGGGGATTGTTGGAAAAAATGAGTGAGTGGCTCAATTTTGGCACAATTTTCGGTGGAACCCGTTGGTCCAATTTGGAATATCAAAGTTGATATGTGTTCTCCTCCATGAGAACATCGAATTCATGTATTTATTTATCAAAAATGAAGTTCGAGTGAATGAGAAATTGGAGTTCAAAGTGGACCATTGGAAATGGTCTATGTTGGTGGGAAAACTATTGTTATCTTTGTCCCACATAGGAAAAATATAGAAACTAAAATCACTTTATGTATGGCTATGCATTGAAATGGTGTAATCATGTGTAGCATAGAGGCTCTCTCCACATGCGCGCGCAGGGGGTGCAAATTATGGACCGAAATAGCCTTCGGACCTTGAACTTGGGTGCGGGTTCGACTTGGGTACACGACCAGATCAAAAACTGGCTAGTTTGGATTGTCCGTATTTTGCAATTTTTTGTGGTTTTTCAAATGACTTTTGAGTGTCTGAAACTCCTAAAACTCCAATGTTGAAACTGGAGTGTAACTCCATAAACTGCAATGGTTAATGTAGAAACTAATGGACAGATTCAATCTGTATAATTTCACTCTTTTTTTAGCAATTTACACACTGCATTTTCGTCTCATTGCATACAGTTCGATTTTATGTTCTGTTCCATCTCTTCCCGTGTCCATTCCAGTAAGGTGATGTTGTTCGAACACTTAGTCAGTTCGCCGGAGTAGAATCGTGGTGCTTGAATTCTACTGGTTACCGTTGTATCTTGGGAGACAAAGCTCGAACTAGACCTCTAGCACCACGGTAAGGGGGCGAATCTGTTTTAAGGAAATTGTGTTAGTGTGTTTACATAGGCCTCGGGGTTAAAAGTTTATTTCCAAAATTATATGCTTCTAGTTTAAATATCTATGCCTTAATTATTTGCAGGATTATACGTCTTCCAGATTTATTTTAGCATGCTTTCAGATTTTATTTAGCTTTCTGGAATTTATACTGTTTTTATGTTTCTGCAAGTAATATAATTTGTCATTCTTATTCAATTAGTGTAATTTGTTTTAATTCTCACAATCTAGATAATATTCTGTATCTTTGTGAGAAATAAAAATAGCTGTGTTTGTGCAAAGTATGTGAAAACAAACACCAAACTCTATGTTATCGAAAGTCATTGTATGAAACAACTAGTTTGTGGAAATTCTGTGCCAAATACAGTAAGCTGATTGGCATATACGGTAAGCTGTCAAATACGGTGAGCTATCTGGCATAGACGGTGAGTTGAACTGTCAAATACGGTAAACGTGAATCCGATGTCTAAATTACTAATACGGTATATGAGAACCCCATTCCACTACTAATTAAATTTACCAACAATGATCACCCCCTATGGCTTTAATATGGAACTTAATGATGTATTGCAAGAACATAAACCAAACTGATGACTACTAACCCACAGAACAAACAAGATCAAATCTGATGACTACTAACCTACCACAATATCACTCCACGGAAGTTAAAAAAAAAAAAAAGAACTTGTAGCGAGCTGCCCAGTTGGATATGACTCAAAAAAGCAAGACAGTAGACAACTACTTAGATTATCACTAAATGTAGAAGCCACACCACAAGAAAGTCGAATACAAAGAAAATAGTGGTAAAGACCATCAGACCAAAACACAAACAAGCACTATAGACTGGTGAAGGAGACTAATAGATTTCAAGGTTGGAAAGACGCCCTACACCACAAGCATTACACTGGTCAGATCCCATTGGTGTACAAGATAATTTCCGGATCTAGCTACATTTCCCAAAACCATGTACACCAAAACCAAAAAAGTTATTGTCCAGCAACATACACCAAAAAAACAAAAAGAGGGGACTCCTGTTTACTTGTCTCCTTTCCTTTTGTGGGAATGTCCACGACGGTGGAGTGATAACAGGCATATCCAACTACGGCCCTAACTGCCTTTCAGAACTCCAGAGCGGAATTGAAAATTTGGCCCACCTCAAACTGGGGATCCTTCATGTCCGAATCGAATGAAAATTTAGGAAATTTATGTCCACCATTCTCATCAAACAGACATTCGTTTCAAAAATCGGCTCATGAAATTGTCTCCTCTAAAATCCAGACAATGAAAAAATAGAAAACAAACAAAAATACAGAGAAAAGAAGAGGACAAAGGTCAAATTCAAAAATCCATTGGCATCACAATCCCAGTTGCTACTGTAATCCAAAGAAATCGGAAATCGATATATGGTGATTGAAAATGTGAGCGAAAAACAAAGATTGCCACGGCCATTGTCGCTTCTTCGAAAAGGAGATTAGAGATTTTCTTCATCTTATACCAAGTTGTTCGAGGAAGTGGAGTTGGAGGATGTAGACGGCATCGGTGAAGAATGAAGGGTGGAGTGGTGGTGGTTTTGCTAGGAGGTTTTGGGGATTAGTGGTTTTTGGTGTGGTGGGGTGGGGTGGGTGATGGGGACTGTGAAGAAGATGATGTTTTATTATTATTTTTTTTTTCTTGGTTTTCCTAATTTAATTTTTAACTTTTTTTAATGTGAGGAAAATGAAAGTTGGGTGGGGTGGGGTGATGGGGACTGTGAAGAAGATGATGTTTTATTATTATTATTATTATTTTTCTTGGTTTTCCTAATTTAATTTTTAACTTTTTTTAATGTGAGGAAAATGAAAGTTACCATTTTACCCTTTTTTACTTTGGTCAAAATTGATCAAATATTGACTTTTTTGGTCAATAACAGTCAAATGGTTGGAATCCATCTATTTGAACCCTTGGTGCATACTTTCGAAAGATTTGGGACTGTGGTTGGCACAAAATGAAGATTAGGGTAAAGTCTGTAAAAATTGAAAAGGGTTGGGACCGCTACTACAATTTTTCCATTTAATAATTAATTGTTATCCCACGTTGGACGTTCTCTGCTCTTTTGAGTGAAATTATTCATTCACTTTTAACTTCCTCAGAGGAACCTTTCTCCACCCATCAGCAACCTCACGTTTGATCACAACCCTGAAGATGCATAATTCTAAGAAACATGCTAAAAATAAATACCCATCATATTATAGCAGAAGTCAAAACACATTCTTATATGCATATGAAATCTGCTTGATAACTGTTTCAAACTAGTAAATTACCATTTATTTTCAATAGTCGAGTTCCTATTCGAGTTCCAACCTATGTTGTTATGCGCCTATGCACACGCATGGTCTAAGTTCAGTCTTCAGAGGTTAACGAAACCATATTGGGAATATATATATATATATATATATATATATTCCATGGAAGCTTTTCATTACCATTTGTTTCGCATTTAATTTTTACAAAATCAAACGCAAATTAATCACATAACCAAATCTTTATTTACTTCTTAAAATTTCAAAACGCTGCAGACACCACCATCAAAGAATGAGCTAATGACAGAAGTAAAATACAAAACCAAGAAAATCTACACACATCCATAAATATAAAAGAATTCACAAAGATCTCCCTGGAATAGGCCAATATTACTGTCCACACTGGGATCGGTATTTTGCTAACGTGGCTGTGAGGGATGAGCATTTCATCAAGACTAAAAAGCATAGGAGGCGTGTTCTTGGATAATGTTGACTGAGAAAATTTTCCATTTGTCTTGTCGGGTTCTTGGATAATGCTGACTGAGATGTTGTGTGTTCTTTTATGTTTGTTTAGACAACTGTTTAATTGGTTAGTCGATCCTTTTTCCCAATTATTTTATGTAATTATAATAGTTCTTCTTCTTGTTTAATTCTTAGTAGTTGTGTATTTTGCTGAGTGCAGTGGTTTGAGCCTATGATTGGCAACCTTTACCTTTAAAGATTTTGTTATCAGAAACCATCTATGCCAAAATAAAAAATAAGAGAGAGAGAGAGAGAATTTAGTGAAATGGATGAATTTAGAATGATATATTTTTATTTTATTTTATAAATGTCTATTTAGGTAAATTTACATAAAATTAAAAAATGTAATTTAATTATCATTTTAAAGGTGGATGTATATATAAAAATCATGGATGTAAATAGCGCCACCCTTAATTTTCCCATTGCTTGCTGATTTTTGTGGGCTGAATGGCAGTTAAATATTTTCAACTAATTTTTGATATTGTTTGTTTGAATCATGATGTGAACTTGTTATTCATCCATTGATCTACTTATTCTTGGAGAAAATTAACTACTCTGTTATTACTTACAACTGCTTTGGCATGTTAATTTGACGCGTAATGTAAAACGCTATTCCGTGCAAGAGTGGAGGTTAACTCATCTGTTTTTGTAGACGATGATGGTTTGGCCGAGGAAATGTTAGGAATACAAAATGATGGCGAAGCTCTAGATCATTTTTCGGGTCCATTTTTGAGGTTTTTCTTGATTCAAACATTGCCTTAGGATAGGCTTGATGGCAAAGTTGGAAAATGCCAAACGACCACATTATTTGACACAAAGGATAACATAACACTCACAGCCGAGACTTGGGTCCCGCGCGAATAAAATAATGCTGACCTCCCATGTATGTGTGCTATGTCAATCGATGTGTTAACAATGTGGTTGTGTAACTTGGTCCAGCGAAGTTATAGAACAGGGATTGCTTACTTCTGCAACAACTCCATAATTTTTCGGGTATTTTTTGGTTCAAGCCTAAATATTGCTCGAATTTAATAGTAAATCTGTGTGCCAGAGCTGTTGAGATTGTTTACGGCTATATAATTTTTTTATTTTTTATTTTTTTTAAAGATGGATCAATGCTCATTGCTTTTTCACATTGGTTCATTTGAACTTTTGTTTCTTCATTAATTTTTATGTAGAAAGTTAAGTATATGAAATTTGTACTGCTTGAAACTAAAATGGAGTACAAGGTTGGTTTAAATTAAAGGAGTACATACAGGAATCAATCAAATACAGAACAATCAAACAATTACATTGATATAACCCAAATATGAACTTAAACCACCACAGTGAGATTAAGAACAAATTAAATAGTAAGTTTACTCCAAACTTCAGAGAGTATGGGGTACTTTTTAGAATAGTCAAGTCAAAACACCAAATTTTCACATTGATCAACTTTTTTTTGTCATTTACCAAAAGGGCCTTTTGAAGATTAGATGTCATTTTTACCCTTATTATGTGTTGTAATTACAAAAACATATCATTTTCCCAAAAGACAATAATACCCTCTTTAAAAAATTAATAAATCCAAACAATCCCACTTAAATCTCAAAATGAAATCACTTTCCTTATCAGATTTTCCAACACAGTTAAAAAAAATTTCCTCTTCCATTTGCTTGAACATTGAAATCTCAAAAAATTATCAAAGGCTCAAGAAAAAAATATTACTCACAGACGAACTTGAAATTGGTAAGTATAAATACGTATGTTTAATTTCATTTTAGTTAAATTAGTACATTTTTTGAATATTTAAATTTTATTTCAACATATGATTTTAGAAAAATGAAATATTACAGTCTTAAATGGTTGTATAATTTTTTTTAGCAAAAACGAGAAAAAAAATTCATCTGTTCAGATGCAAAATGTAGAAGACAGCCGGCCAAAAATGTGTCTGGGCCGGCTGTTACACGTCGTTTTTCTCTTTCTCCTTGTGTCATATTTATTTTTGTCCTTTTATTCTCCTAATTACAATTTTTTTAATAAATGATGTTTCCTAATGCAGATATAGGATCAGCTGCTGTCTCGATTTGTTACTTTGGTGAATTTGAAAATAATGATAATGATCAATGGGTGTAGAAATGGACGAGTGAAAGACATGGTTGTACTGCAATTGTAATAACATCCAGTACATCATATGCAGAAATGTACAATGAGATACAGAACTTGTTGAAAGTCAATCCCTTTGAGTACGCCATGGAATTGGGATTTCTAATGGGCGAGAATTCATCCATTTCAATTCCACTTATAACGGTTACTTCTGAAACTGAAATGAAGGTTTTAGTTGAAATGAACTAGAAATGTGTGATTCCTATTTGTGTAACTTTGATTAAGAAAAATGTCCCCGAGAGTGAACAGGAAGATTTCGATGGAGGGGATGCTAATGTGAATGAGTTTTGGGACACGGTGAAAATAGTACGTGATGATATTGTAGCTGTTCCAGAGACAGTTGTTTCTCACCATGATCTCACTGTTACACACATAATTTGCTCAGTAGTTCAAAACAACGAAAGAGATAATGACTTTATAAATGACAATTTGATTGCTTTATCCCGTTTGAGACATGCATCGAGTGGGAGCTCACATGCTGGACCGAGTGCACGGTCCTCTAATTGTTCGCGTATAGTCCCCGATGATGAAGATTTGTATGTTGAGCAACTATTTGACACGAAGAAAGATTTGCAGGAAGCCGTTCACCGGATTGCTTTGAAACACAATTTTGGGTTTAAAGTGAAGAAATCAAACAAGTTGACTTACACAATTGTCTGCGTTGACGACAGTTGCCTTTGGCGTTTGCGAGCAACGAAAATGGACACGAATGAGTTCTTTGTGGTTCGTAAGTATGCACAGGAACATACTTGCGAAGTGAGTATTCGTCGAAATGATCACAGGCAAGCCCGATTATGGTTCATTGGTCGAGAAGTAATGCATAAGTTTCAGAACCCACGAACAATCTACAGACCTTCGGACATTATTAATGACGTTCGTCGAGAGTACGGGGTGGTTATGAGCTATCAGAAAGGTTAGAAGGCCAAAGAATACGCGTTAGAGGACTTGATGGGTTCGACCAAGGAGAGTTATGCTAAATTGGCCAGGTATTTCTTTGTTTAGATGTTTATTTAATAGTTATCTAATTAATTCAATCATTAATTTCAATTGTTTATTTAATTATTTATCGATTATTTATCTAATGTGTAATTAATTATTTAATTCAATTGTTAATTTTTCAATTTTTTAATATTGTTTATTTAATTATTTAAATTATGATTATTGTTTATTTAATTGGTCAGGTTTTGCTATAACATGGGAAGAATTAATACTGAATCGACATTTTTTATTGAGAAGGATGACAAGAATCGCTTCAAGTATTTTTTTATGGCCCTTGGACAATGTCTTCGAGGATTTCGAAACGCAATGCGACCCTTAATTCTAGTAGACGGTACAACCCTCAAGGCGAGATACGAGAGCAAGTTGATTATTGCAACATGTCAAAATGCTAACATCCAAATTTACCCTCTTGCATTCAGCATAGTTGATGGAGAAAATGATTTGGCAATGCATTGGTTTTACACGAAGTTGAGGAAAGTAATTGGGGATGTCGAGAACCTTGCATTTGTAACCGACTGAGGGCAGTCAATAATTAACGGTAGCCGAGGCACATCATGATTATTGTATGTACCATATACAAGGAAATCTGAAGACCAAGTATCGAGGCAAGGGCATCGTTATGTTGTTTAGCAAAGTTGCAGAGGCTTACAGTTTTCAAGAGTTTGAAAAGTTTATAGTTGAAATCGAAAGTAAATCCTATGATGCATGGAAGTATCTGACAGAGATGGGCATCGAACATTGGGCACAATCACATTTTTCAGGACGTCGAACAATGCGAAGTCGCTCAATGCCTTATTTAAGAAGGATTGAGAGTTACCAATTCTCGCAATGCTTGAGAACATTCGTGACAAGCTGCAACAGTGGTTTCATGATCGTCGTGAGAAATCACAGAGTTGTACAAGTGTGCTAACCCCGGCTCAGGAAGATAAACTCTTCAAGACTCTAGAAGTGGCAAGGAAGGTATATGTAGAACCACTAGATCAGTTTCGCTTCTCCGCGAGATGTGCATGTAATTTTGGATACATCGTCGACTTGAATGATAACACGTGCACGTGTAGACGGTTTCAGTTGGAGAGTTTTTCGTGTACACATACAGTAGCGGTGGCTATGTATAGAGGAATTCCATCACACACCTTATGCAGTGCTTATTACACGACTAGTTCTTGGAGAGCAGCATATGTCGAAACCATATTTCCTGTATCGAATGAAGCCGAGTGGGAAGTTCCTGATCACATTCTCTCATTGAATAACTTGTTGCCACCAACAGTCGGCCCACGTACTCCTGGACGTACACATACGTCTAGAATACCATCGACAGGAGAATTTTCCCGATCTCGTAAGTGCGGCAAGTGCGGTGCAACAGGACATACTAGAAGATTTTGTACAAGTCAAATCCCTCTGCATGACAACGTAACAGATGTATAATTGAAGTTTATGTAACATTATTTATAACATTGATATTAATTATTCACGCATATTCTTAATATTAATTATTTATGTTAATTATTAGATTTAGTTTTTTATTTTAATATTTCATTAATTAGTTGCGTAATATTTGAAGTTAATCCTTTTTTAAAACTCGGTGCGTGCTCCACAATATACCGAAATATTATAGATACGTCATGAAACATTTAAATAAACACATAAACTAAAAAAAATTAAATATTAAAAAAATAATATATGTTTTACAATTATTTCGTAATTACAATTGAATGAATGAATGAATGAAATATACAATGTTTAAACATTACAATATGTATAATTATTTTAAAGAAACACGGCTCAATATCTACGGATCACCATTAAATTCAAATAAATCACAAGCTAATTTATATCTCCAATTTTGTATTCACACCTGGTTGGTTGCGTCAACCTTCTGTGCTACACTCAAAAATTCTATGTACTTGATAGCGAATATGCCGCAATCACCTCTACAATGACAAAATATTGTATTATCACATCACTGTCTAACTAGAATGTAAATTGTAAATTACAAAATAAAATAATAAACACTTACGATATTTGCTGTCTCGTCGTCATCGTATCCCGCACGATGGCTAGTCTGTCCTGCACAGTAATGTTTGCTCGTCTAGTCAGCATGGGGACGATCATAGACACCGAATCTAGATTTTACTCGAGCTGACTTTGTGTCAGGCATGAATGATCTGGGTCATACACATACATAATCGAGTCGACAAATATAATCTTCACTACAATGTAGTGATGATTGACACACACCGGAATGTACAGATGCGTACAACCCTCCCATGGCTTTTCCCCGACACTCGGCCACATCCCTACGACCCACTCCATCATGTATGTAAGCACCGTGTACTCGCTACCCATAGCTTGCAACGTCTGGCACTCAATATCAACGGCACGTATGAACTCAGTGTTCAATATGAGTCGACCAGGAATGTTGAACGATCTTGGATGTCGTTCAGCTCGATCTCGTAGCAAATTCATGGTGAAGTCAATGTGTTGCACCAATTAAAAAATGAGTTATTTAATTTCATAAATGCAAAAAGCAAAAATATGTATACGTAATAAATAACAATATTACTACTTCACTTACATCATCAGCGAGCCAAGCCCTGAAATTGTGATGTCGTGAAACCACTTGTAAGCATCCGAGATCATCTTATGAGCAATCCTGCGACTAACTCTGAAAAATAAGAAAAGAAATTGTTAAATAAAAATATAGATGTGTTAGCATCTGCATAATGTACTAATCCTTAACGAATAATACAATACTTACCCGGGGCATAAGTGCTCTCCACTCCGCCTCGAACACTTTCCACTTAGCATGGTCCACCTCCTTGAATAAATTCGGGTGCGTGCTATCGACGAACCTCCTCCTTTTCGCCTTCATGGTAAATAGAGAAACGACGTACTGTGATGGTGCCCTCGGCCTCTTGCTGACCACCAGCTCCGACACATCAACAGTACGCAAAACCCTCCCAATATCCGACACTCCCTCACCTACCATTGGGGCCACCTCTTTCGTCCCCTCCAACACAAAAACTACGTCCGGCGAGTCTGGCGTCTGATATGGTACCCTCTCGTCCCCGGATACCCCCTCCTCCTTCGGCACCCTCCCCTCCTCCGATACCCTCACGACCTTCTCCTCGACACCCCCTCCTCCTCTAACACCCTCACGACCTCCTACTCCGGCACCCTCTTGACCTCCACCTCGGGTACCCCCTCCTCCTCCGACACCCTGACGACCCCCACCTTCGGCACCCTCCGACAGCCGCCTCGGGTACCCCTTCCTCCTCTGATACCCTCCCAACCTCCACCTCTGGTACCCCCTCCTCCTCCGTCTCCGTCGAGGCCTGATCCTCCATCTCCATCTCCATATCTATCGAGCCATTGAGATATGAAGCTGATGCATCATTCGATGCCCACAACAAGTTAACATACCCCGTCTGACCTCCTCGACTCTGATAACCACCGGCCCCTCCGTCCCGATAGCCACCTGTCCCTCCGTTACCCCCTCCGTCTTGATAACCACCTGTCCCTCCGCCACCCCCCTCCATCCTAATACTCGTCAGTCCCACGCAGACCTACTATGTCACCCCGTATCGCTATGACCTTAGCATAAAGGTCTGCTAAACCGACCTGTACCATCTCGACATCACGTCGTAAGTCAGCTACTTCGCCTCGTAAGCCAGCTACGTTGCCTCTGATCTCCATCATAAGTCGGAACATATCATCGATGGAAGCACTCTGACTATGTGCAGCTGATCCACGTAGGAGGTGTCCAAACGCAAGAGACGGTGATCTCATGTAGGGAGGTGACACTCTCGACGGAGGTGATTGCGTGCAGGGAGAGGACACCCTCGATGGAGGCAACATTCTCGAGAAATGTGACACCCTCGGTGGAGGCGACATCCTCGGGGAATGTGACACCCTCGGCGAAGGTGATAGTTGACGGCGCTCCTAAAAAAAGAAACATTATAAATCAATAACTTAATTAAAAAATTATAACGATAATCAACATATTATATTCAATTAACATACTGTGTCCCGATCGACGATGGACTCAGGCTTCTCTCGAGCAGCACGATCTGTCAACAACTCACGGATATAAGTCTGATCCTCCTCCTCGATCGATGGTGTTAGCTCAGTGAGGACTTCAAGCTAACATATTAACATTTCATCGAATTAGTGACCACGTATCCAGTTTCGAAAATGACATACAACAGAAAGTGCAAATATATAATACGTACCTCAGGATCGTCTAGGATAACTGAAAGTTGTTTTGCAAGGGGCTTGTCTTGTACTCGTCAACGGTGCATCTGAGGGATGTATGTATCCTCTCTCCTCGCATACGGACCAGTCAGGATGGGAATAGTCTCATAGACCCATATCTGCAACAATTACATTTATTATATGTGCAATTTAATAAAAAAATGGATAACGCATTATGTTAAACATTTACCTGCAAAGCTAATGGCAGACCATATACATCGTACTTACACTCCGACCTATCTCTCCTAGACATTGAATGCCCCCTCCTGAAGACATGTAAAGTATCGCAAAAGCATCTCTTCCCCCACGGATAGCTATTGAACGTATCGATGTCATCAACAACTTGCAAATGAAAAACGTCAATCGTCTTCTTCCTGTGATGACACCTCAGTACGCTCTCTAGTATAAACATCATCCCCACCTTCAACTTGTCGAACATTTGGTCGCATCCCCTGAATGCATCTCCTAATTGCGCCAATGTCACTGTCGTGTGCCCATTAAAATAATCATTCAGCAGCCTCTTGTCTGTCGAAATACTGGCCCTCGCTGCCTCTTCTCCCATACATCTCAATCTAGTGATGAGGGCAAACTCAAATATAGAAAACGTAGCAATCTTGCCCCCAAGATCAAAGTGAAGGGCATCTCCGTCAACTGGCTTAAATAGCCGATACAGTAATGAATCGATCAAATGTCCAGAGAACTGTACAGATTGCAGTGAATACAGGGGCCATATGCAGGATCGATGTAATATCTCTGCGTGCTTCTCGTCCAGTGAATCCAACACTGCTGTAAAGCTGGCAAAGTTACAGTTCGACGTAACTTTTTCAGGAATATATCTCAAGGATGCGTCCAAATGGTAATCCATCCTGCAAAATTTCAAATGTTACAATATTTGAAACATAATGTCACAACATTTGAAACATAATGTCACAAAATTCAACAAACTGAAATGTAAGTAATATACGCACGAAATAACATATAATAAAGAAAATATTAAAAATTACACACAACAACTTATAAAAATGGGAAAAACTAATTTTTATAAAATTATTTATTTCATAATTTATTTTAATCCATGTTAGAAATTTATTTCAATTCTTTATTTAATTAAATTTGATTATTTATATTTAATTACATATAAATTATTTTGAAAATTTATATTTCTTACTTATTTAAATTGTTTATTTTTATTTAATGTTAATTATTTATTTCAATTGTTTATCTAAATTATTTATTTCGATTATTTATTTGTTTATTTAGCATTTATTTTAATTGTTTATTGATTGCTTAATTTTAAATATTTATTATAAATGTATATTTAATTATTTTCTTTAAATTATTTATTGAACATTTAAACGTAAATATGTAATTATTTGTTATATTTTTCTTTAGTTGTTTATTCAATATTTATTTTAATTATTAAGCGAATATTTAATTATTTATTCTAAATGTTAGATATTTATTTCAATTGTTTATCTACATTTTAATTACTTACTTTGATTATTTTTATCCAATTATTTTTCATTTATTTGTTTCAATTGTTCATTTAAATTATTTGATTTAATTATTTATATGAATCGATTATTTAAATTATTTATTAAACAAGCAAAGGTAAATATTTAATTATTCATTTCAAATGTTAGAAATTTATTTCAATTAAACTTTAATTAATATTTTCAATATTAACATTTATTCATTTATCATTTAAAATAATCATTAATTATTATTTAAATGTTCATTATTTATTTTGAGCATTTCAATTAATTATTTATTCCAATTCTTTTCATTTTTGTTTCAATTGTTCATTTAAATTATTCGATTTAATTACTTATATGGAAAGATTATTTATATTATTTATTGAACAAGCAAACGTAATTATTTAATTCAAATGTTAGAAATTTGTATCAATTAAATTTTAATTGCGTATTTTGATTAATAACATTTATTTATTTATCATCTAAATAATCATTTAATTATTATTTAAATGTTCATTATTTATTTTTGTGAGAAATTAATTATTTATTCCAATGATTTTTCATTTTAATTGTTCATTTAAATTATTTGATTATTTAACTTATTTATTGAACAAGTAAATGTAAATATTTAATTATTTATTTCAAATGTTAGAAATTTCTTTCAATTAATCTATAATTAAATTTTAATTGCGTATTTTGATTATTAACATTTATTCATTATTTATATTTTTGTTTTATTATTTAAATAATAATTAAATAATTATTTATCATTTAAATAATTATTTAAAGATAATTTAACAACAACCTATTAACAGACGACACAGTCGTTGTATGTGCCATCTGTTAAACAGACGGTGCAGCCGTCTTCTTCCTCTTGCATAGGCAAGAGACGGCCTCTGCTCGGAGATCGCCATTTTCGGCGATCTCCAGCAACCAAATCTTTAAAAAACTTAATTTTTACTAATTTTACATATTCTACTAAGATTTCTACCACTATTTCTAACAAAATAAACCTTTAACATAGATTAATGGGGGAAAAATTATACGAAACTTAATTTCTTCGCTTCTAATAGTGGCCGGTCGGTCTCCTCCCAAGAGAAACTCGTTGGTTTCCTTGTTTTTTCTTCTCCTTCTTTCTCCAACGTCGGTTTGAGAGTGAAAATGTCAGGGGCAATTTTGGGTTTTTAAGGTTTTTACAAATTTTTTATTTATTTATTTTTTTTTAAACAGTAGTCAACCATCATTTTGAAAAATTGTATGTTTTCTGTGGCTATCTGCCACCATTTCCCGCGATATTCAAGGAATGAGATACAGAAAAGATATCCAATAACAGTTAGTTGTTCAAATGGACATGAATTTATAGTTGACTACATTTCGAAAAGTTAAACATAACATCTTCCAATAACAAATTTTCACAAACATAGACATCATTGCTATTCCCTATGCTTTCCCTTGCTGTTACCTTTCGATTTTCCTTTTTCCTTTTGGATAGATATGTTGAATGAAATCTCCTCATCTTCTTCAATTTTTCATTCGACAACACTTTCCAATATAGCTTGATTGACTTCCATCGCAAACGCCAATACAC
The DNA here is from genome assembly GCF_002742605.1 of Olea europaea var. sylvestris. NCBI lineage: Eukaryota > Viridiplantae > Streptophyta > Magnoliopsida > Lamiales > Oleaceae > Olea > Olea europaea. Next base: position 19,220,821 of record NC_036243.1, on the reverse strand, counting down.
TTTCCTTCAAATTGCACTTCTTCCAGGACTTAGCATAAATACTCACAGGGGATTAATTCCAGTGCACAGGTTTGCGACACAATGGACATAGCTTGCTCTTCACTAGCCCGACAGATATACATTTGTAATGATAAGCATGTGGACATGGCAGAATCGATATTTCTTCTCCAACACAAGGCTTGTTCAAACAAATACAACACTCTTTGTTCTGGATCATCAACCTTTATTTTAACCTTCTCCATATATTCTGGTGTTGCAGACACGGATGTAGCAGTAGACACAGATGTAGTTGTAGTCTGAACGAGAAGATTCTGTTCATATTTTATCCCCCGCCCCAAACGTTTCCACTACAATGGCCATGTCCTTGGCAGCATCAATAGTTTATCCTCTTCTTGTATTGGGTAAACTTGAATGCACACGAGCACTGGGAATGATCTGTGCCCAGCATTCAATGGATCAGCCTTCATTTGATCGATAAAATCAGTAATTTGGTGATGGAATCCTTCCCTTACATCATCATAACGCAACCCATGATAACGCATCATCATAAATACCCATGTTCTTTCCAGCCATTTAGTAATGTAACTGCAAGAACGATAACTTCAACGTACAATTCAAGATACATAATATGTTGTAATGTTGTTCAACATCAATATAATATAAGTGTGGGATGAAAAAAGGAGAAATTTCTTATTCAAGGTATGAACTATGAACAAATTGTAACTTCAACTATATGTTGAAATTCATAACAGAAATATCAACTGATATGCCTATCAGTTCAAAAATTGAATGTTCATGTACTCACTCAAATTCCGTTCTTCAAAAATATAGAAAATTGAATGTTCACGTATTCACTCACATTCTAAGCACTATCCAAAAGATAAACAAACTCATTGTCTCAACAAACTAGAAATAACGTAGAAAACTCCAAATATGATATATTCCTCCCTAAATTAGGCAGCAAAATTTTCTAATATGGCTTCCAAAAGACACCGTGTATTCAGTATAAATCTACCAAATTCATGTCCAGAGAAAAGCTAGGTATAAAACTTCGAAAATTTCGACCCAAACAAAAAAAAAAAAAAAAAAAAAAGAAGAAGAAGAAATCCACCCAAACAAAAATGAAATCCATTTTAAAACAACGCATAGTCAAGTTAAAGATGTCGTCGAACATTTATCTCAATCGATCTGCTCATCGTCGCTGTTATTTTATCTCCAATCAATCGCTCGCCATCGGCCGTCAAAGGATTTCAATTAGAGAGAGCTATATGTTGTGCCAGTGACGGTTTCAAGTACAAAAGAAGGTTTTGAGGAATCAGATAAGGCAGGGGCTTTTTGGGAATTATATGAATTTTTTTATGGCCCCGAGAAATTGAAATTCAAATAGTGTCAACTCAGCATTATGGACAAGCTGATGTACACAGTAATGTACAACCAGAATTACCCTAAATAAAAAATTATAGTCACTGTTTGATGCTTAGATGAAAAGGCTAGGTTTTGCTTGTAGATTCTAAAAGAAAATAATTTATTTATTTATTTACTTATTTTTTTTTTTTTTTAACGAGGTGTCCCAACTTGCGCCAGACTATATATCCTCATCCCTGAACCTCCGGCCCCTCAACTGCTCAGGGAGGTAAATCGCAGGATATGCCCTTGTTAGTTCCCAGGTTCCCACATGACTTTTACTCCTTCCCCAAAGGAAGCCTCCTCCATGGTGATTAATCCACCAATAATTCCTCCTTTATTGAATCAAAGGTTCCCACCAGGAATCGAACTCCTCATGTTTGATTTCAGAGCCCCCCAATATGATTGTTCCGCCAATTTGGATGTGCCCTGGGGGCACTTATTTTTGAATGTTAGTTTTACTTTGGGTTGAGCTAGCAGATTGCATTTGACTGAAACCCGATGTTGGATATGTTTTTTTCTGTTCAAGTTTGAGCTCATTTATGCTTAAAGATCATGGATCAGCCATTCCATTTGCAAAGTATGTTTTTTCTTCAGTATTTAGCTCAAGATATCAACATTTTCACAACCTTGGCCTCAATGCTTAATTTTTTTTTGGGATGGAATTTTAGAAATTTCTCTTTGGGAATTTATTCACCACAGTTAGTTTGCTAAAACTTTTACTTTGCAGATATTTTAAGCCAATTTCTTTTAAGAAAAACTTTCTCCATGTGTAGGAGACTGGTAGCAAGAAATTTAAACTTAGGTAAATAATCTTGAATATTCTAGTAAAAGAGAGCTTCAAGAGCAAAATTATATACAAGTAAAAAATGTCACATACTCACAATTCGAATGGGACTTGCCCAGCTTTAAATTTTCCCAATCAAATACTATTCGATAAACTGTCATGAAGTTCTCTGCACGATCACGATGCCCATTGCCTGTGTCAAGGGTCGATACAATATATTTTTTCAGCAAATTAACACCCTCCGTATCAATTTTTAAGTAGTGGTACTTTCGTAAAAAAATAAAATAAAATTTAACACCTTTTGCATCCATTTTTTTAAGTAGTACTATGTTCGTAAAAAAATTATGTTTAAGGGCCTCATAATGCATAGGTAATACAAGAAAAGGTAATACAAAGTAACGTCTACATTGAACTTTTTGAATATAAAAGTAGCACAAAGAATATGTTTCTATTGACATATTGAAAAAAAAAACACCATCCATATCTTCAAATACAGATGAGTTACAATCTACTGCTAAATATGACCAGATTGCAACAATTATGAAGCAATTTTAAATATTTGCAATGACTACTTTTGAATTATACTTCGCTCTGTTAATATATGGTAGACCCTTGTAGAGAACGCTACTCCCAGTAGAAGACTGGTTCATATGGTTATCAAAATGGCCTGTCTCGAGGATTGAAAACTTCCCTTACAAACCAATTCTAAGGCCTATTTGTAAGAATATTGAAAAAATGATGCTCAAAAAATGAATAAACGGTAAGTGTACCTGAATTATGCAGGGAATGAAGTGCCGAAAGCCTCTGGGTTTCGGTATCAAACCCCTACTAGGGCTGGAAATCCTCGAACCAGGGTTTGAATCAATGGGATTATCTCGGTCACAATTAGTCCTAGTCGGTGAACTATAAGATTCATCTCCTCCAAATATATCATTGAAGAAACCATCACTCAGATTCTCGTCACAATTTCTGTTCCTAACACTGGCTTCTCATTAACTGGTTCACCAAAACTGTACTTTCACTTCTTGCATTGAAAATCAACCCGGTGGACTACCAAAAGCATCATTAAAATCCAAATCATCTGAGTTTTTGCTCTGTGCTTTTAGTGAGGTTTCTGATGACCCACGATGGCTGTATCCTAACAAAACATTTTCCCCTTCCAAAAATTTCTCTATTTATATACAAACACAATCCAATCCTGGGCTAAAACAATTTCAAAAATAAGAGAAATTCTAGAATTCATAATTTATTACAATCTACATAGTGCGTTAGAATATAGAACTAAAACTTTCATGATTTTTTTGATTGATTTGCTGAAATTGGTGTAACCATGTAAGATAGGAACATACGTGTGTTAAGATAATAGAACTCCATAGAGAATTCTCTCTACAACTGGAGACAAGTAAAACACAAAGCATAGAAAAGAGGTATAAGACCAAACGCTTCGTATATATTTATTGAAGAAGGAAGAAACTTTAAATATACAGCTAGAAAATAGAATTCCAATAAATAAGCAAGAACCAAACTATATGAGAAAAATAAGGAAACAGCAAATACCTGATTTTTAGAACCAACTTATGGACTCAAACAACTTATTGACTCAATCAAATACTTAGAAATAAGGAATTTTTGCAGTAGTGGCTCTAACCATATGAATTGACAATTCAATTGATATTTTTTCATGAACTAATTGATTTATTTTTTTTATGACTGTGAGTGTTCGGGTCAATTTACATGCACTTCAACTAATCTCACGGAACCCTGAAATTTACAGCCTGGTACTCATCTCATTGACCCTGAAGGACTCGAACTGGTAATCATTGAGAAGCAAACCCAAAGTTTGACCACTGAGCTACCGCTTAGGGTTAAACTGATTGATATATTAGTATGATAAAATTTAATATTTTTTTGTTCTTTTGGAGGCAGTGTCCAGAAGTTGTGCGTGTCCCAATCTTATCAGATTTTATGCTTGTCAATAAAGCAAATAATAATAATATTTCAAGGGATAACTTTGGATTGTTCATTATTAAGATATTTGGGGACAGTTATATGACATTGAATTGTCTTGAATAGTTGGATTAATGTAGTAATTAGTTTTTTTTTTAACATATAAAATATTTATATTTGAGTCATTTTAAATTGCAACTCCCCCAACATCAATTTCTGGATCGCCCCTAAACCCTTTGCTATTTCACCCAGTCGGATTCCCAATTTTTTTATATATAACCGTCAGTAGTAGAATCATAGAACCCTGTTTCTCTCTTTGAGAAATCGCATTATTCAAGATATCAGGAGAACGATTTTATTGACACCTGCAGAATTACATATTGTGATACATAAATTTGGGCTAAACACAGTTCACGTATACATACAAATTTTGAGGGAATGTGTAGCACAGGAAGAACATCTCCGATATGAATACTAGAAACAATAGGCTATGGCAGCTAAATACTGTTGACACATAAAAATTCAGACCAAATCGAAAAGCCTAGAGAATAAAGCCCAATTGGAGGATCCCCAAATCAGATAGCCCAAAGAACGAAATCCAATTGAACGAATCAAGGTAAATGCCCAAATAAGGGGCCCAATAGTGCGGTAACGCCATCGTCCAAGTTTGCAAGTCGCTCAGAGTCTGAACGAATAGAGTGGCATACGGTCGTCCAAAGTCTCGCCCAAATCTTCAAGTCGCCCAAGGTATCAACAAACATAACGCATTATGATGCAGTTATTAAGGCAGTTGCTAAAGTAACTTTATCACGTTCCACGACTCGAGGGGTTCAATCGAAAGCGGTTGAACGATACAAGATAATGGCAGCAGTTAAAAAGACAGTTGCATGACAAAATGGCCACTTCAAAGAAAGTGGGTAGTTATAGGGCGATCAAGCAGTTTTTTAGAGCAGATAATCACAAAGGGATCGCCTATGAAGTATAAAAGGGAGAAAGAACTTAGAGGCAAAGGACCGAATCCAAAACTCTCGAACAGAGAATATGTAATTTTCATTCCTTTAGTTTTTAGACTTAAACATTTCCTTTTCTGTAACTCGTGTGCTTGCACCCCTTGGAGGCACGTTGTTTTCCGTTTCCAATTGTAAAGTTCATCGCCAATAAAAAGAACACCCCTTTTTGGGACTTTGTCTCAAGAGGTTTCGTCCCTTACACAATCGTCTGATCCTCTTTAATTGTTAGCGAATTAACCCGCGCGAAACAATTTGGCACGCCCAGTGGGACTGTGGTGTTAGGTGTTGAAAGTGCAAAAGGAGAAACAGTATGCCTCAGAGATCCGACAAGGAAGGAGCAAGTCAGGGAGGAATCCAGTCTGTAATCGAGCGATATGAGGAGCAACATGCCTCTCCACGAACAGATGGACAAAATCAGAGCAGTAACAGTCGTTACGAACCAATGACGGAGCTGAGTCCTCGAACCATGCGTGCATTGCTTGGAGAACTCATGCAAGACGTCGTTGAGCAGGTAAATCTTCGAAGTATTCATAATATGGAAAGATTTACACAAAGTGGTAATGCACACTATGACAATATGGCCAAACAACTAAAGACGTTGAATGAAACAATGAATAAGTTAGTAGGCCAAATATGTTAGCCGGCTATACCTCTTACAAGTCACTTTCAAACTAGGACGATCGTAGGACATAATCCTTCGGTCCCAAATCTAAGTCAAGGGGTAAAACCACTTGCTGGCCCCTCTACTTCAAACCAAGGAGGTGCTACAATACCAAATCAAAGTAGTAGTAATGGTATGCCTAACTTGGGGGGTAATCCAAACGTGAGAGATAATGTCCTAAACAATGGACAGAATATTCCACGTGGTAACGAGGGGGTAGATGTCCAGGCTAATGGTAATGGCCCTAATTATGGTAATTTTGTTGCCAATCAAGGACCAAACATCAGACCTCATGCAAATCAATCGGTTAATCAGCCTGTAGGAATTCCATATGATCCCAATGTCATATTGAGAAATCAGATTATGGAAATCGTGCAGGATCAGATGGCCTTTGGGGTGCGTCCTGTCATTAGACCGACTTACACGAAGCCATATCCTGATTGGGTTGACCAAGCATATCCATGGCCTAAAGGGTACAAAGTGCCAGAATTCTCACTGTTTACTGGTTTGGGAGAGGTGTCTACACTGGAACACATAGGGCGATTCACGTTGCAAAGTGGTGATGTAACCGATTACCACAAAATGAGACTTTTCCCTAGTTCGTTAATAGGAGTAGCTTTCTCCTGATTTATTAACTTGCCAGCGAACTCTGTTCAAACATGGCAACAACTGGAACAGTTGTTTCATGCTCAGTTTTACAAAACTGAATCTGAAGTCACTTTGGCTGATTTGGCGAATTTAGGTCAAATGCCAAATGAATGGGCAGAAAGTTTTCTCCAAAGGTTCAAAACAGCAAGAAGGAAGTGTTTTGTACCTCTGCCCGAAAAAGAATTTGTCAAAATCGCGCAAGGCTGCTTAAGTTTTGATTTAAAAAAGAAGTTCCAAGACAAGGAATTTCCCGACCTTTTCCAGTTAAGTGCGAATGTCATTAGGTATGAGCGATTGATAAGAGAAGAAGAACAAATAAAAAATTCTAGCAAAGGGACTTATTACAGAGACCCGAATTTTGACGTTCATACCATCGATGACGAATCGTATGATCAGGCCGAAATGTGTTTGGCCGAATTAGTAAAAGGGGATACATATACTTGTCCCATAATGGCCAAACCTAGATCATCGGGCAAAGATGAACCCATAAAGGATGGAAACATAAAGGCTAGAACGTTCTCGTTCGATGTAACCAAAGTTGACCTTATATTCGATAAGTTATATATGGATAAGCAAATAAAACTGAGCGATAAGCACAAATTGCCAAACCCTGAACAAATAAAGGGTAAAAAATATTGTAAGTGGCATAATGCATGGTCACATTTGACTAACAATTGCTTGGTTTTTCGTCACGTATTGCAGGATGCTATTGAGTCAGGACGAATTACGTTCGACGATAAGAAAAAGATGGTAGTGGACGAGAATCCTTTCCCACAGCCACTTGGGGTAAACATGGTAACATCTGGATTCAAGAACAAGTTACCAAAATTCAAGTTAGTCATAGATGACGGAGAAGAAGATCATAAACCACATCCCAGTGTCTTTGAACGTATCAAAGGAAAAGAACCAAAAAAGGACGAAAACGTCCTGTGTGCAAGGTGTAAAAGGGAAGTAAATGGAAATACGGAGAAACCGGAGACATGGCAGCATCCTCGTCGCCCTGTTTTCTTCCCAAACGTTCAGCCTGGCAGAGGACGAGGTACATCATTCTATAGAGGACCGCCTTTTGAAAGGCAGTTCAGACCAACGGATGTTGGAAGAACTTTTAGGCCGCAACCTCGCCAACCAAATGTATGGCATTCATTCCAGTACACTGCAGGAAGAGCAATACCCTTCGACGAAATGACTAGGACTTAACAAAGGCGTTTCCAGCGAAATTACAGACGGATGATGAGGCAGCAACAAGGAATGCCACACCCTAAAGCACCTCTACTACTCAAGGAAGCCAATCAAAA
>NC_036243.1:19211007-19211979 GCF_002742605.1 Olea europaea var. sylvestris | reverse complement strand
TCCTAGGCGTTTTGCTCCTAATGTACTCCCTGAGATTAAGAAAGAGATAGAGCGATTATTGAAAGCAGGTTTTATAAGAACAGCCAGATATGTTGAATGGTTGTCGAATATTGTGCCAGTATTAAAAAAGAATGGTAAACTAAGGGTGTGTATAGACTTTAGAAATTTGAACATAGCTACACCCAAGGATGAGTATCCAATGCCCACGGTGGATTCTTTAGTAGATTCAACTGCCGGACATGTCATGTATTCTTTCATGGATGGGTATTCAGGGTACAATCAAATTTATATAGCTGAAGAAGACATACACAAAACTGCCTTTAGATGCCCTGGGTCTCTAGGATGTTTTGAATGGGTGGTCATGCCTTTCGGCCTAAAAAATGCAGGGGCAACTTATCAAAGGGCAATGAATTTAATCTTTCACGACATGATAGGCAAGTTTGTTGAGGTGTATGTAGACGACATTGCAGTCAAATCTATTAAAGAAAAAGACCATTTCGAACAGTTAAAATGTTCGTTTGAACGAATGAGGCAATATAAGCTAAAGTTGAATCCCTTGAAGTGTGCATTTGGTGTTAATGCAGGGAATTTTCTTGGTTTTTTAGTACACAAGAGAGGGATTGAACTTGATAAAAACAAAGCGAAGGCCATCTTAGAAGCCAAACCACCTAGCAATAAAAAGGAGTTGCAAAGGTTTTTAGGCCAAGTAAATTTTTTAAGACGCTTCATTTCTAACTGTGCAGGGCGAACCAAAGTTTTTTCGCCACTATTAAAGCTGAAAAATCAGGACAAATTCGTCTGGAAAGAAGAACATCAAAAGGCTTCAAGTCCACCAGTATTGGTGTCACCAATCCAGGGACGGCCAATGAAAGTGTATGTATCGGCTGCAAAGGAATCAATAGCTGGAATGGTCGCACAGGAAGACCAATTTGGTGAAGAAAGGGTAATTTATTATTTGAGTAGACGGTTAAC
>NC_036243.1:19208003-19209414 GCF_002742605.1 Olea europaea var. sylvestris | reverse complement strand
GTTGGACGTCTTGGATAGGTTGCAAGTTCAAAAGCAAAGAATGGCTAAATTTTATAATAAAAAAGTCATAGTCAAGTCGTTCAACCTGGGTGAACTAGTTTGGAAGACGATACTCCCTTTGGACACCAAGGATTCAAAGTACGAGAAGTGGTCGCCCAACTGGGAAGGACCATACAAAATAAGTAATATATTGCCTAATGGAGCATACCACTTGAAAGATTTAGATGGCACCAAGCACGTAAGATTCATTAATGGCAAGTATTTGAAAAAATATGTTCCTTCTTTATGGGAATGCAAACAGATAAAAACGTAACCAAACATTCTGGACAATCAAAAAATAATAAAGACAGAGCGAAATACGTTTAAATAAAGTTCTTTATTACCAAACGTTCATTACAAGAATATAAAAGATACAGGTAATAGGCGTGTTACAAAATACAACTAAAGTAAGATGATCTCCCAGCCAATCACTGAGTAAGCTTCACACTGCCTTCCTAAATGCATCGCTGCAGTGGTGGAATTGACGAGTGAGAGGGTGTACTGGCCTCACCACCTTCCTAAATGCATCGCTGCAATAGCGAGCAAATAGGCTGAGAAACACTCTCAGCAAGCAAGTTGAGAAGCACTCTCAGCAAGCAAAATGGCCCATGAGCAGCCCAAAAATTGCCTTCCATCATTGACTCCTTATGAAGAACAAAGAGACGATGGGAAGAATTTTGCAGGAAAAAACTTCGCTGCGGGCCAGAAAACATTTCCTATACCTCCCATACCAAAGGTGGCATCAAAGTAAATATAAGGCGGACGGACTAAACAGACCATTTTCGGATCAGATTGATCGTCAGAATGCCAAGAAATGGCAGCAAATTGGTTTCGAATAAGAAAATGAGGAGATGAAGATAGAGGATGAAAAATGCTAAACATTTATAAGGGGGTGAAGATGAAGAGACAGAATATGAACAGTCACATTTCTGTCTAATAGACGGAATTAAATGGCCCTAAGTATCGGGAACAGTAATGGGAATATCAAAAGGGAATGGACAAAATTCTTAACGCAAAGCAGTTAAATGCTTGAAGAATTGATGATTAGAAAATAAACATCAAATAAATGCACAAGAAATTAATGTTCATTAATAAGGGACAAAAGTACAAAAAAGAAAAGACATCGTGTGTCTTAATTACAAACTACCCCATAAGGAACGAATTCGTTCCCTAAATTTTTCCCAATCCTCGTTCTGTCGGGAGGAAGTGATGTTCAATTCAGCCGCAACGTCATCATCATCAACCTCCAGCTTCTTATACTGTTCGACCAAGGATTTGGTTCGCTCAATTCCCTGAGAGGCGTTGCGCTTTTTAGCGGCCATCCTCGCCCTACAATCGTCCATTTTGGCTTGAAGTTCCCTCATCTGAGCAG
>NC_036243.1:19176990-19206710 GCF_002742605.1 Olea europaea var. sylvestris | reverse complement strand
GCTTCACCGATGGCCAAAGTTGTTCGAAAAGAGGGTGAGTAGCGTGACAAGGATTAAAAGGGGCTAATGAAAAATGGCTTGATAAGTGGAGGTTGCGAGCGTTTATAGCCTCTGCTTCAATCTTATTAATGGTATGAAAACGGTCGTTTAAGTTCTTCGAATAGCAAAGAGGAACAGGCCAAGTTTGGCCGAAACCAAGCTGTCGAGCAAAAAATTGGGGAGCATAAATTTCTACCCCAACTTTGGCATTGGTTCCGGTTAAGATATCGTGGAAAAGCTCCATCCCAGTTAAGAACTGGATCCAAATGAGCAGAGAGGTGCTCGCGCTATCTAGAGTGGAAGGAGGATGTACGTAGTCCGGAGTCAAAAAAGGAGGAAAAGGGAAGAAGGAAGAGATTGAATCTAAAGAATAAAAGAATGAAAAAATGTCTCTTCTGGACATACTTACAGGAGTTAAAGGCTCCATAGCTAGCCCATAACAGCTAGCAGAAGGACAAGAAATGGATGGAGCACCAAGCTCCATAGCTAGCCCGTAACAGCTAGCAGAAGGACAAGAAATGGATGGAGCACCAAGCGATGGAAAATAGGATCTCAACCACAGCTGAGTGAACCAAAGAGGTCCACTGCCAGTAGGAGATGCACCATTCTTCAATTGAGCCTGAAGAAAAGCCATACCTCTATAAAGGGCAGCCAAAAACAAAGAACATAAATTCAAAGGCCTGCCACGCGCCAGTTCATGCGCTATAGGTAGATAGCTTAGAGAGGGCTTTATACTAGGCACGCACAACACATATTTACAAAGCCAGAGTAAAAGGAAGGCCACTCGCTCAGCATGAGTAGGCTCAGCACTCGAATGATTGTGCAGTGTCTGCAGGTTTGAATAAGAATCGGTATAATTTTTACCGAACTGAGGGGCGCCGCCAAAAACTAAGATGCCTGGGAAAACAGTATCACCCAAAGGTGGTAAATTTACCAGGGCCCCAACATCCCTTAACGTAATAGACATGGGGCCAAGAGGAAAAATAAAGGTGTTATACTCAGAGGACCAAAAGCTCAAAGCAATCGGAAAGAGTGCTGAATCAAAAGTAGGGGGGCGAATAGAGACTTCCAACAAATCAGAAATCCTAGCGCTATCAAAAAGTGCCTTAGTAGGACCATGACCCACAAGACGAGCATGCCACCTACGAAAAGCTACGTCAGATTTGGGCCAAGTGCGAATACCTTTTTCACGAAGTGGCCCCAGCGGCAAAGAATTCAGAAAAGGAGGGCCATGAGTGCAAGGAAACAGCTGACCCACCGCCGCCTGTTCGATTGCTTCCGCATTGTTGAAGAAAGGACCCAAGTAAAACTCATTACATCCAACATCGGCGGGCGCAAGAAAACTCGGGGTTACGAATGAACGACTCAGAAGTTTCTGAAAGTCGTCAAAACTAAAGGAATCGCTAGCTTGGGATTGTAAAGCAGTCATTGAAGAAGGAACGAAACTTTTCAGAGTTACGTAACAAGGAAGAAAAATATGAACAGTGAATCGCGAACGATGCGTAAGAAATATGAAACGTGATTTCGTAGCAGTAAAATGACGTGTTCGGAGTTTATAAGGGTTTGCAAAGCGACGCACCTTTTCAAGTTATAGAAGGAAAAAATGATTGAAATTCTTTGGGAATCGTGAACGTTGCTGAAGACGTGAAGTGAATATGGCAAAATTCAATAATTATTATTAATTCTGCCATATTGGGGGGTAATTGTTGACACATAAAAATTCAGCCCAAATCGAACAGCCCAAGGAGTAAGGCCCAATTGGAGGATCTCGCCCAAATCTTCAAGTCGCCCAAGGTATCAACAAACATAACGCATTATGATGCAGTTATTAAGGCAGTTGCTAAAGTAACTTTATCACGTTCCACGACTCAAGGGGTTCAATCGAAAGCGGTTGAACGATGCAAGATAATGGCAGCAGTTAAAAGGACAGTTGCATGACAAAATGGCCACTACAAAGAAAGTGGGTAGTTATAGGGCGATCAAGCAGTTTTTTAGAGCAGTTAATCACAAAGGGATCGCCTATGAAGTATAAAAGGGAGAAAGAACTTAGAGGCAAAGGACCGAATCCAAAACTCTCGAACAGAGAATATGTAATTTTCATTCCTCTAGCTTTTAGACTTAAACATTTCCTTTTCTGTAACTCGTGTGCTTGCGCCCCTTGGAGGCACGTTGTTTTCCGTTTCCAATTGTAAAGTTCATCGCCAATAAAAAGAACACCCCTTTTTGGGACTTTGTCTCAAAAGGTTTCGTCCCTTACACAATCGTCTGATCCTCTTTAATTGTTAGCGAATTAACCCGCGCGAAACAAATACAATGATCTTTGAAGAAATTCTTGGTCGTTACAGATTTTACAGTTCAAAATCGAAACCAATGGTGGATTTGAAGAAGCTTAGGCCGGTGATCTTAAAGAGGATTAAGGAACGAGCCAAGGAATATCCCATCAAATGCTTGAGCCCTGTAGATCACGAGGTCCTCTAGGCCCGAACAATTCTCTACCACGACATATCAACCGTTATCCAGCGTATTCCGATATGGGCATACCAGTAATTTCACAATCCTCCCCCCTTGTGTATTCATATTGTATGTTCATTTGCGCATTCTAATTTATGTTTTGCCAATTCATGAAGTTATTGGTTAAATAATCGAATCTAGGTAAATTAAATGTAAAATCTTTGCTTACTGAATTTCTTAATAGACCCATTATGTGAAGGTTTGTGGTATCTGATTTTTATGAGTTATTTTCACTGGTATTTCTTTTTGATATTGTAGCATCATCCATGGATTATTATGTAAAAATACTCTTACCTTTAAATACTTTACCCCCACCCAAAAAAATACTATCAACTTAAATTTCAAGCAATCACATCGTCCAAATTTTCGAGTTGGCCTTGGATTTTTAAATTGCTATTTATTTTGTTAGGGTGGGTTGAGGGATTATAGATTAATATGAGGTGAGGAGGATGGTGTGATTGCTCTGCTTCTTATCATGGGAGTTATAACTGTATCACAATCTTAGAAGATTGTAGCATAGTGATCTCACCTTATTAGTCCCAAAACCTTAAACTTAGTCTTTATAACATGACACTTGCCATATATAAACTACGTGCCTTTGAATTTTAATGAACAAGCAGGCATACATATTAAGAGAGATTCTAGTATTTCTGCTAAGAGAATAATGAACGATACAAATATAAGATACTTGTTAGTTGTTAGGAAGAGATCAATAAGAAGATGTATAAAACAACTGTAATTGGTCTTTGAGGAATTGGGGGATTATAGATTAATATGAGGTGAGGAGGATGGTGTGCATGCTCTGCTTCTTATTATGGGAGTTATAACTATACCACAATCTTTGAGGACGGTAGTAGAGTGATCTCATCTTATTGGTCCTAACCTTAAACTTTATAACATGACATTTGCCCCACTATAAAATACGTGCCTTTTAATTATAATGAGCAAACAGGCATACATATTGAGAGATATTCTAGCATTTTTGCGAAGAGAATAATGAATGATACAAGCATAAGATACTTTTTAGTTGTTAGGAATAGATCAGTAAGAAGATGTATAAAACAAATGTAACTAGTCTTTGAAGACTTAATGTTTTTCAAAAGAATTTTCAGTAAATTTTACCTATCTAAGCCAAAAATGGGTGGAGGAAGTTACACTTGCCATTGAACCAACAAAGATATACCATGTAGCTATTATTTGTTCTTGCAATCAATGGTGGCCCTGACTATAGGCGAGGTAAACAATAGCCTAAAACCTCATTTTAATGAGGGCCCCGGATTATGTAAGGCTAATTAGTTGACCAAAGAAAAACAAAAATTATATTTATGAAATTTTTTAAAATAAAATAATTGGGTTAATTATATTAAAACTATCTGTAAAAAGGCTCAAAATATAGGTGCCTCATTTTTTAAGTTGGCATACGGCACCCAAATTATCAAGGCCGGTCCTGCTTGCAATCAACCTTATATGTGTTACGATATTCTAGTTAAAGCTTAATATCTTCTATATAAAGGTTATGTTACTTTAGGAGTCTCTCAGTATATTTTTCCTTAGCCCTCAAGAAGTCCTAATAAGCTTTAGCATTTCACAGAATAGTTATTCTAATTCTTTCTAGAGCTTCAACTATTTTTTTCTTTTGCAGCAACAAAAGATTAACATATTACTTTGTATATATTGGTTATTTGCTAATCCTGAGGGATAACTCAATGATCGGGACTTAAGTTTACTCCCCAATGACCATCAGTTCGAGTCTCCTTAGGGCCACTGAGGCGAGCACACAGCTATAAACTTCAAGACCTCGTGGGATTAGTCGACGTGCGCGTAAACTGGTTCGAACACTCACGATAAAAAAAAATACATTGGTTATTTGCTACTTATGTAGTATAAGAAACTACTTTTAGCAACTAATTATGGCCCTGAAATATCTACCTATTAAGCAGCAAGAAAAGTGAAATTTACTCAATTATTCATTTATTTCTTTCTTTTGGCAGATACTACCCAGAAGTTTATATTGGTGAGAATGTTCATTTGATTCGAACTTGTGGTGGTTCCCGGCATCAAGCAAAGAACCAGGTCCATATATGGGTAAAATAAGAGATTTTGATTATGATCGCATTTGAGCAATTCTAGAGCTATGATTGCAGGCAAGGGCATAGCAAGGGCTGATCCTCGCGATCAAAGTATTTATTCAACTCCAAATGTTGAAAAATGTATGGTTGGCGCCAATTCATTGTCAGACGATGATATCAAAGTCGGACGCGTTCAAAGTTCCTCTTGCTAAAATTGCTCCACAACTGCTGAAATGCGATCATAATCAAATCTCTTATTGTGTTCAATTACATTTTGAAACATTTTCTGCAAATGAAATGTTCCTACAGGAACTAGTATATGTTTAGTGCTTCCTTTAACCCACTTATGGACCTGGTTCTTTGCTTGATGCCGGGAACCACCACAAGTTCGAATCAAATGACCATTCTTGCTAATATAAACTTCTGGGTAGTATCTACCAAAGAAATAAATAAATGTATAACTGAGTAAGTCTCACTTTTCTCTACTGCTTAATATGTAGATATTTCATAGTCATAATTGCTAAAAGTAGTTTCTTATACTACATGAGTAGTATCAAATAACCAATATATACAAACTAATATAATCTTTTGTTGCTACAGAAGCAAAAAATAGTTGAAGCTTCAGCCCTCGTTTGAGCCCCATTATTTCTCATTACATTAAATTAAAATTTTCTCTCTCCTATTTTTAACTACACAATCTTCAATAAAATAATATTACCCGCAAATCAAAAACTTTTCTTTCTTTTTCAACCACTCATTTTTTTTAAAAAAAAAATACTATTCAAAACATTATAATGAGAAATAATGGGGCTCAAACAAGGGCTTAAAAAGAATTAGAATATCTATTTTGTGAAATTGTAAAAGATATTGGGACTTCTAAAGGGCCAAGGAAAAATATACTGAGAGACTCCTAAAATAATATAAGCTTTATATAGAAGAATATTAAGCTTCAGCCAGAATATCATGACACATATAAAATTGATTGCAAGAACAAATAGTAGTTATTTGAGACATCTTTGTTGGTTCAATGGCAAGTGTAACTTCCTCCACCCATCTTTGGTTTATATAGGTAAAAAAGATAGAATTTCATAACACATATAAGATTGATTGCAAGAACAAATAGTAGTTATTTGGTACATCTTTGTTGGTTCAATGGCAAATGTAACTTCCTCCACCCATCTTTGGTTTAGATAGGTAAAATTTACTGAAGATTCTTTTGAAAGGCATTAAGTCTTCAAAGACCAGTTACAGTTGTTTTATACATCTTCTTACTGATCTTTTCCAAATAACTAACAAGTATCTTATTCTTCTATCGTTCATTATTCTCTTCGCAGAAATGCTGGAATCTCTCTCAATATGTATGTCTGCTTGCTCATTAAAATTTAAAGGCATGTAGTTTATATAGGGGCAAATGCCATGTTATAAAGTTTAAGGTTAGGACCAATAAGATGAGATCACTCTACTACCGCCCTCAAAGATTGTGGTACAGTTATAACTCCCATAATAAGAAGCACAGCATGCACACCATCCTTCTCACCTCATATTAATCTATAATCCCCCAATCCCTCAACCCACCCCAACAAAATAAATAACAATTTAAAAAATCAGATGCCAACTTGAAAATTTGTATGATGTGATTGCTTGAAATTTAAGTTGACAGTATTTTTTTTGGGTGGAGATAAAGTATTTAAAGGCAGAGTATTTTTCCACAATAATCCATGAATGATGCTACAATATCAAAAAGAAATACCAGTGAAATTTACTCAAAATAACTCATAAAAATCAGATACCTCAAATCTTCACATAATGAGAGTGGTTAAGAAATTCAGTAAGCAAAGATTTTACCTTTAATTTACCTAGATTTGATTATTTAACCAATAACTCCATAGATTGGCAAAACATAAATTAAAATGAGCAAATGAACATATTATATGAATACATAGAGGGGAAAATCGTGAAATTACTGGCATGCCCATATACGAATACGCTAGATGAGGGTAGATACGCCGTGGTAGAGAATCGCTCGAGCCTGGAGGACCTCATGGGCTACAGGGCTCAAGCGTTTGATGGGATATTCCTTGTCCTGTTCCTCAATCCTCTTTAGGATCACCGGCCTAAACTTCTTCAAATCCACCATTGGTTTCGATTTTGAACTGTAAAATTTGTAACGACCAAGAACTACTTCAAAGATCATTGTATTTAGCTACCATAGCCATTATTTCTAGGGCTGTCAATGGATTGAATTTTGATCCAGATCCGATGAAATTAATGGAAGATGAATTTAGAGTTTCAATCCGATAATCCGATTAAGATCCGAATTCGATAATCCGTTAATTAAATAGAGCAAATATGAATATAGGTCAGATTCGATCCGATAACAACCTGATCCGATTTATTGTAATAATATAATATATTAAACATAATTTTTCCATTTTGAAATTTATATTATAATTTACACATAATTTTCAAATAATAAATAATATTAGATAATAGTATAATATTGTTAATTGAAATATTTGATAAGATTTAATTTTTTATTAATTAAAAGAAGATAAAAATAACTATAATAATTTGTTTTATAATATCAAAAACTAACAATTAATATGTTCAAAATGATTTACATTGTTCAAATTGAGATTATATGTGATTATAATCTTGTTAAGACTATGATTTTTAATGAAAACAATAAAGTAAACTAGTAAACACTTAGAATTGATAATTAACTAGTATCCCACTTTGAAAGATCACTAAAACATTGGAGAAGTATCCTTTAAAAAACTAGTATTCCACATTGAAAGATCACCAAAACATTCCAAGAGGGACTCCCTTAAAAATGAGCTAAACAAGCGTCACTTGGATAAAAAATTATTTGGGCCTTCTAGTTTAATAGGTAAGTCCATCAAAATAGTTAAAATATTTTTTGAAAAAAAAAAGTCCATATCGTTCAGTTAATATATGAAGACTGGACTAGATTTGAGGTCAGTTCCCATTTTTTCGGTTGAACTGGTCGGTCCGATGCGGTTTGATTTTTATAACATTGTATTTTTCTTTTTCTAATTTTTCCAAATTCGGATATAATATCGGATAACATAACAAACCGGATATGGATTTAACAATTAAATATCCGTTGGATTATCGGATCGGATCAAATAATTATTCTTAACTGATCGGATCGAATTTGGACAGATCTGATCCGTATCCGATCCATTGACAGCCCTAATTATTTCTAGCATTCATATCGGAAATGTTCTTCCTCTGATACACTTATATTCCCTCGAAAGTTGTACGTATACGTGAACCGTGTTTAGCCTAAATTTAAGTATCACAATACGTAATTCTACAAGTGTCGATAAAATCGTTCTCATGATACTCGAATAATGCAATTTCTCAAAGAGAGAAATAGGGTTCTGCGATTCTACTTATGGTTATATATATCAAAACTTGGGGATTCGACTGGGGCGAAATAGTAGAGGGTTTAGAGCAGGGGCGGTCCAGAAATAGATGTTGGAGGAGCTAAAATTTAAAATAACTCAAATATAAATATTTTATATGTAGAAAAAGAAAAACAACTAATTACGGCATTAATTCAACAATAAACAATTCAACTATTCAAGACAACTCAACTAAAATTCGATGTTATATAACTGCCCCCAACTATGTTAATAATAAACAATCCAAAGTTAAGCCTCAAATTATTATTATTATTATTATTATTATTATTATTATTATTATTATTATTATTATTATTATTATGATACACAAAACTTGTAGACACTATCTCCTAAAGAGCAAAAATTTTATATGTAGAAAAAGAAAAACAACTAATTACGGCATTAATTCAACAATAAACAATTCAACTATTCAAGACAACTCAACTAAAATTCGATGTTATATAACTGCCCCCAACTATGTTAATAATAAACAATCCAAAGTTAAGCCTCAAATTATTATTATTATTATTATTATTATTATTATTATTATTATTATTATTATTATTATTATTATTATTATTGACAAGCATAAATATGATACGATTAGGACACACAAAACTTGTAGACACTATCTCCCAAAGAGCAAAAAAATATTAAATTTTATCACACTAGTAAATCAATCAGTTCACAAAAAAAATATCAATTGAATTGTCAATTCATATGGTTCTAGCCACTACTGCAGAAATTCCTTATTTCTAAGTATTTGATTGAGTCAATAAGTTGTTTGAGTCCATAAGTTAGTTCTAAAAATCAAGTATTTGTTGTTCCCTTATTTTTCTCATGTAGTTTGGTTCTTGCTTATTTATTGAAATTCTATTTTCTAGCTGTATATTTCAAGTTTCTTCTTTCTTCAATAAATATATACGAAGTGTTTGGTCCTGTGCCTCTTTTTTATGCTTTGTGTTTTACTTATCTCCAGTTGCAGTCTCAATGGAGTTCTATTGTCTTAACACATATATGTTTCTATCTTACACGATTACACCAATTTCAGCAAATCAATCAAAAAAAATCGTGAAAGTTTTAGTTCTATATTCTAATGCACTATGTAGATTGTAATAAATTATGAATTCAAGGATTTCCCTCCAAGTTTTATTTTTGAAATTGTTTTAGCCCAAGATTGGATTGTGTTTGTACATAAATAGAGAAATTTTTGGAAGGGGAAAATGTTTTGTTGGGATATAGCCCTCGTGGGTCATCAGAAACCTCACTAAGGCCCTGTCCATTTCTGCTTTTACCCCAGATTATTAGCAAATTTCTGTCCGTTACCGCCGCATAATGTTGATTTGTTTCTCACACTTCATTGTGGCAATGGTACAAAAGTTGCTATTAATTTCTTCAAAAAGCGTTGCCAGACAGCCTCTAAAAGCACAGAGCAGAGACTCAGATGATTTAGATTTTAATGATGTTTTTGGTGGTCCACCGAGGTGGTTTTCAATGCAAGAAGTGAAAGGGAGGTACAGTTTGGGTGAACCAGTTAATAAGAAGCCAGTGTTTCGAATAGAAACTGTGACGAGAAGGCGATGTCTGGGTGATATATTCGGAGGTGATGAGTCTTATAGTTCGTCGAGGAGGACTGATTGTGACCAAGATAATCCTATTGATTCGAACCCTGGTTCGAGGATATCCAGCTCTGGCAGGGTTTTGATACCCAAACCAAAAGCTTTCAGCACTTCATTCCCTGCATAGTGCAGGTACACTTACCGTTTCTTCAGTTTGTGAGCATCTTTTTTTCAATATTCTTATGAACAGGCCTTAGAATTGGTTTGTAAGGGAAGTTTTCCCAACACGCTTATAAATCCTCAAGGCAGACCATTTGAATAACTATATGAACCAGTCTTCTCCTGGAAGTAGCGTTCTCTAAAAGGGTCTACAATATATTAACAGAGCGAAGTAGGATTCAAAAGTAGTCATTGCAAATATTTAAAATTGGTTCATAATTGCTGCAATCAGGTCATATTTAGCAGTAGTACAACACATCTGTATTTGAAGATTTTTTTTTAATGACCGTGGATGATCGGGCTAGAAACAGAGAAAGCTTTCATTTGTTTCTAACAATCATTTATCTCCAACTGCATTTGATCTAATTCACTGCGATGTTTGGGGTCCTTACAATGTGGCCACACATGCTAGTTATAGGTATTTTTTGACATTGGTTGATGACTATACCAGATTCACATGGGTATATTTGATGAGGCAAAAACCTGATGCCACCTGTCATTCCCAGATTTTTTTCACTCATAGAAACACAGTTCAACAAAGTGATAAAGTGCTTTAGATCAGATAATGCCAAAGAATTGAAATTCACAAATTTTTTTAGTGCTAAAGGAGTGATTCACCAACACTCATGTGTGGAAAGACCGGAACAAAATTATGTGGTTGAGAGGAAACACCAACATCTCCTCAATGTGGCTCGTGCACTATTTTTCCAATCCAAAGTCCCCATTCAATACTGGGGAGAATGTATTCTTACAGCTACTTTCCTCATAAATAGGACTCCATCACCAATCTTACAAAATCAAACACCTTTTGTTCGTTTGTACAACACTCCAGTAGATTACTCTCATCTCAAAACCTTTGGAAGCCTTTGCTTTGCTTCCACTCTACTTTCCCATAGAACAAAATTTCATCCAAGAGCCAAGGCATGTGTGTTTGTTGGTTATCCTCCCGGGTTAAAGGGTACAAAATATATGACAGTCTCTAAATCATTTTTCATTTCCAGAGATGTTGTTTTCCATGAACACGTCTTTCCATTTCAATCAATTTCAACGTCTTCTGATATCATTGACCCCTTTCCTGATTTAGTACTACCAAATCCTCTCCAAGACTTGCCTTTAGATCATTCTCATTCAAGTCCTACCTCTACACACAATTGTGATGATATTCCTCATACCACTGACTCGAGTATTATTCATGATTCAGATCAATCTTCCTCACCTATTCCTAAAAGAGGCAACAGAATACGCAAGGCTCCCTCTTACCTTCTTGATTTCCATTGCAATCTTCTGACCAACAGCCCTCATCCTCAAAACAATTCCTTACATCCCCTATGCAAATCTTATCTTACAAAGCCTTTTCCTCATCACATAACTCTCCTCTTCAATATACCCTCCACATTTGAACCCCAATTTTACCATCAAGCAGTGAAATATGACCATTGGAAGAAGGCTATGCCAGATGAATTGAAAGCTATGGAAGCAAACCATACTTGGTCAATCACATATTTACCTAAAGATAAGCATTCCATAGGATGCCGGTGGGTGTATAAAGTTAAGTTCAAATCAGATGGCAGCATAGACCGCTACAAAGCTCAATTAGTAGCAAAAGGCTATACTCAACAAGAAGGTTTGGACTTCAATGAAACCTTTTCCCCAGTTGCAAAGTTGGTTACTGTAAAATCTCTTCTTGCTGTTGCTGCAGTTAAGAAATGGCATCTTGTTCAATTGGATGTCAATAATGCCTTCCTTAATGGTGATCTGTTTGAGGAAATTTACATGGATATACCTTTAGGTCATCCTAAACATCATAATGCTGGTTGTCAGGGGGAGAAACTAGTGTGCAAGTTGCACAAGTCAATTTATGGTTTAAAACAAGCTTCTAGGCGGTGGTTTTCCAAGTTTTCTCAAGCACTTTTATTACATGGCTTTCAACAGTCCAGATCAGATTACTCCTTGTTCACAAAGGGGTCTAGTGCATCTTTCACTGCCTTATTGGTTTACGTTGATGATATAATCATCACGGGATCAGACACAAAGATGATTGATTCATTAAAGGCCTTTCTACATGGTCAGTTTAAATTGAAGGATCTTGGTAAGCTAAAATACTTTCTTGGCTTGGAAATAGCTAGATCACAGAAAGGGATTTTTCTTTCTCAGAGGCACTATACATTGCAACTACTTGAGGACACAGGTCTTTTGGCATGTAAACCAGCCATATTGCCAATGGATCCTAAAGCTAAGCTAAGCTCCTTTGAAGGAGAACCACTTGATGATGCATCCTTATATCGTCGCCTTGTTGGTCAGTTACTGTATTTAACTATATCTCGCCCAGATATTACATTTGCAGTCCACAAATTAAGTCAGTTTGTATCTCAACCTCGTCAACCTCACTTAGATGCAGTGCATCATCTCTTAAGATACCTCAAGGCTGCTCCAGGACAAGGTTTGTTGTTCGATGCATCTTCCTCTTTCCAGATTCGTGCCTTTGCAGATGTCGACTGGGGTTCAAGTCCAGATTCAAGGAAATCAATTACCGGTTTTTGTGTATTTCTTGGAAACTCTTTAATCTCTTGGAAGTCTAAAAAGCAGACAACCGTCTCCAGATCTTCAGCAGAGGCGGAATACTGTGCTTTGGCTTCATCAGCCTGTGAAATTGTTTGGATTCATCAACTTCTCCTTGACTTACAGGTCACAATGTCTTCTCCAGCCTTGATTTTCTGTGATAATCAAGCCGCCATCCACATTGCCACTAATCCAATTTTCCATGAAAGGACAAAGAATTGATTGCCACTTCATTCGAGACAAAGTTGCTGAAGGCTTTATCAAATTGCTACCGGTTCGCACTCAACATCGGATATATTCGCAAAACCGTTGCCTGCATCTCTCCTTTTTCCTCTCATGTCCAAGATGGCTATTCTCAATTTGCATTGTCCATCTTGAGGGGAGTATTAGAGTCGGACTTCAGCTCATCAGACAATTAATTTTGGCGCCAATTGTATAGATGCTAGCTGTCATACAGCTGTAATAGATAGTTAGATTCCCTCATTGTATTTATATGGACAAGTTGTATCATTTTCTGTAATTTTCGCTGGCTTGAATAATACACAGTTTTTCTTCCATCTTCAATATTTAGTAAATTAGCTGCATCCTGGAGCTGAATATTTTCAGAAACCATATGATTAGCTCAATAACAATGATTAGCTCATATGAGTTAATCAGGAAATTATCTCGGTTATTAATGACTGAAAATGAAGGATTTGGTGTACCATATAGTAAATTAGCTGCATCTTGGCGCTGAATATTTTCAGAACTCATATGCAAGAGGCTAGAAGTAGGTGCTGCAAATGGAGAGTCGACGGCGATACTCTTCGTCTTGTGTGTAGCCAAGAACAAATGGGAAATCGGTGATGTCATCTTGAGAAACATAAAAATGGAGAGTCGACGGCAATACTCTTCAAGATTTCTTGTGTTCTTTCCAGAAAAGAGGAACGGGATTTCAGGGTTTTGATGCCTAAATTGGGGCGGGTTGGGTTTTGGGGCGTAAAATGGGGCTTTTTTTAAGCACATAAAAGTGGCCGATAAGTATTATATATGTAAACAAATATTTTAAAATTTTTATAAATACTATAGAATTTTGCAGTATATTTGGAGAAAAAACAATTGAAATGTAAAAAACGAAATATTTATAAATAAGTAGTGTGTAGTGATATTTCCTCTTTTTAAAGAGGTCCCTGAATTCATGAGACCCTACGCTGCTGCCTAGTTGGTGTTGGGCCAAGGCCGGGCCTGCTAGTGAAGATGATGAATTGATCTTTGTGGCAATTCTTTTGGACATTAGGAAAACATTATGGTTAATGAATGTTCCTTTTCCTACCACCTATTTTATCCTAATGATTTATCTTTTTAAATCTTTTGCTGACTATAAATAATGGATTAAAATTTTTTAAATTAATACATTTACAAGTAAATTAATGTTTCGTTACTAACATATTTGGCCCTGCTTTTAAAATGTCTATGTTGTGCAACTACATCCGCAATAGCGTTAAATATGTGAGACTAAATATGTTTGTGTTTGAGCCTTATTCTGTAAAACTCAATTTTATCCAAATTCATTTTCAATTAGACATTATCTCAATTAAATAATTTTACACGTAAATTTAAAAATTCTTCCTACTTTTTTCTCAAAAAAATCAATTTTTACAAAATTTATTCTCAAATAAGGGATTAATTAAATTTTTGTATATTTGGAAAGAAATATAAATATAAGTTTCTTGGGCAAAATATTAACTCCAAAGCACATCCATGTTCGGCTAAATCTATTTTATACATTAATTAATTTGTGCCACGCCCATAACAATAAGTTTCGATGGCTTATTACTGAAGTCTTGTTCAGTTTTGTTCATCATCATCATTGTAAATTTTGATAAAATTGATAAAATATGTAATCAAAAGTTGTGGATTATATGAAATATAAAATTAAAATTAATTATTTATTTTAACAAACAAATTTCAACCTTTTAAACCAATCCAAACAAGTTTATATTTCACTATTTTGGTAAGAACACAGCTAATCAGTAGCTTTTAAGAGAAAAAGTGCAACTCTTTTGTTATTTTAAACAAAAATTACCGTCACGAGAACGTTCAAGCAATATTAGTTGGCAACAGAGCAATAACTGAGTATTATTGGATTTCTAAAGCCAATTACAAAGGCTTTATTCACTTAGGATATTTTAGTGGTCCAAATATCATAGAGATTACCAAATCTTTTTAAGTAATTTAACAAAGACCTATAATTTTTCGGTTCCAAATGTTTGTTGAAATTCTAAGTTTAGTCCAAAAGATGATCGTACTATAGTTGACGACCTTTTAAAATATGATGATTAAACCCATGAGTATTCGAATATAGGGACACAAGATGGCATATGAGGTGTACGATGAGTTAGACTGAGTATAGGTCTACCACGGATCACATTGGATCTGCCAAACCACAAGCTTCAAAAGTTAGACATAGCACGAGTTGTTTTTCTAGATATACAAGCCTAGGTTTGACTAAATTTAAGAATAGGTGAAATATTGCGCGATTTGAATGAGTCGACTATTAAGTCGGAGCTTGTTATTGACTATGAAATTTGAGTTTAATAGTTGAAAGGCCGATGTAACGATTCTCAAACATAGGAAATCTATTCCAACGTTAGTTTCCATGAGTTAGAGATGAATTATTCAATTGTTATCTCATTAAATTTATTATAAGATATTGTAATTATAACAGCCTGCCATATATCAAAGCAAAGTTAGAGAGGCCTTTCTTTTCATAATACTAGTGAGACGCATGTGCCATAGTATAGGTGGCTGTGTAATAACGTGGATATAAATATGCAAAAAATGTATAATTGTTCACAAAATGAACAAATGCAAAAATATATAATGTACAACATTGAGATATATGTATGCTGGTAGATAGATAGATATTAAATTAGTAAATGAAAAGATATGCAATACACAAACGCAAACATGTTGTGATGATGAGTCTTACCTGAAAACAGCAATGTGAAGTGATTTGCACCCATTGCTAATTTGATAGAAATCCATAAGCAATTCCCTAAATTAAAGCACGCTATAGTAGTATTCATTCAGCATTACGAGGAATTATAATTATGAGACATTGAAATATAATATCGAATTAGTACGTCATAATGCCATCATCCTCCCTATTTGCTAAAAGCTTGAATAAAGATTCAATCATTTCCACCCTTGAAGATTGGGTTCGCACAGCTATCTTATAGTAGCCAAGACAGCCTGGACAAAAATAAATTCATGCAATGTTTAGTATATCTAGAATGTGATTACAAGGTATTGCAAACAACTCTATAGGCATCAAAAATTACAGGAGCAATGGATGGGATTTTTTACTGACAAGGAGACTCGTGTGAGATATCCATTCCTAAGATCATTGTTGGTGTATCCTTGATGAGAGAATGACACGAGAATGCTCTATTGCTAACAATGAATTGATCCCCATGGCTACAAAGGAAAATTGGCAAAAAATCAAATGAAAAAAATATGATGAATGAGAAAGAAAACATGATTAGGTTCTAGGAGTTCTCATTGATATTACCTTGGATTTGATTTTGAGAAGCACATTTGTGAGGTACTGTTCATTGATTTTAATCAGAGAAATGCATTAGGTAATAATATCTAAGCTTCTCGGACATTTTTTTGTCCAAGGTCCTATATGTTATTGACAAATTATCTTTTTCGAACATAAAAAGGAAGTGTGTACTTAGTATGAAACAATATAAGCTTACTAATAAGAGAAAAGGTTTGATACCATAAATTCAGAATTATATAATGATATGGAAATCACATAGGCTACTTCTAAAATGAATCAATTTAAAGAACAATTCGAGAACTATGATACAATAGTAATCACTATACAATATTAGAGGTAATACCGGACCAGAATATCCCCTTTGAAATGAAAAATGATCATAAAAACTTACCATGTCGATCACTTTAAAGAAAATCAAGCGACAACATTTATTATGTTTTTTTTTTAGAGGTAACAACATTATTATGTTTCAACCAATAAAACAGTGTTATCAAATAGCTCAACATATTTTTTCTCCCCTAGGCCCCAAATATATTTGTCTGACTCATGTATAAAGAAAATGGAGCCAGTATAAAACTTCGTTTGGGTGATTTTTGCCATATTGTGGGTGATTCTTAGAGAATCTTCATTATACTTATTAATACTTAACTTCACTTACAGGGGCGGAGCCAGACAATCCGTATTGTGAGGTCAAAATTCGAAATACAACTTTTTTTTCTTTTTTAAAAACAACATATCATTTTTTTGCTGAATTCGTCCATCTGAATTTATGCAACTAAACTATCACTTAACCATCGACCTTCCATCCAATTACACAGTTAAAACTAAAATATTTGAATAATTTAACCAACTTACTATAAGCACTCGAACATATTTGAATCATTTTGTAAGTGTTAGAATTGAATGAAAAATATTGAATAGAAGTAATGAAAAATATTGAATAGAAGTCTCTTTATATGTTGTAACTCAAGTCCATTCATGTTTTTAACTCTTTATCAATGAATGGTCTAACTCCATGATTACTGAGCTAGCTTTTCCTCCATTGGTATAAATAGGAGTCTCTCTAGGTTGGAAAATCACAAGTGAAATGCAAGTTTCTTCCTCTAAGCAACAATCTTCTTTTTCTCACTTTCAAGTTCTTCCTTGTACTTATAATTTCTTTGTGAGATAGAGTATATCACAGCTAGTTCGTAGGCAGTTAACGTAGTGCAGCATGAACTGACAACCGATTGTATCTTGGGAATCGAACACAGATCAAAACCTCTTGCACTCCAGTGAGGCGGCAAATTCGATTTAAGGAAATTGTGAATACACAGGCCTTCGGTATGATTTGATTCTCTAATATTTATCTACAAACTTAAATCGAATTTGCTTTAGTAAATCAAATTTTGTTCATTAGTTTTTGTCAATTTTTCCAGTTCATGGTTTTTGCATGATTTCTAATTCATTTTAAATGATTGTTAAGTTGTTAATACTTTGACAAAATAATCTGTTCTTCAACTCTGCAGTTTTATTTTCTGAAAAGATAACTTGATCTCGAATTTATATACAACTTCACAAACTTATAATTATTCTAAATTATTTTTTACTTGTTCCGGTTCAATGGCGTCACATGGAAATAACGATGTGAACAACGAAAGCAACACTGTTAGTACCGGTATACCAAATCCTGCAATGACCGTTGTTAACCCTGTGGAGACCACGACTAACATTTCTCCCATTGACGGGATAATTGGAGGCAGGATTCCTCATGTTGGAGTGAACCCAACTTTGCCTTTGGCTACGACCTCGACAATCCAGTTTGACACAATACCTTTGCCAGTGCCTAGGGCTACGGTTTCGGCACCTTTGCCATCGTTTCCGGCTCCATTTTCGGTGAATCATGCAATTCGATCGGATAAGTTAGCTGGTGCTAATTTTAAGACATGGCAAAATAAGATGATTTTCTATCTCACTACATTGGGCCTTGCACGTCTCCTCATTGAGGATGCCCCTATCATGGCTGAAAACGACACTGATGTGCATAGGCGTGCAGCTTGGGACGCTTGGAAAAGTGCTGATTTTTTGTGCCACAACTATGTCTTGGATGGCCTATAGAATTCTCTGTATCACGTATATGTGGTAAAGAAGTCTGCTAAGGAGCTCTGGGAGTCCTTAGAAAAGAAATACAAAACTGATGATGCCGAATCTAAGAAATTCTTAGCCAGTCGGTGTATGGACTTCGAAATGGTTGATTCACGTTCAGTGGTGAGCCAAGTGCAGGAGTATCAAGTTCTTTTGCAAGAAATGCATGCTGAGGGTCTCATCATATCAGAATTTCTACAGGTGGCTACTGCTATTCACAAGCTACCTCCTCAGTGGAAGGCTTTCAAAAGTTATTTGCAGCATAAGAGGAAAGAGATGTCTTTCAAGGATTTAATTATCAAGCTGCGCATTGAGGAGGATAACAAACGGGCTGAACGTAAATTAGAGAATTCTTACTCTGAGAAGGCTAATGTATTGGAATACGGCCAAAGTTCTGGTACTAAGAAAGTTCACTCCTTTAAAGCCAAACAGGGTAACGAAAATCGAAAAGATAAAAATCAGGCTACGAAAGGGTCTCGGTTGAAGCCTGCAGGTGGGGTCAGAAAAAAACCTAAGTTCCAGTTCAATGGAAAGTGCTTCAATTGTGACAAAGTTGGGCATCAATCAGCAGACTGTCGTCAGCCTCGAAGGGATAATAAGCAGCGTCCTCAAGCTAATATGGTTGGAAATGAAAGAGATCATCTCTCAGATGAAATGTCTGAGCTAAACCTCACGACGGTGATTAGTGAGGTTAACCTGGTAGGGTCTAACCCAAAGGAGTGGTGGCTGGACACTAGGACCACTTGCTATGTTTACTCCAACAGGAGCATGTTCACTACTTTTGCACCAGTTACAAATGGTGAAAAGTTGTTCATGAAAAACTCTACAACTTCTGAAGTGCTTGGTAAAGGCAAGGTGATCCTGAAGATGACATCTGGCAAAGAGCTTACTCTGATTAATGTACTGTACGTGCCAGAGATTCGCAAAAATCTGGTCTCTGGGTCTCTTCTAAGCAAGAATGGGTTCCGCATGGTCTTTGAGGCGGGTAAGCTGGTGATTACCAAATTAGGATTTTATGTTGGGAAAGGCTATATAACTGATGGCCTGTTTAAATTGAATATAATTGCTGTAACCCTAACTGTTATGAGTAATGAGAAAACTCCTTCTGTTTACTTGCTTGAGTCTCCTAATCTGTGGCATGGTAGATTAGGTCACGTAAATTACAATGCTCTACGTAGACTAAGTAAACTAAATTACTTGTCTAGGTTTCAAATTGATTCAAATCATAAATGTGAAACATGCATTGAATCTAAGCTTACTAGGTCTTCGTTTCATAGTATTGAAAGAAGTATCAAGCCATTGGAACTAGTCTACAGTGATGTATGTGACTTGAAATCTGTCCAAACACGAGACGGTAATAAGTATTTTATTACTTTTGTTGAAAATAGCACGAGATATTGTTACGTGTACTTGCTTAAAAGCAAAGACGAATCTATCGATAAATTCATTCTTTATAAGAATGAAGTTGAAAATCAATTTAGTAAGAAAATAAAGGCGCTATGGAGTGATCGTGGTGGTGAATATGAATCACCGGTTGGTGAATTTTGTGCTAAACATGGAATAATTCACCAAACTACTGCACCTTATTCACCTAAGCAGAACGGAATTGTTGAGCGTAAAAATAGAACTTTAAAGGAAATGATGAATGCTATGTTGATTAGTTCTGGATTAGCACAGAACATGTGGGGAGAAGTTATTCTTTCCGCAAATTACATCTTGAATAAAGTGTTAAGAAAGAATATGGATAAGACTTCGTATGAAAGTTGGACAAATTGGACACCTTCATATAAATACTTACGAATGTGGGGGTGTCTTGCTAAAGTTGTGGTGCCTCCTCCTAAGAAGGTCAAGATTGGACCTAAGACAGTTGATTGTGTGTTCATTGGTTATGCACAAAATAGTAGTGTATATAGGTTCCTTGTGCATTATTCAAATGTACTTGATATTCATCCGAACACGATTATGGAGTCTAGGAATGCACAATTCTTTGAGAATATATTTCCTTGTAAATCTCCTAAACAGTTAACTCCTATTAAACGGACAATGGAATCTTCTGCTTCTGGCAACAGTAAAGATCCAGTTGAAGAAGGTGAGGATGAGCCTAGACGGAGCAAAAAGACCAAAACTTCTAAGACGTTTGGCCCTGATTTTCTCACATATTTGATGGAGAATGATCCTCAAAGCTATAAAGAAGCTATATCTTCTCCAGATGGTCATTTGTGGAAAGAAGCCATCAAAAGTGAAATCGATTCCATTCTACAGAATCATACCTGGGAGTTAGTAGATCTTCCACCGGGATGTAAGCCTTTGGGCTACAAGTGGATCTTCAAGAAGAACTTTGGTACTTATTTTCCTGTGTCGAGAATAACTTCTATCTGGATGATAATTGCTATTGCGGCCTTGCGAAATCTGGAAATACATTAGATGGATGTAAAAACAGCTTTCTTAAATGGAGATTTGAATGAAGAAATCTACATGGAGCAACCAGAGGGGTTTACAACTCTAGGTCAAGAAAGGAAAGTTTGTAAACTGGTTAAATTGCTGTATGGTTCGAAGCAAGCATCGAAGTAATGGCATGAGAAGTTTGATAATGCTATGCTTTCTAGTGGTTTTAGAATCAACGAGTGCGACAAGTGTGTATATGTCAAGGACATTAATGATGGATATGTCATACTATGTCTATACGTCGACGACATGCTCATTGTCTGTAGCTCTGACAAGATTATCAAAGCCACTAAGAATATGTTAAACTCGAGGTTTGACATGAAAGATATGGGTCTCACGGATGTCATTTTGGGAGTAAAAATTACTCGAACACCTAATGGACTTGTGTTATCTCAATCTCATTACATTGATAAGATACTAGACAAGTTCAACAAGTCAGATACCACTGTGGCCAGGACTCCAGTGGATTTGAGTCTCCACTTATCCAAGAACACTAGTGATGGTGTATCACAGTTAGAAAATTCTTGGATAATTGAAAGTTTAATGTAATTAATGACTTGTACGAGATAGGATTTAGCATACTCAGTTAGCAGATTGAGTCGCTACACGAGTAACCTAGGTGTTGTCCATTGGAAAGCCATTTTTAGGGTGCTACATTATTTAAGGCATACTTGTGATTTTGGACTGCACTATTCTAGATACCCTGCAGTAATCGAAGGGTATACTGATGTAAACTGGATATCGGATATGTCAGATACCAAGTCTACTAGTGGATATGTCTTCACTCTTGGTGGTACAGCTGTCTCTTGAAAATCGTCCAAACAAACTTGCATCGCAAGATCTACAATGGTATCAGAGTTCATCGCTTTAGACAAAGCAACTGAAGAAGCAGAGTGACTTCGCCAATTTGTTGAGGATATTCCAAGATGGTCAAAGTCTGTACCTGCGATTTGTGTTTATTGCGATAATCAATCAACAATTGGCAGGGCACAGAGCAATATGTATAATGGTAAGTCTCTCCATATTCGAAGACGACACAATACCATTCGACAACTACTCTCATAAGGTATTATCACTCTGGACTACGTGAAGTCAAAGGATAATATTGCGGATCCACTAACCAAAGGGCTAACTCGAGAGCTAGTTGTAAAAGTATCGAAGGGAATGGGCTTGCAGCCTATGACGTTGAAAGGTATCATGGTGGAAACCCAACCTAGCTGAATGGAGATCCCAGGATCTAGGTTCAAAGGGACAACTAAAACATGTATATCCGTGTAAATCACTGAGAATGTTCTCCTTCTGCTCATTCCTATGGTGCTCACAGTGATTGGAAGATGCAGGTTATACTATGCTTTTAATGACCATTAGGCGTTGTTGTGAAAAATTGAGTTAAGAGGTCACCTATGTGAGTGTGAAGTGGGGCCGCTTCTATAAAGATTGGCAAGGCTACATCCTTGAAAAAACACTTGCAGAACCAGACGACGTGTTCATGGCCAAAATGAACACAACAATAAGAACTATGTTGTGACTAGAATGGTCTTGTGTGAGATCTATTGTCTTGGTTTACACAAATGACGAAACAGTTCAAGGTATCAGGTCCACTGGTTTGCTAGTAATTCCCGATAGGTTTCACAAGGGAAGGTTCAAAGCGAAATGCTACATATCCTATGCAGGATTGATTCATTTTACTCTCTCTTTCCTCTTGAGTCTTAGGTTCCATTTTTCATTCATGTGGAGGATTGTTAGAATTGAATGAAAAATATTAAGTTAGAATTGAATGAAAAATATTGAATAGAAGTAATGAAAAATATTGAATAGAAGTCTCTTCATATGTTGTAACTTAAGTAACTCAAATCTCTTCATGTTTTTAACTCCTTTATCAATGAATGGTTTAACTCCTTGATTAATGAGCTAACTTTTCCTCCATTGGTATAAATAGGAGTCTCTCTAGGTTGGAAAATCACAAGTGAAATGCAAGATTCTTCCTCTAAACAACAATCTTCTTTTTCCCACTGTCAAGTTCTTCCTTGTGCTTATAATTTCTTTGTGAGATAAAGTATATCACAGCTAGTTCGCAGGCGATTAACACAGTGCAGCGTAAATCGACAACCGATTGTATCCTAGAAATCGAACACCGATCAAAACTTCTTGCACTCCGGTGAGGCGGCGAATTCGATTTAAGGAAATTATGAATACACAGGCTTTCGGTTTGATTTGATTCTCTAATATTTACTTACAGTAAGCACACAAAACAATCAAACTTTCAGTAGACGAGAATATAACAACTAACAACCAAATCCAATCAGATTCAGATTTCAGGGTTAAATTTAATTTAATTTAAATATGAAGCTACAACAATGGGATAGCAAATTAGCAAGTAGCAACAATCCTATTCCACATAATAATAGCAACAACCCTTCTCCAGTTTTCCTTACGAGCATTTTGACTAAGTTTAGGCCTTTACCCATAGACGAGATAACAACTACCAAGCAATGGGATTGTGGTCGAAAATATTTCTCAAATCTCAAATTCAATTATGCAAATGAATTTTAGAATAAAAACATGTAAAATCAAACAAGCAGGGTGTTGATTTGTTACCTAAATGGAAGAAAAATAACAAAATTTGCACAAAAGGAGCAAAATCCGAAAATATGAATGGCTCCCTAGAAGATTATTCTCTCTAGGGCATGGGATGTAGGGCAAACCTTAAACTGTTGATGAGTTTGAAATGATTTTACGTGGAGGAATGGATTTGGAGTTGGACAAGTGAAGAAAACTTAATAAATGGGCTTTGTGCAAATGGGCTTCACAATCATAGATGGACAACAGGCAATAACTCAATGTTATCTTTCATTGGGCTTGGGACAATGTTTGGATAACTTAAAAAATAAAAAAAATAAAAAATCTGCGGGGTCAATTGACCCCACATGACCCCATGTGGGTCCATCCCTGTTCACTTACCAGGCTGCTGTTGAGATTAGGTGTGAACCATGAGTACACAAAAATGTTCATCGAAACTTACAGCATCCTTCTAAATCAAAGAATTCTCAACTACAATTTCTTTAATAGTTGCATCTCTCATTATAATGGCTCTGATAATTTATACAGAAAAATGGAAAGCAAAGCCCACATAATTAGCACTAAAACAGGACGCATTCATTAAGCCAGCCATAATTGCATGAAAATTCAAAACTCAACTTGCCTCTTCATCTATGGCCTTCCAACAAAAGGATGGGCATAAAAGAAATTTAAATTTCTGAACATTTTGATATTACACCACATCTAATTAAATTGAAAAAACTTTCCCAAAAATGTTAAAAGCCACAGAGGAATGATTGAATATACAAACAGAAGAAAGACAATAATAAATACTTCAAAGGGAACACTACAGTGTCGTCCGGACAGAAATGACGGCAAAATAACATCGTTTTCTTCACACAACATGCGAAAAAACATGTATATATAATATAGAATTACGTGAAAATGGGAAAAACACTAATCATAGTTACGATGAGGTAAAATGGAACAAAAACTCTACATATTAAAAGTAGTTGTATACTTACAAACATTACTCTTTAATAATAATCTATCTATTTTAAAACATCTAGGAAGAATTCAATTCATAAGGTCCAAGTGAAAATGCAAAAACGTTGGAACTAGATTTTTTATCATAAAAAATGTATAGATACTGCTAGAAATCAAATAATTGTGCATAAAACAGGTATTAAATAATAATGATATTACGAAGCCTCTCCACCTTCATATTTAAATTAAACCAAAATAACAGAAAAATTAAAAAATACGATCCACCAACATAGGAGAGTGCGCAACAAGTCCAACTCTTAGCCCTAGCTATAATACGATCCACCAACACCTTACAATCTGAAGCCCGCAATTTAGTAGAGATAAGTGGAACACCAAGATAACGTACCGGTAGCACACCCTCCTTATACCCCATAATATCAAGTAACTGATCCTTCAGATATGATGAAACAACACTAGCAAATACATTACTCTTATCAAGGTTAGGAACAAGGCCAGAAAGAGCTTTGAATCGATTGAGGCATTCCCCAATGAGAGATACAGAACCAACCTCAGCTCTACAAAAGACCATAAGATCATCAGCAAAACACAAGTTGGTGATATTCTCCTTCTCACATCTCCAGTGGTACTTAAAATCTTGCTGAGTAACCATCAACCCCATTAATCCTGAAAAAACCTCCATTGCCAAGACAAATAAATAGGGCGACATAGGATCTTCTTGTCTCAAACCTCTCCCACCAGCAAAAAAAACCATGCAACTCACCATTAATGGAAATCGAAAATCCAGTGGTAGTGACACATTCAGAAATCTACATAATAACCTTCTCCAGAAACCCAAGCACCCTTAAAATCATAAAAAGAAAATCCCAACGAACAGAATCATAGGCTTTCATGAGATCAACTTTAAGGGCACATCTAGGCAATCCTCCACTGCGATGATAATTCCTCAACAACTCTTGGGAAAGATATATATTATCGCTAATATGTCTTCCCTTAACAAAAGCAGTTTGTTGAGATCCAACAATATCTGTAAGCACCATCTTGACTCTATTAGAAATAAGCTTAGCAATACATTTATAAATAGTATTGTAATAAGAGATAGGCCGAAAATCTTTTACCTAAGAAGGATTTGGAACCTTAGGGACCAAAGCAATGGTAGTAGCATTAACTTGCTTCAATAGCTGCCCCGAGTCAAAGAAGGACTTGATGGCACATAGAACATTGTTCCTCACAATACTCCAAGTTCTCTTGAAGAAACCTGCATTAAAACCATCTAGTCCCATAGCCTTGTTATCTTTCAAAGAGAACAAAACCTCCTTAATCTTCTCATATGACACATCTCTAATAAAGGTTTCTTTCTGCACCGCTGAGATACTTTTAGGAAGAGCTCTTCGAAGCAAGTCCATAGCTAGACTCTTACCATTAGGCTGCTGTCTAAGGAGATTTTGATAGAATTCAACAATAACTTTACTAACCTCATGCGGCTCCTCCACTTTAGTACCGTCATCTCTACAAATGGAGACAACCTTGTTCTTGCCATAGTGACTTTTCATAGCCTTGAAGAAGAAAGCAGTACTCTGGTCTCCTAAATTCAACCACTTAATACGAGCATTTTGTCTCAAAAAACCTTTCTCAGCCTTATTCAACTTGCAAATTCCCATATTAACCAAGCCTCCTTTATATGTAAAGATGGATCCAGAGGCGACTGCTGAATCAAATACTGAACATGCTCTAGATCAGACCGAGCTTGAGTTACTCTCCTAGGTAGATCTGAAAAATGCTCCTTATTAAAATATTTCAAGGCAAGCTTCAGCCTTCTCAATTTTGAACACAGACAAAACATAGAAGTACCCACGACCGCTTCACCCCAAACTTGAGCCACCAAAGGAAGGAAATCCGGGTGATCTATCCAATAATCAAAGAAGCGGAATGGAATTTTCCTACGCAGTAGCTCTGCAAGTTTCACAACCATAGGAGAATGATCCGACACACAAGTAGTAAGAAAAGTAGCTGCCGATCCCTGAAACTCGTCCTCCCATTTAGAATTCACCAATACACGATCTAATTTCTTGAGAATAGGACTAGATACATGCTTATTAGACCATGTATATAAACAACCATCAAACTTCAAATCATCCACACCCATTGTTGTCATGTAATTTCCAAGATCATCTTACCATGCAGGCCAAGAAGAAGAGCCACCTTCCACTTCGGAAGGGGAAGTCCCCCATGATCACCCATGGCAAATATGCAAAACCTCCATGCCTAGCTACTAAATCAGCCCATAGATCAACACGCTTAACTAGGATATTATCCCCATACACCACTGACACCACACAACTCCATTTACCATTACATGTATTAACACGAACATGAATAGCTTAAGCAGAGCAACCCACCAGCAAAACATCTACATCATTTGGATTCAAACATATCCAGATTCTACCAAGCGGAGAACAATTGTAATTCGTAAGGACACTCCAAGACTTGAAAATGGCATTCGCCGCCTTATTTTGATTCTTCTCCTTAACCTTAGTTTTCACCACCCCACACAAAGAAAGCCTATTGGAAGCAATGAGGTTCTTTACTTCAGATTGTTTAAGGGGGTCATTTAACCCTCTGATATTCCAGCATCCAAAAAACATGATTAAAGTTAAGGAGAGAATCGCAACCTCAATATGGCTAACACCATCTACCTCTCCTAGGGGAGTGATGCTTCTTGCCCTTTTTATGCTTGTCCCCCGACCCATTCTTCTTTTTCTAAAGTGAATCTCTAGCTTTTGTTGCCAACGTGTTGGACAGAGTTACGAAAGTATCACTATTATCTTCACCTAGAATGGCAAGTGGACCTGGAGAAATCTCTTCTTCTTCCCCACTTTCAGTAGTCTCATTAGGCACATTCGACACCACCATCTGCAAATCAGGATCAACAAGTGAAGATGACTTAACAATTTCTCCATGAGCCAGCTTGGCAACCACCAAATGCTTTTCAAGATCACTATGTGAAGGCTGCAGATCAACCTCTCTTTGATCCTCCTTAGAATTATCTGCCAAAGTATGAATAGGCATAGCAACACCAGAATCAACACAACATGTAGACTTCCTCTTATGTGAGACATGGGTCCATTCATCCTCATTAGCTACACCACTCGGGCCAACCTTATCCTTAGCAACCCAAACAAGCTTACCCTTACTCTCACTAGGCTTAGTTTGAAAAGAGCAATTATGACCAGATGCCCCACATTCCGAACATTTAATGGGAACCCATTCAAACGAGCACAAATAGTTATCCAATCCCCATTCACACAACGGAAGTCAAAATCCTCCACTAACTCCTCCAAAGCATTATTCTCAACACAAACACGTGCATAGCTAAGACGTTTACGTGCAAGAGTGATCGCATTTGCCCGTAGAAGACGTCCCACAACACTAGCTACATGACTCAATACCTCTGCCATCCAGTACTCAAAAGGAATATTATAAAGTTTCACCCAAACAGGAATGCAATGTAAATTATCCTTAGTCAGAGTCATATTAGGGTGCCAACGCTTCAAAATAAGTGGCCTACTAGCCATACTCCAAGGTGCTCCTTCAAGAACTAATAGAGCTTGGTGGAGAGAATCAAACTTGAAAAAATAGAAACCAGCATCTGAGGATAAAACCTCCTTAAGGCCAAATCTATCCCACAGTTTATGAGCAATAGAATTCACTATAGGAAAAGCTAATTTTTTGCCAACAAAGGAACCAACCAAAGTCATCCTCCACATTTCACAACCCAAGGTAGCCACCTCTACAGGCAGAACCATCTTCACTCGACCATTATCACACTGAGGCTTAACATAATTTAATTCCAGAGGACATGAATCTAAGTCTACGTCATTTACTTGAGACCCATTTAACACCTTAGCACATGTTTTTGGTTTCAATTGTCCCAATTCACCCTCAATTGAATAATTGGGTGTTGAATTATCCACTTGCAAGACATGAGGATCACCAATTGAATCAGCATTATCACACAATCCCGTCTGGAAAGTACCTGCGTTCTGAACATTGAGAATCTTGGCTGAATTAGTTGATAATACTCCATAAGAGTCGTCGGCTAGGGGAGTGGAGATATTTGGTGGATGATTTGAAGAATGGGTGTGGCCGGAAATATGGGCGGCGCTTGGGAGGTCGACCGCGGTTTGGATGGAGGCCATGGCTATTTTGAGTGGCGTGAGGCCAGGTGAGATGGGGGGAGTGAAGTGGAGGGCTTGCCGTCGCCTATGGTGGTGGCGACTGGCAGCTTGGGTTGTGGGGGAGGGTTGTTTTGTGGTAAGGGTGGGTGGTTTTTGAAGATTGGGGCTGTTTCCGGCAAAATTTTGGGCGGGCGTTGGTGGGAGGTTGTAGAAGGCGGTGAGAGGATTCCGGTGGTGGGTGAGTCCAGTGGCTTGGGCGGCGGGTGGTGATGGTTGTTGATTGGAGGTGGCGGCGGCTCACCCATGGAGTAGAGAGAAAAGGGCTTAGCTGTTTGCTCCACTCAACGCTTCTAATGAAACAGAGAAGGCATTCCTCCCAGATGTTCAACTTGCTACCAGTCATTTCCTGTTGTTGAAATTACTTTAAAGGCATTGAATAACTCCTCCAGTATTTTTTTTTTTTTTTTACTTGACTCTTGCCTTCAGAAGTTTTATAAACTTTCTTCTTTGTGCAGAAAGCATTATTTCCTATTGTATTAGGCCCCTATTTACTTGACTTTCGTTTTTTGTGATAATTCCTTTGTGTTAGTTATAAAATTGATTAGTTTATGTTAGGTCTTTTGGACATTCATAATAAGCACATTGTTGTTATTGTTACTATTGTAATATTATGGTAAATGATTGATGTTTTTGTAAAACTTATTATGTTAGTGATTTCGCTTCTTCAAAACTTGGAAAATTTGTTGAGCTGATTGCTGACCTAACAAAGCTAAAGCTTGTATTCATGAACGACAGTTTAACCACTGTCGGTAAACTTATTGTCGTTTCAAATTTTGTCCCTAAAATGTTTATTAATTATGCTGCTATAATTGACTGCAACTCTAGAGAGATTTTCATGGTCTGTTTTCATTTACATTGTGATATGTTCGTTACATCTATTCACTTTGAAATTACTAGCATATAACAAAAGCTTACGTCTTCCCTTTTGATGTTTTCAAGTAAAAGATGATTATTTACACCAACTAGCATGTTAAAATTCTTTTCTTTTTGGCCAGAAAGGCTTTTAAATGTTCCGAGTAATAATTATTGTGCAAGGATATAAGTAAGATACCCTTTGAAGAGCAATATATAATCTGGTGCCGAAGTTAAGTCGTTTCCACTTGCACAGCATCACATCTGCAAGCACCTTATTTTGACTATATTTTCAGTTAACTAACTATTTTTTGATGTTCTATCAGGCACTTCTCAAGTAAGCAAAAATTAGATGTGAAAGAACTAAGTTGAAAGTGATCGATATGGTAAATTTTTATGATCGTTTTCCATTTCAAAGGAGATATTGTGGTCCAGTATTACGCCTATTACTCTTGTGCACATACTTCGAATTGAATTCCTTTCCAAATCATATTTTAATGTCATATGGCTTTATGTAGTGAGGTAATCAATATTGCTGTATAAGAGGTTTTTTCTATGTTTTTAATAAAATTAATTGTGTGCAG
>NC_036243.1:19138214-19176890 GCF_002742605.1 Olea europaea var. sylvestris | reverse complement strand
CTGAAAATGTTATGATTTTAAACTCTTAAAAATTGGTCCCAAAACTGAAAAAGTTATGATTTTAAACTCTGAAAGTTCGGCGCGCCCCTTACAATTTCGAAAATTGTACAAACCTTTTTCTTTGTCAAATTTGATAAAATAAATCTGTTGTTAAGGGCCTTCTGAATTTGAGGTGCCCATTCAAGAAATTCTTTTACAAGTTCCACCCCTCTACCTTTGGCGCGAAA
Organism: Olea europaea var. sylvestris; assembly: GCF_002742605.1. Classification (NCBI taxonomy): domain Eukaryota; kingdom Viridiplantae; phylum Streptophyta; class Magnoliopsida; order Lamiales; family Oleaceae; genus Olea; species Olea europaea. The sequence goes on along the minus strand of NC_036243.1, from coordinate 19,176,663 downwards.
CAGCTTTAAAATCAAACACCCATCACCCATGGCCTCTAATACTTCAATATGTAAAATAATAGCATTACTCTTTTTGAATAATATTTTTTGGAGAATGTATGTTTAAAAAGTAATAAAAAGTTTTAAGTTTGCGTGAAGAATATTTAATTGTGAAAATATGTAGTTTGAAAATGAGTATAAGAAAAATGAGTTTTGAAAAAATGATTGTCAAATAGGAGCTAAATCTTTGCAAGTTTAAAGAAAAACCTTGTACTGAAGCTTTTTTAATGGGTAATTAGAACAAAACGTTTTTACATTTCAATATTATTGTACAAAAAATATCTACTTTTCCATATTTAGCATTTTCACCTTATTTTCACATTTAATTGCGAAAATTATTATGTTCATCCAATTTTTCAATAATAAAATGTAAAATAATAAATATACTTTCCTATTTAAATAAACAAAAAAGAAAAATTAAAGACCAAATTGCAATCATACTTCTAAACCTTTTTTAAAAATCACCATCTTCAATTAATTGAGAAAATGAATGAAGATGATGATTTCAATAATGAAATGTGAAATTACAAATAAATGAAAGATAGGAATATTTTGCACAATAATATTGAAAGGTGGGGACGTTTTGTGTTAATTACCTTTTTTATAATTTATTTGGATTCACTTGCAATTTAAAAAAAAAATTGGGAATGTGAATAGGAGGATATATTTGTTATTTTACGTTTTATTTATTGAGAGATTGGATGAAAATGATGATTTTCGCAATGAAATGTGAAAATAGTGGTAAAAATGTTAAAAAATGAAAGGTGTGGATAATTTGCACAATAAAATTAAAAAGTATGAACTATTTGTGCTAATTGCCCCATTTTTAATATTCTTTAGTTTCCAATATTTTTTTACGTAGCGTTTCATCTCCAAATTTTTATATATACAGCATTGGATTATCGACAGAGAAAGTCTATTGAAGAAATAATTAAAAAGTGACGTTTGTATTATGTATTTTCATAAGACAATTTGCTCTAATATTTCAAATTGAAAAACTTAAAAAGAGAAAATATTAACATCCTATTTGACAACCATTATTTGGGAGAAAAAGAGTTTTAAATAGTTGTTTTTAAGAGAATATGTGTTAAAAAGTAGAAAAAAATTTAAATTTTTGTAAAATATTTTATTATGTGAATATAGTTGAAAATTAGTACGAAAAAAAAGATTTCGAAAATAATGATTGTCAAACATGGTCTAGACCACTTTTCACCAACATGAGTGGCTCCACGTGTAAGGCATCCTAAGACCTCTTTGTTTTAGCAGCCCCTAAAATAAGAGTAAAATATTGAGTTTCGTATTCAACCAAGAAAAGAGCTATGTGTATAGAAAAGCTATATAGGACTCCTTTAGGATTTCAAAAACACATCTACATGCAAATGTGTTTTTGAATTTTACATGGAAAAAAAAAAAAAAAAAAAAAAAAAAATGGAAATGAAATTGGAATCGAAGTGAAAAAGGGCAATGAACCGAGAAAATCAATTCATTCCTAAATTTTTCCCAAAATCATAATTGCCATCAAGCAACTCCCTCAACAATCCGGCCCCAAAAATCTGATTCTCCCACGTGACGAAATTTGATTCATCGACTTGGCTCCCTCTGATGACTACAATCTAGCCCCAAAATCTATTTTACCCATGTGACTCCCTCCGAGGACAATCCGAGTAGCATTCAACAAAAAATCCAACTACTTCACCAAAGCCCGACTTTATCCATCTCCGAATCAACAAAGAATCAAGGAAATCTATGTACCTATCAAGATGGCAGACAAAGGTAATCTCTTTCTTGTTTATAATGTATACTTGATGCGTCCCTGCATTTTGCAACAAGTAAATACGTAGAAAGGTTCTAGATATGGGAAAGCTGTTTCGATTACCTGAGCAACATGTGACATTGCAAACAATTATATGGTTGTAATGATGTTTTTCAATATGTTAGGGTGTGATGTTTTGTTCTCTATGAAGTGGATTTTTTCATGCTTATATCACTTGAAGGTTGTTGTTAATCAAAAGTTGAAATGAAATTTATGGTAAAATAGATGATATTAAGTTTAATTTTATTTCATTATGAACTGAATTGTTCTATTAGTTATTGTTGTGTAATACCTTTTTTGTTGCAAAATTGTCATAAGAAAAGAGCTTATGGAAGATGAGAATCATGCTTTGTTCATGGAGTGATAGGGAGAACGTTACGGATGATGTGATCATAGTAGAAAATGAAAAATTATGAAGAGATGTTTCGACTGTACCCAAGGTGGGTATGATGTTTAATGGTTTAAAAGAGATGTTGGACTTCTATAAAAGATATGCATATAGCGTAGGTTTTCCAATTAGGAAAAGGAATTCAAAGAAGGGGGATGATGGAGCTCTGTAGTATGTGACATTGACATGCGTCCGTGAAGGCTGAAGAAGTTATGCTATAAGTGGTTCGTTGAAATTGCAACCAACAAGTCAAACAGATTGTAAAGCAAGGATATCTGCATCTTTGGATAATCTTGGAGTATGGAAAATTAATAAAGTGTTCCTTGACATCAATCATAAAATAATTCCTTCAAAGTTTAGGTTATTTCAATGCAATTGAGAATTAAGTATAAGTATAAAACGAAATCTTGAAGTAAATGATATAGCAAGAATTTCGTTGCGCAAGAGTTATAACTCCACAATGGTATAAGCGGGGGAATATGAAAATATGACATGCATGGAGAAGGATTGTCGGAACTATATTGAATAAATGAGACGATTACGTCTTGGAGAAGGAGATGTTGTTGCAATACAATCCTAATTTTCAGATATGCAAGCACGGTATTCGGGATTTTACTTCAGCATAGATGTAGACGAAGGGCCACGACTTAAGAACGTCTTTTGGACAGATAATAGGTGTAGGCAATTGTATAAAGAGTCTGCCGATGTTGTCACATTTGATACTACGTATCTCACTAATAAGTACAACATGTCTTTCACACTCTTTATTGGCGTGAATCATCATGGACGGTCAACACTACTTGGATGTGGGTTGTCATCAAACTAGGACATAGATACTTTTTTGTAGTTTTTCAGGACATGGCTTGAGTGCATAAATGGTCAAGCTCCCCAGGGCATAATTATTGATCAAGACAGGGCTATGCAAAATACAATTAAAATCGTTTTTCCAAATACAAGGCATAGGTGCACTGTGGCACATTTTGAATAAAATTGTAGAAGTTTGGATATCACGTTAAGAAGGGTTTGATATTCTCTACTATACAAGGACCGGTGTATGATTCACAGATTGTTGACAAATTCGAACAAGGTTGGAGAGTTATGCTTGATACATTTGATTTCTGGGATAATGTTTGGTTGTCGGGATTGTATGAGAATAGAACTTGTTGGTTCCTTACTTCTTGAAAACCTCTGGGTAAGTATGTCTACAACACAATGAAGTGAGAGCATTAATGCGCTCTTCGATGGATATGTGCATTCGAAAACCTCGTTCAGACAATTTGTTGAACAGTATGAAAGGACACTGAGAAATAAGGTTGAGAAGGAGTTTCAGGCTGATTTCAAATCATACGCTCACTGTTTCAAAGTTCAAGATGAGTTCATAGGGAAGGTTTATTGTGACATCATATCTGTTTTAGAGGAAAGTTTTAGGACGACGCATGAGAAAAAACTGTATTTTCTGTCTCATTTCGAAGGGAAACATGTGAATTACTTGAAATTGAATTCTGTGCAGGCATGAGATCGTAGTCTTCATCCTAATGACACCACTTTAAGATCTGAGAGGTACATACTATGGAGATGGCAGAGAAATATCAGTAGAACACATGCGAGGGTTGTTGTGCTATGACAGGCTGGTTAGTACTCTTGGGCAATTGAGATACAATGATATGTGTTGTGCTTTTTCAGAGGTGATAGATCTTGCTGCAGTTGATGAAGGTTGAACCCATTTAATAATGGATTGGATAAATTTGAAAGCTAAAGAATTGAGGGTGACGAAGTATACACTTGAAAGCAATTTGCTTTTACATCATCCTATTCCATTGTCTTCTCAATCGAACGCTTCGCAAAATAGTGGCATCGTCAGTGTACTAGATCCAACAACGTCAAAAAGAAAGGGTGCTCCAAGGAAACTTAGGAGGAAAAGCCCACTAGAGTTGAAATCGAACAAAGTAAAGGTATTTTTTCTCTATTATCCTACTTATTCGAAACGATATTTTTGAACCGATGCTCATTTAATTCAACTAACATACAGGCAACCTCAAATGCAAGTAAAGGAAAAAGACTAAAAGCAAGGGCTACCAATATAGAAGTTGTTGCATCAATTGTCCAAACAGCTCAACGTCCACAAAGTTCAACGCCGACCATTATCATATTCACAGCTTCTCTTGGTTAGTATTTAATTACTAAATGGTTGCTTTTAATTCATACTATTTAGGTTCTACTCTAATATTAAAGTGAGGAAAATGGTTGCTTTTATTTCGTTACCAAAAATATAAAGTTTTCAGTTCATTCTATTCTAATCCCAAATCATTTTGTAATGTTTATGTGGATAAATAATGAGGTAAAATAACTTCTTTCAATCTCATTTATGTAGGGGATGGTGATAGTTGTGACGTTTCGCAGTATATCCTGCATTCCACTTTCATCTATCTATCACCAACAAATTTCATTCTCAATGGTCAACGTGAAGTCATGTCAGCACACATCATATTCTACGTTCCGCTTACACAACAGATGCTTTATTATAGTCAACATTTACGTGATGAAGTGGCGCGGGATAGTGATTGTTGATGGCCATTTGCTTCATTGTTCATCCGTTGGAAGCTCCTTCTTTTTTTTTTTCTTTTTGCGTTTGTCTAGACGCTAAAACGGATGCATTTAGTATAAACTGAAATGGATGCACGTTGTATAAATTTCGTACTCTATTTTTTTGGGATATGTTAATGTCATTAACTTTAAAGAAGTGGCGCGGGATAGTGATTGTTGATGGCCATTTGCTTCATTGTTCATCCGTTGGAAGCTCCTTCTTTTTTTTTTTCTTTTTTTTTTTCTTTTTGCGTTTGTCTAGACGCTAAAACGGATGCATTTAGTATAAACTGAAATGGATGCACGTTGTATAAATTTCGTACTCTATTTTTTTGGGATATGTTAATGTCATTAACTTTAAGTTAAATTATGATTATAGAATTAGGAATATATTTTTGAAATTAGTTTGCACCACAACCAAAGGCATTTTGTAGTTTAGAGACCTTTTTTTGTAACTACCATATGGCACCAATGCAACCATAAATTGGATCCCTTATACGTCGAAGACATGATTTGTTAGCTAAACATTTATAGAGTGAATATAACACCAAACAAAACGAAATACTCAGTGCACATCTCCATGGCTACCACAATACATTACATAACATCCAAATTACATAGCATTAAATGACCTATCCAAAGTAAAATAACAAATCCTAATTTAAATAACAACTGCATTGTCCCCTACAACTATATATCGGTCATTCACATTTCCTTTTGCAACTTCATTCTGAGCTCACTTTTCCTTTCTGTATTCTGACTATAATCTCCACATCTTGCTCATAACTTAGCCGACACATAGTTTCAAACATGCTGGATGCCTTTTGAACTAATTTGCTCTTTGCAGTTTTAGTGGATGTAATTGTTGCAACGGAACTTGATTCACGCTCTTTGACCCACTTCCAATATTCGCAATTCATGCTACAACAATTGAACATTTTTCCCTTGTTGTTAGTCTCCTTCGCAACAACAAAATACTTGACAAAAGCATGTTTACACCACGGGCACAGCCACTTGTTTGGACAATCCTTGAACAAATGATCGTTACGTCTACAACCATGACAAACACCACGATTATTTGCCGCCATAGTAAATTGCATATCAAGCACATACAAATAATGTCAGCACAGCGCAATGACTATTTCAAATAACTACATAACAAATTGGATAATCAAATGTTTGAGCAAGTCGAATAAGAACACTCATCTGGTTCATTTTCAATTTCCGTACACACAACAAGGCAATTCTAATATCTACAACTTCTAGTCTTTAATCACCTCATGCAATAAATTTGTGACATTCTAGATAATATCAAACTTGTATACGCAATTAGTTTCAAAGTGCACAAAATCTCGAATTATGCTCGAAAGGTATGGTCAAATACAACCATAAATACCCACAGTTTTTGTCGAATTAGGCAAATATACCTATGACCAACAACAACGACACACCCATATAAACCAAATCCGGTGCTTACCGAATGTTCGCTACAAATTCCATCAAAGAAGGAGATTGTTGGTACTCCAACGTATGTCAAACAACGAATCAAATTCCGTCGAAGGAGAAGGAGATCTATGTTCTTTGCTTCTTTTCGGTTTCGGCCAATGGTGGAGGTTAGTGTGGGGACCAGTCTCGATTTGGGTTTGATTTGGTTTGGTTTGGAATGACGGTGGCGAAAAGGGGAAATAACGAAAGAGCTCTTTTTTTTTTAAATTGTGAAAGTTTTTCATTTTTTGATTAACAACCACTTCAACGGTTTTTTCTGTATTATTTTTTATTATTTTTTATTTTTTATTTTTGGATTTAACAGTCAAGTCAGCGATTTTGAAATTATGTACTCATTCGGGTAAGACTATCCTGTACCTATAGCTGGACTGTTCAACCAAAATAAAAATAGGTCACACAATCTAATTTCAAATTTTTTGAGTCTAGACATAATAAGAAGTTTCTTATTTTTATTATATTATACTTCAATTCTTTTAACAAGATTATTCATGATACTAATTAAATCATTAAGAAAGACAAAAAATAAAATAAAAAGGTATGCTCCTGATGATTCCTATAGACTTCGATTAGGTATTCAAATTTTTTGAGTCTAGACATAATAAGAAGTTTCTTATTTTTATTATATTATACTTCAATTCTTTTAACAAGATTATTCATAATACTAATTAAATCATTAAGAAAGACAAGAAATAAAATAAAAAGGTAGGTGGTAAAAATTTTCCACGTTTTCCCCATATGCAAGTTTGTTTCCATATCCCTCCCTCTCGCCTAGTCCTTGTGTATGTAACACTGATTTTTGTAAATGTCCATAAATGATGACTAAGAGGTCTCCAATGCGTTCCTCTAATTTTCATCTAAGTGGCATGCAAGTTGAGAGATTTTTAATTTAAGTGTAATTGATTTCTAATGAAAAACACTCAAGTTTAAAATTGGTCTCCGATAGGTTCTATTTCCAATAATGTTGTAAAGGTGTCTTTTATTTTCTTAGAATTAAAATAAAAAACTACATCTAAATTTGCATAGGAAATATAAATTTTGTTGAGTTAGCACGTTAAATAGATCTCTTAAATTTAGATGGAGCTTTAGACAATTTTTTTTTTTTTTGAATGTTAATAATATCAGCTTGACAAAGTTTTTGTCCGATTGTGTAGGAGTTGAATTTTTTAAAACATTGTCTATTTTCCTTAGGTAACATCCATTGACTAATCGAAGATGCTCTAAATTATCGAAGTTATTGTGCTCTCGTGGATTTTAGCTCACCGAAACTTGTTATTCTATCTCCCTAATATATATTTGACAGTTTAGCACATTGCAAATGATAGTATGAACATACCATTTTTGACATAAAAAGGGATATAGATATATATTGAGAAGGGTATAGTAACATATTTTAGCTACCTCTTACAATTACATATCAATCATAGAGTGTGGTCTTCACTTGGTAGAACCCAAGACACACTTTGGAATGAAAAGGTAATTGAGAGTGGAAATGGAAAAGGCAAGAGACAAATGGAGTTTAAGAAGAGGTCAAGTGTTTGTGCAAACACCACATTAGAAAAGGAACAAAATGAAAAGTTTTACAGTATTAATAGTAGTAAGATATTTCATTTCAGTGCCATCAATTCACCAAATTAATCCCTTTTTCTCTCCACATTCACATTTGCACCCACTTTTCCTTACATGATATGACATATTTCTCACAATGCGATCATGTTAACATCCCACCGCATATTCTCCTTCTTTCTTTCGAAGGAGAGGAAAAAAGGAGAGAAAAAGGAAAAGATAAAGAAAAAGGGATTTCCACTGTAAAAACATAAAGTCATGAACTTATCAAGACAATGATGCCTACCAGAATTCACTTTATAATTAAAAAAAAGAAGAGGAAAAAGAATTCACTTTATTTGGCACATAAATTCACCCATCTTTATATCATCAACAACTTCCAATGTAAAAAGGCTTCTAAGCAAATTGAAAACTAAGTTTGGTTGTCAAGTGCGTCTACAAATGGGAGAAAAGTAGTTGAATATGACATATTATTTTTGTCCAATAAATAATTAATTTTACGAAGACTTTTTTTCCGTAATGACAAATAAATGGGTGACAAATGCTAAGCACCAGTGTGGCTGAATAATATTATTATGATAATTGACATGCTTGTTCAAAATAACAACAAAATCCCGGCTAAATTAGTGCAACTAAATTTGAGGACATGCATGTGAATATGTCTTTGAAAGTCAGGAATTGCAGATTCAAAGATCAAGAAAATTTCCTACGTGAAGCCAGTCATCTATTTACATCAATTTCCTTCAAATATTAGTTACAACGTACAAGTCAATTATTCAAAATGTGGAAACGTGTCTTATAATTGAAATCATAAAATTTATTTATTTTTTGTCTTCTTCTTTCAAGTATTTAATAAGGTACTAAAGAATATTCGTTTTTATTTAGATTTTACTTTAAAATCAAATGACAACGAGTTTGGAATATTATTTCAAAATAATTGAATGGAGAGGTCCTTGTCAAATCTTCCGCTAAGAAATTCAAATAAACAAAATATTGGTTGATTGACATTTTCATTTATTAATAAACACACAAGTAAAAATTTCTAGTCCTCGGCAATATTTAAGAAAATTGAAGAAAACAAACTCAAATTTAATATATTGTACTATTCAATTTTGTCTAGAATTATTACTTGTGCAAGGTTTATTAAAGTGACGGAGTCATGAATGCATGCTCTAAAGTTTGCTCGTTTATTTAGGAGAGATTTTTCTAGTAAAAATGATAATTTAGGAATATGTGGTTGAAAATAGGGATCAAAGTCATGATTTTGTAAAATGTATAAGTTGAAATAATTTTGAAGAAATCTAATTTTTTAAAAATTTCTTTCAAAATAAAGCCGCAAAAGTATTAAAACTTCGAATATATTAAAGAAAAAATGAATAGAAAATAAAATAAAAATATGGTTGCATTTTATTATTCTTACACATTCGCGTTTGTATACAATTTAGCACTGTCTGAACCCTATTCTACAAAAACTTTATTTTTCTTAAATTTATTTTTAATAACACGTTCTCTCGATAAAATTTGGATAAAATAATTTTAAATATAAATTTAATTTTTTTCCTACTTTTGAACCATATATTCTCGAAATATCACTATTAAAAATTTTCTTTGAGCTAAAAATGAACTATCCAAAATTTATACTATAAAACATAAACTATATGAGTAGTGAATGGATGAAAATAGATCGAGAGTTTTGTGGTTTAACACGTAGTGAATGAGTGGTGAATGAAAGGGTGGCCCATTGACACGAGCGAATGATGAGAATTTCTTTGAGCTAATGATGGATTTCCACCGTTTCTTCCACTGTGTGGGCTCCCTCGCACACTTCCACAAAACTTTATGTTTGACCGATATTTAACCTGTCAACTCAACATTTTTGCTATCATTTTTATGGTTTCACTTATGTTAAATGCCACGTGTGACCAGCTAATTAACATTAATGACATGGAAAATTGCATATTATGTCCTTATTCTTTTGTCTAATGTAACGCTTAAGTTTTTACAATCCATCTTTCGCTCGACCTCGGATAACGTTACATTTCCATCCATTTATCCTTGACATTTAGGTGGTTATTTACTTCTATCTATTCTCGAAGTTTAATGTAATGCTTAAATTTTTACAATCCAACCTCAATTTGCTCGTTCTCAAAACGTCAGATTACTATCTTTGTATCCTTTACATTTAGGTGGTTGCTCCACTTCTATCTATTCACGAAGTCTAATGTAATGTTTAAGTTTTTACAACCTACTTCTCAATTTGCCTGACCTTAATACGCCATATGATGCTATCTCGCCATTTTTCGTATTCAGGTGGTTGATAATTTCTATCTATCTAGCCAACTTGAAGGTTCAAAAAAATGCAATTTCAATTTAATGATTTTTTTACCTCAATTTGCTCATTCTCAAAACGTCAGATTACTATCTTTGTATCCTTTACATTTAGGTGGTTGCTCCACTTCTATCTATTCGCGAAGTCTAATGTAATGTTTAAGTTTTTACAACCTACTTCTCAATTTGCCTGACCTTAATACGCCATATGATGCTATCTCGCCATTTTTCGTATTCAGGTGGTTGTTACTTTCTATCTATCTAGCCAAATTGAAGGTTCAAAAAAATGCAATTTCAATTTAATGATTTTTTTGCTTATAGTCCTAAATGTTTTGGCTTACTAGTTACTTTCTACCGTACTATATTTTTCTTTGCACGTTTTCTTACGGTTTTCCAACTACCTATTTTTCCAAGCACCCTTTTTTCCATTTTTCTACCTCTCACTTGTGGAGTTTTGGATAGGGAAAAAAAAATATTCTTTTTAGTTTTAATTGAAACTAGAGGTATAATCGTTTTAAAATATAAAGAATTACTTTTAAAGGTGAAATTGACCATTTTTGAGCTCCTTCGACGATAACCAACTCAACCACATTATATGTACATCAAGATTGACATATTCGTTTACGCCATGTGAGTTGATAGATTTTGGTGCGTTGATAGAATTTTGACACATAGAAGGTGTAAATCAAGATGTACACAATGTGGTTTTCCAACTACCTATTTTTCCAAGCACCCTTTTTTCCATTTTTCTACCTCTCACTTGTGGAGTTTTGGATAGGGAAAAAAAATATTCTTTTTAGTTTTAATTGAAACTAGAGGTATAATCGTTTTAAAATATAAAGAATTACTTTTAAAGGTGAAATTGACCATTTTCGAGCTCCTTCGACGATAACCAACTCAACCACGTTATATGTACATCAAGATTGGCATATTCGTTTACGCCATGTGAGTTGATAGATTTTGGTGCGTTGATAGAATTTTGACACATAGAAGGTGTAAATCAAGATGTACACAATGTCTATACAAGTAGCTTAATTCTAACTCAAAGCAAGAAATTGTACGCCTGCCCCTTATTCTATTTGGATCTATGTGTTATAAAATTTAAAATTAGAAATATTGAGAAAAAATAGTTGAAAGTTCAATTACTCCTTATGTAATGGTTGGAAGACCCTTCCATGCCATTAAGGCCAATTAAGGAGACAATATATTATTCAATCTAGAAAACACGGTTTATTTATTTATGGAACACAACTTTTCTTGTTTATCACTTGATTAACTTCTAATCTGCATAACCAATTATGATTTTCTTTCCTTTCCTTTTCTACTTTTTTCCCCTCTTATTCTATTCGCTGTGTTTGATTGAACGTACCACACAAATTTTTCTTCAATAATTTCGCCACCCACAACCCACATTGTGCTGGCATGTCGATTTTGACATGAAACTATGAAGCATTTTCACCATTCTTGAAAACCCTGGTTTTATAGTCGCTTTAAAAAGGATTCAAGCTATTACAAAATCTCAAATTGTTCATTTCATGTAGAGATGGAGTTTATAGAGTTAAGACAACTCAAAATCAATCTTAGTGCTTTTATTTTCAGACATGAACTTAGATATTCAAGCAGCAATGTTTCATATATTTCGAATGTGTTAATAAATTAAACTTGTAGGGTGAGAAAATCACATAACATATGGTTATTAGGTGTTTTTTAGGGGGGGAAAGAAATTGCAATAAGTAATAAAAATAATTATTGCACATTCTTTACAGCAAGAACATTGATTATTGCAGATTAATTAAACTTGAGATGTTAGAAAGGTCACAAGCATATTTCTTTGGATAATTTTATCTTTGATACATCCATCCATCTTTATTTCTTTAATCGAGCATATACAAATTTTATAAATAAGTGTCAATAAAACTAGAACGATATATTTGTTTATTCTATTACCTATGAACAACGTTGTTGGAAACCTTTTAGATAATTTATAAATAAGGAGAAGTAAAATTAGAACATTATTTTTATTTACTCTAATACCATGTTAAACAAAATCATTTAAAAACTTTCAGACAATACACAAATTTATAAATAAGTAGCTGTAAAACTAGAACACTATTTGTTTACTCAGACACAATGTTGAACAACCTCTTTTTAAAACTTTTAGATAAAATAATTCAACACGCTATATATTTTCAAAGTACTAAAAAAAAATATTTGGGCGTTAATTTTAAAAACCTCGTATAAATTATATTAGTTGTTTGCAGTGATTATTAAATTGAACAAATTAATTAAAATTAGAGAATAAAATAATAAATAAATGTCTTTGTTATTGGATGTTTAGCAAAACTTAAATATATTTGAATCTGATCAAATATATTTTTATCCACACATTTTATAAACCCATATATTATTAACATTTTTTATTTACATATTTGTTGGAACTTTCTGCTTAAATTATAACTTAAGCAATTCCAAACATGCATATAATATTGTCGCATGTCAATCTACTTCCTTTTTTTATTATTTATTAATAAATTTTCTATTAAAACTTCCCTTTCTACTAAATAGTTTAAACCACTATTATAATTTTCGATTTACTTCGCTAGGGAAGTCATGTTCATTTAATAGATTAACAGTTGTCTAGTGTAAACCCTAGAAGGGTCTTCACTCTTCAACAATACTATTAATCCCTTGCTTGGTTTGCATAAAAAATAAATTTTTAATAGATTTCGGTAAAAAATAGCAAAATATGTGGTTAAAAAATTTGTGGATCCTATAAAATATGTAATTGAAATTGAGTTTGAGTTTGAGAAAATATAAATTTTAAAAAATGGGATGGCTATATAAATGCAAAATGAATTGCAAAAACTTCAATTATGATCTCTTATCCTTAACGGATAGGATAAACAAATTTCATTATTGACGTAGTAAGAGAACCTTAGATATGGTTATCTGGTAATAAATTCAAGGAATCATAAGGTAGGAGATCAATTTTAGCATAAACTTCGTTCTTGGAAGTGCCCCTTATTATAGTTATATAATTTTTTACTTTAATAATAATAATTTTTATAAAATTATCTTTTTCTTTTTCCAAGGTAAACCTGGCAAAGACATTCTTTCAAAACGAGTAGGTACAGGATAATGAACTCTATTGGATAGGCAAAGACAGATCTTTGAATGAAACGAATTTCAGCGCGTTTTATTGTTGATTGATGGGTGTTTGGTGCGTTCACATTCCTTCTATCCAAACCTAAATATCCTTTGAGTTGTAATATTTTGTCAATATTATCAGATTTTGTTTTGTCCTCATATAATGATTATTCTGGCCATGAATACGAATTTAATGGTGAGAGGTGAAGCTTTAGAGGTGATGTAACAAAGTTTTTCATTAAATAAAAAAAAATACATTTAACAGACTTTTATTAAAGTTGATAAAATTATATGTTCAATAAAAGGTGTAATTAAAATTGAACTTTAACCAATTAAAAAGTAGATAAAATATCCAAATAAGCACTTAGTATTTTCTTGTCAAATGAAACCACTTAACCTAGGTTAACCAAACTCACAATGCATAAAAAACTAACCGTTCCTAAATGTTAATATACCTCTAGAAAAGTCTTTTATTGTTATTCAAGACTCGACGATATATTTCAGTGTTCAGTGACGGAGCTAGAAGTCAGTTCAATGGGTGTACAAATTAATTAAGAAAAACTTTAGAATAAAAAAAAATATGTACAAAATAACATAAAACTATCAAAAAAAATTATCATTGTTAGTTTTCATACTTTGTAATGCTGTATAATGAAATCATTTACTACTTTTTAAATACATCTCCATAACTTCTTACATATCAAACAAAATAAATTTACTGTAGATGTAACTAAACTTAGTTCTACTGAATAATAATGCTCAAATTCTATTGAACAACTTATATAATTAAATATGTCCACAACAAATTCAAATCCTAAGCATATAGGCATAATTACGTCTAACAATAACCCCCACTCAAATCAATCAATTAATAATAAACATAAAACACGATGACAACCATCCTAAACAAAGTAATAATATAATCTAAAAGTCTAAAATAAATGGATTAAGAAAGTGAAAGCTATAATATTCACTCAGTCACCGCTATTATTCAACATGTAACTACGACCATCATACTTAAAAAATTTGTCGACCCAACATTAGTGCTAGCTATATTTACAATGTAGATATCATAATTTGTTCTTGTAACTTAATATGAGGTGTTTCAATTATCACCGACAATGATTATAGCTATATATATATCATATCAGAATTATAAACCACAATTGATCAATATATATCTATCATTATATACAAAATTTTGTGTAGGGGTTAGTATCATGTCTGTTCCTTGCTTTACAATGTATGGACTTTAACTAATTAATGAATAACATGAAAAAACATGGAGAATTGTAGGCGATTGGACATCATATTGCATCAAAAACTATAATAAATTATTTTACCATATTCTTTAGTCAAATTACATTAATCACAGCTCTTTGTCACGTTGGTAAATTTACGTAACAGATAACTTTTCTTATAAGTTAAAAGAATAAGAATATTTCAAAAAATTACAATTGTCATATCAATGAAAATTCTTGTAGTACACGGCTTAGGACAGTTGCTTTACAGACCAGAAGTCTGAATCTTGTCTAACCGTGTCAATATCAAGTCCTATGAATCACATTAACTAATTAATTGATAATTAATAAAAGAAAAGGAAATAGAATGTTAACTATCGATCTTCTATAACAATTTCTAATCCTGGGAGAAAAATGTATATATTTACATCATTAGTCATTACTAAATAATGCTATAAAAGAAAGAGTAATACAATTCATTATTAATATAGATCATCGCCAGTCTATTGTATATTGTACTCATGAAATTTATCCACGACACCTAGTTGAATTTACTCCAACAAGCTTATGTTTGCCTCTTCACATGATAAATATATAAATAGTTGATACCGCCTGAATTCAAAAACTGATAAACACTAATGCACACATTTGAATGCCAAAGACTAAGGGTCGATCATATGGATTATTGTATTTTTTCAAACTAATTTCGGATGAATGAAAAATTAAGATCGAAACAGAGACGTGTAACACATGGAATATTATTGATGATTGTTTTAGCCGAAGATACAACATTGCTGTTTTCTATTACATTTTTGAGGTGTGTATTTGAGAATTAATCTACTTGCACAATGAATTCGTACAAGTAGATTGATAATATGTGAGGTTTCAAGATTCTTTCCATCGATTTCAAAAATAATTTTCCAAACCAATGGCAGAATACCTTCCAACTCATATAGTGTCAAATTAATTGTATAAGTAGCATAATTCTGTGTATTTGGACTGTGTTCTTAACTACTTGTACTTTATTTCTTACATACATACTTTAGTCTTGAAAAACATGGAATAACGACAAGGTATCCGAATTTTGTACTGAAAAGATAATGACCACCACCATCACCTCAATCCTTTCTTTTTTGTTTATTTCTCCATACAGCCAATTTTTTTATAAGTGACAGATAATTGGCTTTTACTGTTAGCATATGAACTACTAGTGTATATCCAATAATTTATCCATTATATTCAAACATGGATGTCAAGCACTTACGTCTCAAATCATGCAAGATTTTGTGATACAAAAATGGATCAAAAGCAAGTTGGTGGTTTTATACTATTTGGGAAATTGGAGCAAACAGTTCCCAAAAGAGATATTTATTAAGTTGAAATGGATGCATAGTAATTTTCTACAGAAGCAGACGGCACATCTTAAAAAGTAAAGAGTTTGCATTTTCAAGTATTGGGATTGGAGAAATCTTTTTTACATTCTCTCGCTCTATTCACTTTACATTGATAAAAGTTGAGTAAAAAGAAGCCACCAAAGAGCAATACTACCTTATTATGAAAGAGAGAAATTATAAACAAAGTCCGATTAGACCACCCACCGCACGCTTGCATACTCATTTTTACCACTACTTATTTTTA
The DNA here is from genome assembly GCF_002742605.1 of Olea europaea var. sylvestris. Classification (NCBI taxonomy): domain Eukaryota; kingdom Viridiplantae; phylum Streptophyta; class Magnoliopsida; order Lamiales; family Oleaceae; genus Olea; species Olea europaea. Next base: position 19,160,417 of record NC_036243.1, on the reverse strand, counting down.
GCTTTTTCAAAATGAATCTCTTCTATTTTTTTCCCATAAATTATGATATCTGGCTAGATAGGACGCTGAAATGAACTTAGGGTGTGTTTGAATACAAGTATGAAATTTATATGGAAATAAAATAAATTCTTAAGCAAATTATTATTTGTATAGAGATTGTCAATTAAATGTATTTGTTTAATTTTCAACTTAGAAGGTGTTGTGCTTGTCTATTTTTTATTGTTGGGTAAATAAAAGAGAGATGGAGTGGATGAGAGAGAAAGAGAGAGTGAATTACCTGAAAAATAAAAATTTATTCCCCAAAGAAAATATTTTTCTCATTTGTTAGGAAAATATGGTTATGTGACCAAAAGTAGAAAAATATTTTTCATGAAAAACTTATAAACCAAACAGCACAAAAATAAGAATTTGGGTGGAAAAAAACGACGTTTTCCATGAAAAAATAGTTATAATGAAATGCACTCTAAATGAAGAAAGAAGAGAAACACACGAAATACACTATATCATACATACTGAAAATATTTATATACAAAGGTTAGAGTGTATTCGCTTTTAATAAGAGGTTTGTTTTAGGAAGTTTGAGGAAAAAATAGAGGGGGATGTATTTTGCTTTTTTTTTTTTTTATCCTAGATTTGCACATTATATCATTTTATCAAGAGAGAGAAGCAACTTTTCAATTCTCTTTTTAAACATGGAAATCTCAAGTCAACCTCACCTCATCATTTGGTCTTTGGTTGATATTGGACACCACCTGATCATTTCCCACTTTTTCTTTATCCCTTAGCTTTCTTCTATATAATCACCATTCTTATTAGGAATCAAGTATCATCCATGGGAGTTGAAGGTAGCATGAAGGTTCATCAATTTGCACGTGGATTCTGGGAGCAACAAATGCACGAGCCACCCTCTCTCACTCTTGGATATAAGCGATTTCGCCCACTTGCTCCAAAGCAACTCATCACCACCACTACCACCACCACCTCCTCATCGGAGAGTACCGTCCCAATCTTCGACCTCAAGAGCTTCATTAGACCCGAAAGTGTTCCCATCAAGATTGGATCCTCGGATTATCACAAGAAAGAATCTGCTCAGGTAATTACATAAATAATGCATGTAATTCTTGGGTTACTTCTCCATGCAAATGCTATTGCTCTGAGGGCATGTGTAGTACGCAGTACTGGACATGATCAACTTGTTAAAGTTTGATCAATTTAACATTTTTATGATTTTACATGTAGGTAGAGACGCATCCTGGAGGGACGAGGTGGAACCCAACCCAAGAACAGATAGGGATTCTTGAAATGCTTTATAGAGGAGGAATGCGAACTCCAAATGCGCAACAAATCGAGCAAATCACGGCTCAGTTAGGGAAGTATGGCAAGATAGAAGGGAAAAACGTGTTTTACTGGTTCCAGAACCACAAAGCTAGAGAGAGACAGAAGCAAAAGCGCAATAGTGTAGGTCTTAATAGCCATAGTCCAAGAACACCACCTTCTTCCATACTTAACACTTCTTTATTATCATCTGACTCTAAGGTAATTTAATTTCTTGTCTAATTAAATCTTTTTTTCTTGAAAAAATGTTCGATAAATTAATAAGAATGAAATTTTCTGTAGGGGGACGTTGTGAAGGACGAAGACAGTCCATACAAGAGAAAGTGCAGCACATGGACATTTGAAGAGGTAGAAGAGGACAAGAGATACTGTACAGAAGAAGAAGATAGGACCCTGAAACTCTTCCCTTTGCACCCGGAAGGCAGATGAACAATGTAATTCCAGAAAATGTTCGACTCTCTCTTGTGTACCACTTCGATTTCTTGACTTGTTTTTCTTTCTTGGATTGAAGAAAGAAAAAGAAACAAGTTAAACTTGTATTGATCTCTTTTCACTGTGCTGATTTCTGATCTGTGTTCCATTTCTAACATGAACCTACTAAAGTCGTCTATCGTTTGAAAAATGTCGATTCTTGTTACTCTTTATTTGAAACTTGTTGTTGTCTTCCATTAATTCCAAGGAACAGTTTAAATTAATAAATAACCAATTTTTTTTTCAAGACTTTGATAAAGTATCATATCAATCAGGAGATGTTGTATTATAGCTAGTGGTCTGTGGGGACAAAATTCATACGGATAAAACGTTTAGAAATAAATTATTATTTGAAGTTGTAATAATGACATATTGCTAATTGATGCAACTCAAGCGAACCCTGTTTAAAGCAGCAAAAATTGGTCTGTTTTTGAAAAATCTTAATCATTCAAGAACACAAATTTGAGATTATTCTCCATCTGACATCGTATTTATGTAGTAGTTTTACTTAATAGATAAACAAGAAACTATCAAATATTCTCGACTAAAATTATGGTTATCGCTTACCATCCGAATTAAAATTTCCTTACAATTTTTAGGAACCTTTCAAATCAAATTCGATTTAATAATAATGCTATGTAACACCTTAGTGTTTGGCACTAGTTTATGTGGCATTGGACCCAACAGATTCAAACTGAAATAAATCAAATTATATCTCAATTTTATTGAACAATATACTTGAGGTGACATATAACTCTTAATTAAATTGCGAAGCCTGCCAATTATTCTCAGTTAATGTCTGAATTCTTATTCAACATGGAGATTGCTATTTCCTTACAATATTTTGGTATTTTGAGGAATATTTCAGTGAAGTTAATTCGATTAGTGAACAACAAAACCATCCAATCTTGATTATTTGTTAAGATATTTCATTTTTTTTGGGTCAAGGACTAAATACAATTATATTAGCAAACCAAGTAACTTCATTTTTTCTCCTTTTCATTCTCTCAAAACCTAAACCAAGTTACTCAACTATAGGAAGTAGTGAGGTAGTCAATAAAGTGGACATGCTATTGGATTTGCAATCCAGTTAGCAAATCCTAGTATGATTGTGTTTCAGCCCAAATTCATTTTGTTTTACTTGGCACATGATTTTAGTACTTTTAAACAACTTTGTCTGAAGTGAAGATTCGTGGAAATCAAGCTCTCAATTTTGTTAGAATGCGGAGACTATAGGCCTGTTTGAGCCTCATTATTTCCCCGTTAAAATGAAAAAGATGACCATTATCCATCACATCAAGTCACTATATTTGACTTTTTATCTTTTTTGTGGAGTCCATAACGATTATATTTTTCATTTTTATTTTTACAATAATGTGGCTCAAACGGGGGCTATGATTCATCACAAACTTATTTATGACACACATTTAATAGGCCATCAATTTGATTAAGTTTTCATATATAACTCAACATCATAACACTATCATATTTTGGAAAGCGAAGATGGTTTTTGGTAGAATTGCAGCAATGCAAAAGGTGATTTATATAAGTCCAGATCGACCTCTTTCTAGGAACAGAAGATGGGTGCCTCCATGCGCGAACTTCCTTAACTTCCTTAAGCTTAATGTCGAGGCAGTCCATGAAGAAACAGAATTCATTGGGGAGTGGGAGGCGATTTAGGGATTGGTATGGTAAAGTGATTGGGATCATTTTCAAAATCTATAAGGTACTCGATTGATTTTACGGAGGAATGTTATTCAATTTGGTAGGGAGGGATTGAAATTTGCAGAGACACGTGGTATATGAACATCTTTCTGTAATACAGGAATGCCAATCAATAACTCAATCATCTTCACTCTAGAGAGAGCACTTATATATGCTCCTTATTGGCATCGTTTACATACACAGGGTGTCTTTTTATTGGTGCGAGATGAACAGTGTATCACATATTCTTTAGCCTCTAACATCTTTTTGCATTTTCAAGATAGCTGTTGGTTAGGGAAAAATCCTTGTTTTATCGATGCTTTTGTTTCATCACATGTTGAATAATGCTCTCATTACTTTCAAAAAGACTATTAATCTTAAAATTGATTTTCAATTGAAGAAAATTTTGTAAGGAGCAATTAGAGAGAATGAAGTGAAAATAGCTTAAGCCCCTGTTTGTTTCCAATTGTTGAAAGAAAAGAATTCATTTTTTGCCCCCCTTTGTTGCGAGCATGTGGGACTCAATGTGAGAAATGAAGTCAACAATGGTGGCTGACAGTCTAACAACGGTTGGAAAATGCATTATAATTGGGTTGAAAAATCGGAAACACATAGGGAATAAATTTAAAATTTCATCAAGTGACCTCCCTCCATGCAAGAATCCGTTTCATATTTGCTGTCCTCTGAGTTGCCCTCAACAAAATTTTGATTGTGCATTATAATATTGTGGTGTCAAATCCTACTGAAAGACGATTTTAGCAAGAATTTATTAAAAACTGACTCTAATTTTTTTATTTTTTTTTTCCAACTAAAATTTATAGAAATAGTCAATTTTCTACTTGGCCGTTAAAATAGGATAATTATAAAAAGAAATTGCCATTTCAAATTATCCTTCATCCTATCTATCAACCGCATTACTCGGACTCATGTAGCTCTTAACATCCGATCACGTCGTAAGACACGTGCAAGTTACACGTGTCATCTCAGTAACCAATTAGGCTTTCTTAACTATCTCCTTCCATAAACTATACAGTTCCTTTCTTCTCCGAGTGCGATGCAGTTTTCTGCCCTCCCAAACCTAAAAACCGAAAATATTCTCTCCATTTTTTATCTTTTGAGTTTCTATATCTAGTTACCTTCCCTCTCTTCGTTGTTATATTTTTTTTGACCTCTCTGGGGTTTCTGTTATTTATAACAAAGAGGTGAGGGAAAAACATCAAAAAAGAAGAAGAAAGAAATCAAAACTTCTTGTTGGGAAGGAATGGCACAGATTCAGATGCAGCATCAGAATGTGTTGGCGGCATCAGTTGGACCGAACGGAGTGCCTGCGGCCACTCCCGCACCGGGTGGAGGGACTAGCCAATTTCCCTCGACTTCTTTGTATGTCGGGGATTTGGATTTCAGTGTAACGGACTCGCAGCTTTACGAATTGTTCAAGTCAAATGAAATTTTATTATTATTTATTTTTTTAAAAATAAAAAAAAAATTAATAAGCTAAAGTCTAATAAAAGACTTTGGCCAAAAAAAAAATATACAAAAAATACCAAAAAAAACAAATAAAGTGCGCCTAGGGAAGGCGAAAGAGAGGAAGGAAAAATTCAGCCGTTTAAGAATTGAAAAAAAGCGTCTAATCATGAAGCGATGCGTTTTGTCCGAGTTTCAAGCTTAGGCGCCGCCTAGTTGAGCATTTTAGTACACTGAGTAGGTGCGTATGTGCCAGTTTGTTATAATGCCAAATGCCAATAGAAGTGGGATAACTTGGGGTTTTGGCTATAGGAGTAAAATGAAACCCCTGCAGTTAGCTGAAACTAACAATTCAAAGTTTCTCAAGGTTTAGTCCTTTATACTTTAAGCAGCTTGATTGAGTTTTATCAAGATGACCAGCGTTTGTTCCTTTTTTATGTAACATTACATAAGAACTAAACAAGGCCAGGTGGCTTGGCATATGAAGTCAAGGATTTGATGAACCTTTACACAGCCCCATCCAGAGAGAAAAATGATAGTGAAATAGAAACAATAAAGAAACCATTTTACAGTCACTATTATTATCCAATTGAATTACTTGTTGGCTGCTTCCCTGTTGAGAGCGCATATGATGATGACAGAAAAAAGAATCCTATGTTTTTGGGTGATTTTAATATCATAGGCTGTTGTGACTTCTGAGAGACCACTGCTTTGAGGCTTGGCCCACTTGAGGTTTTCATTAAGAGTACAAAGATTTACACTTAGGCGTGCAATCTCAACTCATAAACATTGGGGTGACAGTGGTGTGTGCTCCTCTATGTTCACCTTCTGCACAGTTTGTTGTTGGCCTTTGATGTCTTGATGTGATTACTTGTCATGTTATGTGATCAAGACCTTTTACTTTACTATTTATTACAAGTCGATCCATGTTATGTCTTGAGTTGCAATTTTGAATTTTAATCTTGTTAAAATGTTTTTCTCAGATTTTTTTAGATGTTTTTTGACTTATTACGAGTGAAATTTAGTATTTTGCACTTTTAAGTTATTTTATTGGTTTAGGCGGAGTTTTATACCTTAGTATTAGTAACAGAGTGGCCAGGCTTTGAGGCAAAAAAAATTCTCGAAACCTGATCTTGCCGTTTTAAATACCACAGAGCATTTAAGTTGTTTCTTGAGATAATACTGGTTCTCTGTTTTAAGTTTGCTTGTACACTTTTGTTATTGAAGATTCTAAAAAGTCCCAGATAATCTTGTCCTTTGTCTTCCGAGTTGAAAGAAGGAAAAGGCTAAGTTTTGCAATATCTGATGTGTCTCCTGTTTTCTCTGATTATAGCGACTAGGGCAATGGAAGTGCTGAACTTCACTTCTCTGAACAACAAGTCCACCTGAATAATGTTCTCATCGAGATCCCAGTGTTCATAAAAGTGGAGCTGCAAACATACTTATAAAGGTTTTTGTGCTCAAGTGCTTTTCTTCTATTGTTTTATCTTACTAGACCGATTGGAAGCTTGTTAGTTTTTGAATTAGCATGTTATTTCCTTTCAGTTTGGTATGTGTCTCCTCTTTCTTATTTCATCATGATAATTTCGTTCCAGCTGATCTATTAGGTTGGTGAATTCGTTTAGGTGGATTTTTGTCTACATAATCTTGTGCGTTTGCCAGGAACAGGATAATAGTTCTTTTAAACTCAATGTTTGGTATTGATGATTCCATACCTTGATGCCTGCCATTAGTTTGCCCGTGTATTTTTGTATTGGCATGTACAATGAATTGTTGCTATACATAGTTCAGGGGAACTTGCATGGTTTGTTGTTGTTCCATATAGCTTCAGCTATATATATGGTCTGAGTTCTTTGAGTCGGAGGTGTTATGTTATTTATCACAAATTGATTTACTGTTTTGCATTCGGCAGTTTGTGCTTGTATTTTTATGTAGTGAATTAGTTACAAATTCATGAAATTTACTTTGCAGAATTTTGACAAATCAATTGATAATAAAGCACTACACGATATTTTTTCACGCTTTGGGAACATTCTTTCTTGCAAAATTGCAACAGATCCTTCTGGCCAATTGAAAGCTATGGTTTTGTACAATTTGATAATGAAGATTCAGCACAATATGGTATAGACAAGTTGAATGGCATGCTTATAAGATAAGCAAGTTTATGTTGGGCATTTCCTTCGTAAGCAGGAGAGAGAATCAGTTCAGAGCAAGACCCAATTCAACAATGTGTACGTGAAAAATCTTGCAGAGTCAACTACAGATGATGATCTAAAGAAAATTTTTGGCCTGCATGGAGCAATTACTAGTGCTGTAGTGATGAGGGATGCTGATGGGAAGTCAAAATGCTTTGGCTTTGTCAACTTTGAGAAAGCAGGTGATGCCGCTCAAGCTGTTGAAGCTCTAAATGGTAAGAAATTTGGTGATGAGGAATGGTACGTCGGGAAAGCTCAGGAAAAATCTGAGAGAGAGCAAGAACTGAAAAGTTGATTTGAGAATAACACAAGGGAAGCAGTAGACAAATATCAAGGAGTTAATTTTTATGTTAAGAATTTGGATGATAGCATAGATGATGACAAACTCAAGGAACTGTTTTCTGAGTTTGGTACCGTTGCATCATGCAAGGTATATTGATTTGTGCCTGAAGATTTAATGAATCAAGTTTACTGTTCCTGTAATTACTTCTCTTATCTTTTCTCTATTCATGGGACAAGTATTTCTCAGCTCTTTTATTGTTATTTGTTTCCACTGTTTGCAGGTTATGCGAGATCCTAGTGGTGTAAGCAGAGGATCTGGATTTGTTGCATTTACAACTCCTGAAGAAGCTTCTCGAGCAGTAAGTTGACACCATGGGTGATACTTTTGTTTACTGACATTTTATTAGGACATACTGACTGAGCTTTTATCTGTTTTTATGTTTCAGCTTTCTGAGATGAATGGGAAAATGGTGATCAGTAAGCCGCTCTATGTCGCCCTTGCACAGAGGAAAGAAGAGAGAAGGGCAAGGTTGCAGGTAAATTTTCTGTGAGAAGCACTTCTCCTTTGTCATTGAAGGCAATTGTGGGCTAAATACAAAGTTCTTTGAGGCATTTTTTTTGTCACTATGCTTTATAATTGGGTGCACTTTTGTGTTTTTGGTGGTTCATGTTAGAGGTTGTAAAGTGCATTGCTTTTAAATGCTATAAACACTTCAAAAGTGTTTTGCTTGTGCACCAAAAGTGAGTGCTTGAAAATAAGCATAAGCTGTTTTATTTTGATATAGGTGCCCCAACCCATTATTTATGCTGTTTGGGGCTCAAAATTTGCTTTATTTCTTGCGGTAATGATTCTTCTGGCATTACGAGGGCGAGCATTAATTTCTGGACATCCCAGCGATCCCCCACGAATGATGAGACATATCTATCATCTAAGGTGGCCATCTGATGTAGGAGAATACTCTTAGGCATTCGAATCAACTTTTACTTTTCATATTTGAATTTTCTTTGACTTGATTTTTATTGTCTGATAACTATGTTGGGAACTTCTTGGGCAAAACATAAACGAGGACGGGAGCAAAACCTTCACCGTTAATGTGACTATGCCTTTTTTATTATATCATATATATCTTTAATGATCCTCAATAATTGAGTCACAGATACAAACAGACAAGGAACTTCTCATGTAATACTCCAATTTATTTTATTTTTTTTCAATACACCCTTTACAGTCTTTGTGTTGAATTTGAAGGTAGATCTTCTAAGTATATATCTTAAAATAAAATAAAATAAAATAATTTATGTACAGAAATGGATTATTGTCATTGACCTGTTGAGGAAATGTACTGCATGTATGTCAGAAATTTGTTGGAATTTTTATCTCAATGTACGATTTTAATCGCCAAATAATCGAACCACAGTAGTAATAAACGATGCAGAAAATTAAAGAATACAATCATTTTCACCCGTTCAGCCAAGCCTAATTTGGGGGTCTCAAAGGCAAAAATCGAGCTCGTCACTATGCAAGAACCACCCAAGAGAGAACACGAGTTTGAGTACAAGATTCAAATCACAACCAAGAATATCTATAGACCATCGGCCTTTCAAAGACCTCACAGAATAGCACCTAATTGACCTTGAAATGGACTTACGAATAGTATCTATTTACAGATTAAAATCTAACTACAAGAGACCAAAAATACCCATTGTCGAAAACACACAAACTACCGGCAGCTTACTGTAAATACACCAGATCATCGGCCAAAATTATGGGCCTCACAACATACAACAACACCAGTAAAAGGAACAAGAACGGATTTGAAGAAATCAAAGTTCCAATTGACTGGAATCGCCAGAGAGAGAGATAGTAGGAGAGAAAATCTGCCAAAATGAAGAATGAAGTGAAAGTCTCTCTCTCAACTAGGCCTAAAGAAAAAGGGATCTAAATCTCAGCTATCCAATCTTAATTAATGGCTCACAATAATCCAAACAAACACAAGTTCAAGTGAAAGGGACATGGCCAATGAGAGACTGCCACATGGACAACCACTAAAAACTTTTTTCCACCTAAAGAAACATATTTGGAGGTGTTTGAAAACACTTTCACAATCTTCACCTTGTTTTCACAAATCCCTAGTTGTCTCTGATTGCTACAATACATGTGACGGTAATATTTTTGCTCTACATCATTGCCCTAAGTACCTGCAAAAGAAATTAGCCCGTATCAATATGCAGTAAAGATAAACAAGATTTAAACTTACCTATATTCAGAATTTTGGTTCCCATGTTAGATGGGTGCACATCGGTATGAATTTTTTTAAGTATAACATCACCACAAGCAATTTTTCACATATGAAATGGTACTTCACCTCAATATATTTAGATCTTTCATGATAAACCAGGTTTTTACATAATAGTAAAGCACTTTGACCATCGGTAAAAATAATGGGTGGCACTTGCAAAAAAAAAACAACTCGATGTGAACCCATCTGATATGGGAATCAAAATTCTGGATGCAGGTAAGTTTAAGTCTTGTTTAACTTTACTACATATTGATACGGGCTAATTTCTTTTGCAAGTACTTAGGGTGATGATGTAAGGCAAAAATATTACTGTCACATGCATTGTAGCAACTAGAGAGAGTTAGGAGTTTGTGAAAATAAGGTGAAGACTGTGAAAGTGTTTTCAAAAACCTCCAAATACATTTCTTTAAGTGGAAAAACGTTTTTAGTGGCTGTCCATGTGACAGCCATTGGCCATGTCCGTTTCACTTGGACTTGTGTTGTTTGGATTATTGATTAAGATAGGAAGGCTGAGATTTAGATCTAGTTTTCGATTTCGATTTGAATTTTCTGTTGTTAGAGTTACTTTTCCTTCTTTTATGTTCTTCCTCTCACAAACATACTTTCCTCTCTTGAACTTCTAGACTCTCTCTTAATTTCCAATTCTCGAGATCTTAAAGCATTGATGACAATAGATTGTGTTAAAGCATCTCTAGAATATTTTATTGCATTCTTGATATCTCTATAGGAATCGGGTAGAGAATTAAGGAGGATTACCGCAAGGTTCTCATCTTCAAATTTCTTGTCATTATGAGAAAGGTTTTTAACTAAAATGTTAAAATTACTCAAATTAGTTTCCAAGTCCTTTCCAACATCTATTTTGAAGCTAAACAGTTTTCCTGAGACGTAAATTTTATTTGGCAACATCTTAGTCAGAAACAAAGTATCTAATGCAATCCATAATTCTCTAGAGATTTTGTGATCTTCAACTTGTCTTACAATGTTATCAGATAAGTGCAATATGATAAAATTATATGCAATTTCATTCATATCTGGAATTTCATCAGGTTTAGCTTTCAATTCATCAGAAAATTTTTCAAGATCTTCAAGGGCTTTAGCAACCCTTTGTTGGACTAATATGACCCTCATTTTCTGCTTTCAAATTGAGTAATCCCCCTTTCTATCGAATTTAGACAATTCGATCTTCGAACCCATTGCAGGTTCTGTAAAAGGGTGGCTACTACTCGTGGACATAAGTGATTTTTTAATGTATCAAATCACTTAAGTTGCAGAAAAAGTTTTGCAGATAATTTTAGATAAGCAGATGACAGAATGAAAAAACACAGTTATATAGCATGCACAGATTGAATAACAGAAAGAATTAATTTTAGATTTCTAACCGTTGGTACCATTCTATTCCAATTAAACAATTTATTCAGTTCTTGAACAAATTCAAACTACAATAATATTCACATATGATATAAGAACACGTGCAGATCAAATACTGTGAACCAAATTGGAATGATCTCACCAAATACTGTGTATAACAACATTAAATCCAACTTCGGTGATTTACTGCAGAGTTGGAATCCAAAACCGTAGCTCCAAGAATTTTCGTTCAAATCACTTATTGTACTGTACAGATCAAATCAAACACATCAATATGACAAAAAATTAAATAGTATTCACAGATGCCTTACCCATGCCTTACGAGGCTCTGATAACAGTTGGGATTTTTATCTCAATGTACGATTTTAATCACCAAATAATCGAACCACGCAGTAATAAACAATGCAGAAAATTAAAGAACACAATAATTGTTCACCCAGTTCGGCCAAGCCTAATCTAGGGGGTTCAGAAGCAAAAATCGAGCCTGTAACTGTGCAAGAATCACCTAAAAGAGAGCGCGAGTTTGAGTACAAAATTCAGATCACAACCAAGAATATCTGCAGATCATCGGCCTTTCAAAGACCTCGCAAAATAGCACCTAACCGACCTTGACCTAGACTCAAGAATAGTATCTATTTACAGCTTAAAATCTGACTACAAGAGACCAAGAATACTCACTGTCGGAAACACACAAGCTACCGGCAGCTTACTGTAAATGCACCAGATCACCGGGCGAAATTACTGGCCTTACAACATACAACAACACCGGTAAAGGGAACAAGAACGGATATGAAGAAATCAAGGTTCCATGTGACTGGAATCGCCATAGAGAGAGAGTAGGAGAGAAAATCTGCCAAAATGAAGAATGAAGTGAAAGTCTCTTTCTCAGCCGGGCCATTCCAATTATTAGAGAAAAATGAATCTAAATCTCAGCCTTCAAATCTTAATCAACGGCCCACAATAATCCAAATAAACACAAGCCCAAGTGAAAGAAACATGGTCAATGATAGGGCAGCCACTAAAAATGTTTTTCCACTTAAACGTATTTGGAGGTTTTTGAAAAAACTTTCACAAAATTTAAAAAGAAAATGTAGGAAGATAAGATGCATCGTTTCTGTTATGCATGTCTGAGGTGTGTCTAGAAAGCTTCGTTGCATGTGAAAATTAAGACGTGGAGAAAATAGGACATGCCACGTGGCATGTTGGACAATGCGTGAGACAAGAAGCTTCCTGGCAGAAGTTTTTGTGCTTTATAGTGTTCAGTGCTACTATCCTCGGCCTTTAGTCAATCATATCTTTCCACTAAAATAGACTACATCCATCAATGAATTTTAAAAAACTTATCTTCCAATTGTACCCACAGTTTTCTGAAATGAGGACGTTTGCAATGCCACCATCAATTGCTCCTCGTGTGCAAATATATCCTCCTGGTGCACCTGGCACTGGGCAGCAACTATTTTATGGGCAAGCTCCCACTTCAATAATTCCTCAGGTAATTTTTGTGAGTTTTTGATCAATTTTTTTCTTTGGCAATCAGCATTTTTTGCTGCTACGATACTGCCACTTCTCCTCCCCCTGTCCCAGTCCCTGGTCTCTGTGTAAGAAAAAATGTGTTAAATGACATTGTTTGCTAGATGCTGGGTCTGTTGGCAAGTTATATGGTATTGTATTGTTTAAAGATTCAAAAACTTAAAAAGATTGTTAATTTGAGGTGCTATGAATTTTGAATTCGATACTATGGACTCTGGAGTTAATGGTCCTGGAGGTTTCTCTAGTGAAATTATTTACTTATTGAAAAGTGATTCAAAATTTTCTGTTCTTAGGATATTAGATTATCATGTGAATCATGGTATACAGTGGAGCGAGGAACAAAAGTGGAATTGACCTTTTTAATACCTATACAAGGCACATTCAGAATGATATGACATGGATTGCATTTGTCTTTCCTTTCAATTTAATGATACCAATTACAATTTTATCTTGAATTTGTCAAGGCTGGATTTGGTTATCAGCAATAGCTTGTCCCTGCAATGCGTCCTGGTGCTAAATTTCTTTGTGCCACCGGTCCGTCAGGGCCTACGCCCTGGTAGAAGAGGAGCAGGTCCTTTGCAACAAACTCAGCAACCTCTGGCTATGATGTCGCAGCAGGTTAGTTGATACATAGATTCCCTATAAATTAAAAATTTTAGTGTTTGTACTATAGAAGTATGCTTAATGTTTCCATTTCAGATGCTGCCAAGGGGACGGATGTGTCATTATCCTTGTAGTTGAAATGTGCTGGAAGTGCCAATGCTGGCGTTGCTGGAGGCATGATTCTTCTCCTTATGACATGGGTGGTATGCTTCCACGAGATATCACTATACCACAGCCTATGCCAATTATAGCTCTGGCTTCTGGTCTCGCAAATGCAATGCCTGAACAACTGAGGACGGTAAGAATTCTGCTGCATGAATTTACTTGTGTAGCTGGGTGTGGCATTATCGATAATAATGCTCCTTTGTTGGATTGCAGATGTTGGGTGAGAATTTGTACCCTCTGGTTGACCAACTGGAGCACGAACATGCAGCAAAAGTTACTGGCATGCTTCTGGAGATGTGTTATGATATGTGGGCTGCCTCAGCATGGACCTGGACCATTATGTTTTTTATTTTTGGGTTATGAAATCGTATTTTTGGAGAAAACGTGTTTGCCTCTTTAATGGTTAAGGATCAGCCGTCCACGTGGCTTCATCCTGACCCTTGGATAATGATGGTTAACTGTTCAGATACTTAACTTGGTTTTGGTTTAACTTGATTTTGGCTCTCATTCTGGACGATTCGATGCTTTCTACCCGTTCACCTTTTTCTCTCGTCTTTCTGAGTGAAAGATTAAGGTTTTCTCTTTACTGTAAAGCCGAAATATTCTTGGTGGTTTCTCAATCTGTATTCTTAGTGATAGTCTCTGATTGTTTTGTATAGTCTATTAGTGATTGAGAGGGTCTTGGTTACGGTTGGTATACAGGTGAAAGGAAACTCGAAGAAACTCTTGGTTTCTTCGTACATATTGTACTATTCTTGGTTAATACTTAGTGGATCTTGAGCTATATTACATTTGGTGATGCTCAACGGGTGATTAAGTCGCAAGACTAAACATCCGGGCCCTTTTAGGGCGAAACATATCTTCGTGTTTGATTTTTACATTTTCTGCAAATTTATTTCTACTGCAAAAGTGAATCGATCCTTTAAAATCTTAGTGATTCGTCTTAACAAGATGGACCAAATAGAGGTTTTACACTTGCTTGAATCTCCGGATGCTTTGAAAGCGAAGGTTGCCGAGGCTATGGAGGTCCTGGGGAATGTTCAACAGGCTAACAGCCCAGCAGATCTACTTGCTTCACTGTCCCTCAATTACAACCTAGTTTCTTGAGGTTTTTTGGTGTTCAGAATGTCATCTTGAATCAACCATTTGTGTAGTGAGGGTAGTAGAATGTCGGTATTAACTTTTGGAACTTATTTAGGTTTTGAATTTGCTAGATTTTATTTTGGTTTTCTAAATGATTTTTGGATTCATTTGTTGGTTTGCGTTATGGCAAACCTTGGTACCTGTGGATTTATTTCTTTCCGTCTATCTTCCATTTAGGTGCATAATGGGTTGACATTCTCATGCATCATTCTAGATCCTTAGTGAATGATGATTACTCATCTCTCATGTTTATGAATGAAAGCAAATCTTTGGCAGGTCGAAGGCTCAACTTTTTGTGGTTTATGGTGATCAAAGTATAGCTTATGTTTCTTGACTTATAAAGCTAGTTGCTGGTTATGAAAGATTGCTGGTGAACTAGCATGTTCTGGGATCGAAGTTCGTGTTTAGGAAGTCCTGTTGCCCATTTATATGGTATGCTGAGCAGTTCAATCTTGTGTGATCATGTTTTTGTTTAACAATAGACACACCTTTAGGCTTATAGGACTGCTAGTGTTTCCTTATATTGGCTGTACTCTTGGAAATAGACGTTTGTAGTCGATTTTATTTCCATCTATTATAAAGGCTTTCTTGATGGCGAATTCTCTAGTACCTGAGTATATTTTTAGGGAAGTTACCTTTGGAACAGTGGTGGACGGTTGATATTGGAGGAGGGTTAAACAATTACAAACTTTCTATGCTTTTGGTAGAATGGGGCTGGATTCAGGATAGAGTAAAAGTTACTATGTTTTATTAAATATTCATGCTATTAAAATATTTGTTCCGTCGATTAATTTGTAAGACATTTTTTTTGTTCTGGTTTTCCTTTTTCTGCACGTATGAAAAATTAGTAGAATTGTGTAATATGAAGTTTGACACGATTTCAATCGGAGATACTAGCGTTGTGAGTTATTTAATTTCTCAATTTGAAATCACGCGATTGCTTGCAATATATTTGGAATTATTTATGCATTTTCTTGCTATTTCAACCACAGATGATAGACCTATGAGTTAGTTAATTCATAGATTTGGATTCAACTGATTGCGTTTGATATATTTTGAATTATATATGATTTTTGCCATGATTTCAATTGGAGTTGGTAGTCCTATGAGTTATCAAATTCCTGGAATTGAATTGACGTGATTGCGCGAAATATAGTTTGAATTACATATGAATATTTTTGTGATTCCAATTGGACCAATGTAGGGAATGATCTCAATTCTCAACAATTTTGACACATTAGCACCAGTCTTTCTTCAATAATGCTTGTTGTACAGCTTTGGTACACAGCAACTTTCATAGCTTTTCAAATTTGCTGACGTGGAAGGTATAGGCGGAATGAAGTTGTGGAAAAAGAAGGGAAAGGCAGGTCGTTTGCTCATTATTCCATTTTACAACCTGGCCCATTTCATTTATTCCCAGTATTCAAATTCCCAAATCAATTTCAATCTCCCAAATGCAAAACCTGCGAGCCAAAATTTCTCGACAAATCTATCTCTCGCGACTGGTTCATTTTCGGTGAGAAGACGAAAAATAGTCTGAGTACTCTTTTCGAGATAGGGAGTTCGTCAAAGAACATTTGCTTTTCACTTCCGAATTTGACACTTCAATGGACCGCCTCTATCTCTACTCTAAAGGGGCAGTTCTTTGCCGAACACCACTGTTCTGAATTGTAGCTCGAATAGCAATCCCATACATATAAGAATCGTGTAGACAATAACGGGGGGTGCGCCCGGCTTTGTAGACCTCCACCTCTCTTGGCTGGGCCATTTCCGTTCACGAGTTCTTTCCCGGTTAGAATCTTCAAGATTTTATTTTTCTAGATTTGGGTTCTCTATGTGATTTCTCCATCTATGATTTTTTTTTCTTTTTTTTGTCGAAATTATTGTTATGTTATTTTTTGTGATATAAGAAATGAACAAATAGAACACCTTTCAGGAGTTTAAGAATTCCTTTTCAAATTTGAGGATTTTCAGATATATCTAGACATGTTTAAAAATCTGCCATTTGTCCTTGCTCCTTTTCTGGGATGTCGAGAAAATTCTGAAATCTTGTTTCTGAGTTTGGTTTTGAAAAGTTAGTTTTGATAATTTATTTGGGTTCAGCACGAATAGAAGATTGTTTAAAATATATATATATATATATATATATATTAGAACTTACAGGTTTAAAGAATAACAAAAGATTAACTTATCAGGTAAAATATAGCATAGATATTTGTGGTTACTTTGAAGAAGACAACATAGTAGGAACATATAGTAAATATTTAATTGAAATTTCATGTATTTTACAGGTAAGAATTGCTAGAGTTGGCAATGGCATGGAATCTATTACTAAGTCTCTTGGATGTCGCATTGGGGGAGGAAAATTAGCAGTTGCATTACTCTTGGAACTCTCAAAATGTGAATCAGTCCATGAATGCATCGGAAATGTCCAGGGCTACATACTTCTTTTGGTCACCATGTTAAGCAGTCATCAATAGGACCGTTATCCACGCCTACTAGTGAACATCAATAGGTGGTCGTATTATGTAATGCAAGTACGTAATGGTACATCCTTGCAATAGATTGAACCTATTTTAAGATGAATAATTCTATGCTTCATTGCAGCAACGGTTAGATGAATAAATTTGTGTGCAATTGTAGGTTTTGTGGTTGTGTTGGGACTCACTCGAGGTCATTTGCAGAAATCGTTAATTTTGAAACAAAAGGAGACTTGAGTGTCTTAGGAAAAACAAGTAGTTGAGAAACAAAATTGAAAGGCTGGCATTGAGATTTTTAACCTCAACTTAGCAATAATTCCAAGTATATATAAATTAAGAAAGAGGCCTTGCATCCCATAATACCATTGCAGTAAACATTAGTATACATTTTGTTTATGTCCATGACGATTACATGCTCATGTATACTTGAGAGACCATACAAACGCATTATATTCAACGGCATCCACATCCCATGAGAATGCAACATCAGACAACATTAAAGTCAAAATTCTTCTATGTAGACCTCCAGGAACTTTGAAGGAAGTGGCAAAAAGTAGACCAGCAAGGCAAAATTTAAGCTTTCTTGATCTCAACAAATTGTTCTCCCTTCTAAGCAGATGCTAAGCTACTCTTCCAAACAGGGATGCAGGCTATGATTGTTCGAGAACCAAATTCAGTTCTTGTGCACATTTTGCAACCACTCTCTCCTTCTACAGTAGAGAAAAAATAAGTCATGAAGATTCATTTTAGGAAACTTGAAACTTGGATGTAATATCAAATTTAATGCTTGTGCTTATAAAAGTCCCAAGAAACTTGAAATTTTAGTTCAATTCTTGCAACTTCGCTCTTCATGCTTCCATCTTTCTTTAATTTGGGCATTTAAATACAATCTCATGCAGAAAAATTCAAAGGTATATAACTTGAATATGACATATATTATGAATCAATTTCGTGCACATTTCGTTATGCAGGATGTTGCAGCAAACCAGTGGTCAGAACAAATACAGGACCATACTCTCTTCCATGTGATATCCAAATGGAGCAAAGGAATTCATCGCCTTATCGCATTCTCTCTTCATATTTCTGGATCACATTACTAATAGAAATGGTTCACTTGTAAGCAAAATAACGTGTTTGGTATATGCATCTCATTCGAAAACTGAAGATAGCACGCATCCCATGGTATCATATATACATTAGTAAATCCCAAACCAAAAGTCACAAACAGTACATATGAAAATTACATGATACAAAGCTGCTGCCTACATCCCAAGCATTTGTTCTTAATAGCAACTACTAACATGGCATGGTACATAATCTTACACACAGAAAAGGCTAAAGCAAATCAATTTTTAGAACCATAAAAAACATTCATAAAAAAGGAAAATCACATATGTTGCTTTCTTTTTACTTACCAAAATGAAGGAGGTCACTGGTTGTCTATTGCCGACGGAGGGGGTGTAAAGATAGTGGTACTGGTTATGCGGCAACCGGACAGTGGTTGCCTCAAAAATCACCTCAACTGGAGGGGTAGTGCTCTTGACGGGAAATTAGGCGGAGATTTCGAGGAGTACTGCCGGTGTTTTTTCGACCAGAGGTACGGTCAACGGTCGACTGGAGATTTGGAAAGGCGACTTCGCACGGCGACATGAGCATGTAATTGTGAAACAAGATTTCAGATTTTTCTCCGACATCCTAAAAAAAGAGCTAGGACAAATGGTAGATTTTTAAACATGTCTAGATATATCTGAAAATCCTCAAATTTGAAAAGGAATTCTTAAACTCCTGAAAGGTGTTCGATTTGTTCATTTCTTATATCACAAAAAATAACAAAACAATAATTCCAGCAAAAAAAAATCATAAATGGAGAAATCACATAAAGAACCCAAATCTAGAAAAATAAAATCTTGAAGATTCTAACCGAGAAAGAACTCATGAACGGAAATGGCCTAGCCGCGAGAGGTGGAGGTCTATGAAGCCGGACCGAGTACTCAGAATATTTTTTGTCTTCTCACCGGAAATGAACCAATTGCAAGAGATAGATCTGCAGGGAAATTTTGGCTCGTAGGTTTCGCATTTGGGAGATTGAAATTGATTTGGGAATCTGAATAATGGGAATAAATGAAATGGGCCGGGTCGTAAAATGGAATGACGAGCAAATGACCCGCCTTTCCCTTTTTTTCCACAACTTCATTCCGCCTATAACGTCTACGTCAGCAAATTTGAAAAGCTGTGAAAGTTGCTGTGTACCAAAGCTGTACGACAAGCATTATTGTTCTTCAATTCGTTATATTTTCCAAAAAATGGTTCAAGATCTAGTCCAACTTTTGTTCTGCTAGGTCCTCAGTATTCAAATTTGTGGTTAATATACATTTGCTTCAAGAAAAAATATTTCAATACAATTTAAATGAGTAATGTTATTTAATCTCACGGGAGAGCCTCAACGGGGGTTACAAAGCATTACTCAATTTAAGCCCCCGTTTGGTAGGATTTTTTTTACCTCAAAAAATTGATTTTTTTAACCGTTATTTTGATATTTCAGTTGTCATTTTTGACTTCTTTACTCACATATAGAAATTATTTTTCTCTCTAACGATCAAAAAATTAATTTTCATAATCACTAGTGAATAGACTCTAAGTCAAAATGTCTTTTATCTTGTTCTCGAAGTAAAGGGTAATCCAAGTCAACTTCGAGTAGCATCTCACCTACTACCTAATGTCATACGGACCATCTACTTTTACTTTGAGGGGTCAGTCAATGTTTTATTTCTTATAAAAATCGAAAAAAGTGTGCATCAGCTTATATTTATATGAGCACACCAGTTTGACAATCTCCATCTGCAAATCTGATATTTTTCATTGTCAATACAAGTGCAACAATGAATCCCCCAACTGTCAAATTTGTATCAGAATGCTTTATCAAGCCCATATACAGTTCAGAAGAGTCAAAGAAACCTGTGTATTTGGCACCATGGGATCTTATGATGCTGTCAGTGCATTACATCCAAAAGGGCCTCCTCTTTCCCAAGCCTCCAGGTTTTGATGAAAATTCACTCAAGGATCTGCTGCAAAAGCTTAAAGAGACACTCTCTCTCACTCTTGTCCATTTCTTCCCATTGGCCGGTCGCTTTGCGACTTTGCAGCAAGACGAGCCTCCTCTTTACGCCGTCTATATCGACTGTGTCAATAGTCCTGGGGCCAGATTTATTCAGGCATCGCTCAATTTGAGTGTCTCCGATATTCTGTCACCAACTGATGTTCCCCTTGTTGTTCAATCATTCTTTGATCATGACAGGGCAATCAATCATGATGGTCACAACTTGTCTTTGTTAACGATTCAAGTGACAGAACTGACTGATGGCGTATTCGTTGGATGTTCAATTAATCATGTGGTTGCTGATGGAACCTCTTTCTGGCATTTTTTCAATGCGTGGTCTGAGGTTTTCAAAGCAAAAGTTGAGAACAATTTAACCATTTCTAGGCCACCTATTCACAGCCATTGGTTTCCTGAAGGGCATGGTCCAATTCTCAATCTCCCTTTTACTCATCACGATCAATTCACCAGTAGACACGATGCACCTCTATTGAGGGAAAGAATTTTCCACATTTCTTCCGAGTCACTGGCAAAACTCAAGGGAAAAGCCAATTCTGAATCCAACAGCACCAAGATTTCGACCTTACAGGCATTGTCTGCTCATATATGGAGGTGTGTAACAAGGGCTCGGGGATTTTTACCAGACGAGAACACCAGCTGCAGAATGGCTATCAATAACAGAACGAGGTTGAATCCGCCCTTACCTAATGACTACTTTGGCAATTGCATACAGACAGTGAAAGCGACCACAACAGCTGGAGAATTGCTAAGGAACAACCTAGGATGGGCGGCTTGGCAGTTGCATCAGACCGTGATCGACCATACCGACAAGAAGGTGCTTGAGTGGGTTGATTCCTGGATCCAAACTCACTTTATATATCAGCTCGGGCAATTCTTTGATACTTCAAGCATAATGATGGGGAGTTCACCAAGGTTTGATATGTACGGGAACGAATTTGGACTGGGAAAAGCATTGGCCATTCGCAGTGGATATGCAAACAAATTTGATGGGAAAGTGACATTATATCCAGGAATTGAAGGTGCGACAAGCATGGACTTGGAGATCTGCCTTCAACCACATTTCATGAAAGCCCTTGAATCTGACCAAGAGTTTAGGGATACAGCATGCTTCTAACTTCTCTGATTCTGTAGCTCTGAAAGAAGTGGCTTTAGATTGACGAAGATCAGTTTTCTTTCCCTTAAAATAATTGGATTTAAAAGTCAAAAATAATTATTAAGTTTAATAAGTCCATAAATTGTGATGAAGTCCACAAACTATTGGATCAATATGTGCGTGAATCAACATTTTTGATCACATGTTCTTCAATTCTTTTATGATTCTACCTACGTAAGATAGTGATTATTGTTCTATGAGTCATTTAACATTTGGCATGAACGATTAGGACATACAAGTTATAACACTTTGCGTAGACTAATCAAATTAGATTTATTACCAAAGTGTGATTTAAATCCTAATCACAAATGCGATATATGTGTAGAAGCCAAAATGTCACGTCTACCCTTTCGTTCTGTTGAAAGAAGTACCGAACCCCTAGATTTAATTCACACCGACATATGTGATTTAAAATTTGTTCAAACTAGAGGAGGTAATAAGTACTTTATCACTTTTATCGATGATTGTACTCGATATTCCTATGTGTATTTGCTCAAAAGCAAAGACGAAGCAATTGAAGTGTTTAAACACTACAAGTTAGAAGTTGAAAATCAACTTAGCAAAAGGATTAAGGCCATAAGAAGTGATAGAGGTGGTGAATATGATTCACCATTTGAGAAATTCTGTTCGGAACACGGAATTATTCATCAAACTACCGCGCCTTATTCTCCTCAATCTAATGGTATTGCTGAACGCAAGAATCGAACATTGAAGGAGATGATGAATGCTATGTTAATAAGTTCTGGATTACCGCAAAACTTGTGGGGGGAAGCCTTGCTTTCCGCCAACTATATTCTTAACAAACTACCACATCGAAAAACACAAAAGATACCTTATGAAGTATGGAAAGGTCACAAACCTAATTATAAATACTTGAAGGTATGGGGATGTTTGG
>NC_036243.1:19050036-19136114 GCF_002742605.1 Olea europaea var. sylvestris | reverse complement strand
CAAACACTTATCCCACATAGGAAAGTTAGGAAACTTTGGTGTGGTTTATAAGGTGGAAGTTTGGAATTGGGTTTGGGCCCCAAGGGGTACCAATAGTCTTTGGAAGGGGGAAGACCTATATCCTATTGGGTTCGATCATAAACTCACATGCGCGCGCCGCCGCCCGTCTGATCGGCTGACTCGGCACGGCACAAAATTTATTTAAAATTTTGGGCCAAATTGTAAATAATCAAATTTTTGGGTACATAATGAAATTTAAAATTTTGGCTTATTCCGGGTGATTTTTTGGGCCAAATTGTAAATAATCAAATTCTTGGGTACAAAATTTATTTAAATTTTGGCTTATTCCGGGTGTTTTATTTTCTTGTAACAGTCGACTGTTTCGACTGTTTACCGACCAAACAGTCGACTGTTTACCGACCAAACAGTCGACTGTTTACCGACCAAACAGTCGACTGTTTACCGACCAAACAGTCGACTGTTTACCGACCAAACAGTCGACTGTTTACCGACCAAACAGTCGACTGTTTACCGACCAAACAGTCGACTGTTTACCGACCAAACAGTCGACCAAACAGTCGACTGTCAGCCGACTGTTAACCGACTTAACAGACACGACTTTTAAGAACAGTATGTCTGTTCGGATTTTTGAGGCTTGTCTGAAAGGTGATGACTGTTCGAATGGCCACGAACAAGTCTATAAATAGCCAGCCTTTCTACCAGAAAATTTACACCATTTTCATTGCAAACTTTCTGTGCTTTGAATCTCATTTCCCTCTCTCTCGTTCTGATATTGTCTCGAAGTCAAAAACACTTCGTTGAGTTCGTTGGAACTCCTACAGACTGCAGTGCTGCTTCCGTAGGAGACGAAAAATTCGTTCTATCTTGGGAAACGATTGCTGGACGCCTTTAGCACCATTGAAGGCAGCAAATTCGTTTTAAGGACACGTCGTGAAGTCGGTGGGCTCGAATTACAATTTCTGATCCTGCTGATCAATTCCTGCATTCAGGTAATTCTGTCCGATTGTTTTCGAAGGAGTGAATTCAAACTCTAGAAATAACAAATCTTTGCAAGTTCATCCAAAACAAAGCGAACGCCTTCTGATCAGGAGGATGTAGATAAAAGGCCAATAGCCTGATGTCCATTTCTACGATATAAGCTTTAATCAACATCTCTTTATGTCACTATAGGTTAAGAATTATTCTTCTTGTACAATCGGGATTGACAATGTACTCACAGGAAGGGGAATCCACGATTTTTTTATTCAACGTGGGCCTCCTCCAATGTGTCTAGTTGTCAACCGAGATTGTAGTGCAACTGATAGGTTAATCTATATATGATATTTTTTAAAAGGACTAACCTTATATAGTACAAGCTCCTCGCTACATAGATTAATATTGCTTGTGCTCATCTTAAACTTATTTTCAAGCTTAAATTTTAACTTGTCTTTATTTGACCTAATTTACTCGAGATGATAATTCCTTCTTGTAATCTTTAAACTATGAAATTATGAATAAGACGTAAAATGACTATTATACTACGATTTTGAGCAAAGTCCTTTGTGGTTAAACTAGTATGTCACCACCACCTTGGAATTAAGAAAAAAATTGACACCATTATTGATCTGAGTGGGATGAATAAAAAAGCCAAAAAAATCCTGCCCCATCCCCCCAATTACGGGGTTTGTCAGAAAGTGTGGCAGCATAGCAGAATTGTGGACTTAATCACCAACAAGGACGGTAATTGGACCTTCAACCACGTGCATTACTTTCCCGTTTTCAGGGTCAGAGATGGACAGGCAAACAGCAGGCTAAAATTCAAAAAACATTTTCAGAAAGTTTTTGAATTTAGGCCAGACCAAGTGAAAAAATTTTGAACTTTCGGCTAAAACAGGTAGCTTAAGGGAGGGGGGGGGGGCTTAAAGAGATCTTGAGAATTGATTTTTTGATCGTTAAAAAAAAAGTGGGATTCACCTGTGAGAGAAAAAATCAAAAATTACGATTGAAAAATTAATTTTTTTGGGTAAAAAATCTCTCCAAAGCAGAGTGTAATACTGCAAAAACAGTGAATAAATTTAAAAGTTCGAATTTTTTAACCAATCAACTAAAAAAACTGCAAAATTGGGACGTTAGTCTTCAAAGGTAGATTAAAATATTTCAGATTCTAATTTCACACAATTCATATAGACCACTCACAGCTGGAATGTGATGGATTTTTTTGACACTTTTTTATTCATATGGAATTCACATTCATATGAGATTTCTATATACTTTCTATGAAGGGGGGGGGGGGGGGGGGCTTAAAGAGATCTTGAGAATTGATTTTTTGATCGTTAAAAAAAAAGTGGGATTCACCTGTGAGAGAAAAAATCAAAAATTACGATTGAAAAATTAATTTTTTTGGGTAAAAAATCTCTCCAAAGCAGAGTGTAATACTGCAAAAACAGTGAATAAATTTAAAAGTTCGAATTTTTTAACCAATCAACTAAAAAAACTGCAAAATTGGGACGTTAGTCTTCAAAGGTAGATTAAAATATTTCAGATTCTAATTTCACACAATTCATATAGACCACTCACAGCTGGAATGTGATGGATTTTTTTGACACTTTTTTATTCATATGGAATTCACATTCATATGAGATTTCTATATACTTTCTATGAAATAAATTCTGTACATATGGAAAAACTCATTGGAACTTGCAAACACCCAAGAAATTCTATCAAATCAGGTAGAACTACAAGGAGGCCACCCGCTTGCTTATCTCACATCAAATAAAGATGATAATATAGATCGATTTATGGAACCCTAAGTTTTAATATGGTATCAGAGCCTATCAAACTCCAACGAACGAATTAATCTGATTAAAACTCAATAAATGAGCATATGGTTTTCAAGATTAATCTTGGAGTACTCCAAGTTTTAACATGCTTCACCACTGAGTTTCTATTGTCTTCTATTTTTTGGTCTGATGATCTCTTTAATGGAATCTGTTACTTTGAATGGACAACATTCTGATCAATCGTTATTGAATATGATATATTTCCCATAAAATTATCTTTAATGATCAGTGGACCAAAACGCATTATCAATTGTTACTGAATGTCATAAAATACTCAGCTGCATTATTTTCCTTCTGACGCTAGTCTAGAAGATTTCTGGAAGAGAAATTTCTTATTTGGATTAAATTAAATTAAATAAACACAACTCGAGTCAGTTGGGAATTCTTAATGGAAATATTTGAAGAGTTGTCTTCAATCAGAAATGGATTACTACGGTACGCATTGTATCAATAAATGTTAATTCTCAGTCCTCATAAATGGTGAATCGGATAGATTATTCAAATCAGAGTGACTGTCACATCAACGGGATCCGCTGTCTGTTTGAGGAATTCCCAGATTGAGATATCACCGTGATGGAAAAGCAACAATTCCCTTTGCTGTAACGCTGTTCAAAGATCCACTTGTTTGACGAGCTAATACAAAGAGAGATCTCCTTGCTTTAACGCTGTTCAATACCCTTGTGAACATGTGTCTTTTGCCAGAATGATCAACAAATCTCAGCCTACTCGAACGCCAATTCACTGAGCACAAAAGACAAGTAATTTACACTTCTTCATACACCGACATGCCTTGTTTTGGTAACCAATCGTACTGTATGCCTAAATCCTTACATAAGATGGTAAGTGTCTCTTTCCTAAGTCGAAAATCGAGTTAAAATTGCATTACATTTCTTTCCAATATCTCTAGAATAATATTAATAACAGTTCTCAAAGACGTTTGACATGGAGACGTCTCTAAATATTTTTAATATTAATGTTGTATATGAACCGTTGTTAGGCTACATTACTCCATCCGTATGTTATTGTCTTTTTCTACTGATCTTCATCATTTCCTTTATACTTTACATTATCTAGATTTAACGAAGTTTTATCTCATATTACTCAACTCTCTATTCTATAAATCTAAAATATTGTTTATAATAAGATTATCCTATTGTAATTGGACTTTGTCTCTTTTTCTTCTTAAAAAAAAAAAAAAAAAAATTCTTTTCTTTGTTGATTAGAATAAGATTTTTACTTTCTTTTATATTAGGATTTTAGTTTTCTTTCCTTTTAGGAGTTTAGTTATTTTTGTTTTCAGCAATCAATTAAATCAATTCAATTCAATACAATCAATCATTCTCTACAAATTTCGTGTTTGTTCGACTTTATTTTTATTTCAACAATTTCAGATTCGTTTTTGTAGGGAATTTATACCCAAAATCGAGAGAACACTACCAACACAAACGCAAAGTGCAAGAAAATAAAGGAACACAGAAAAATGTTCACCGAGTTTGGCCCGAATGGCTTAATCTGAGGGACTCAGAGTCAGCCCAATCCACTAGTGCAATTCTACCTTCCAGAGAGAGTATAGTACACAGAACCAAAGAGCACAACCAGATCAATCATCGATCCAAACGGATCTCAAATCTGGACACAACACACTGCTTCCTCACAAACCGGTCACAACTACACAAGTACAACAGATCACCTACACAAACTGTCTCCTAGTTATTGTAGCACACGAGATGAACAAGAATCTTACAAAAGAATAATAATCTCCAGATTCTAAGGGCTAAGAAGGATGAAGAAGAAAGTCTCCCAAAATAGAGAGAGAAAAACGAGAGATATTCAAACGCCAGTATGAAATCTGACTCTCCCAGCCGTGCACTCTAGAAACCAAGAGCCAACCATATTTTGATCTCCACCGTTCATTCAATCGAACGGTCCACACACGGCCAAAAGAAACACAGATCCAAGTTATATAGAATGAACGAATCAGGAGCTGCCACGTAACGTCCACTCACTTAAGGTGCCGAAAATGTCCAAATTACCCTCTCATAAGTTGCAATTTTGGAGAAACACGTTTTTCTCCTTCAATCTTCACCTAGGTTATCAAAATTGCACTTACTCTCTCAGTTGCTGAATTGCACATTTGTAGAAAGGCTTACCAACATCATTGCCCAAGGTACCTGCAAAGAAAATTACCCAGTATCAATATTAAGAAGCGACAGACAAGTTCTGAATTTACTTACAGGCAGAATTTTAGTGCCCATATTAGATGGATTAATGTCAGTATGAATTTTCCCAATAACCATTTCACCTAAAGAGAGTTTTTCTTTTATAAAATGGTACTTCATCTCAATGTGCTTAGACCTTTTATGGTAGACATGGTTCTTGCTTAATAATAAGGCACTTTGACTATCAGTAAGTATAACTGGTGAAGTTAACAAAAAATTCAGTTCACTTAAAATTCCTTTGAGCCATATACATTCTTTAACACATTCAGTAATAGCCACATATTCAACTTCAATACTGGATAAAGTGACGATAGGTTGAAGTCGAGACTTCCAAGTGATAAAATTATCACCAAGTGTAAAGAAATAAGCAGTGGTAGATTTTCTTTGATCTTTATCTCTCACAAAATCAGAATTCATGTACCTCTTAAGGGTTAATGATTCTGATCCCTTTTTGTACACTAAACCTACCTTTAGTGTCCCAGCTATATATCGTAATAGCCATTTTAAACCAGCTCAATGTGGTTTCCCAGGGCTAGCCATAAACCTGCTTAAAAACTGATTGAATATGCTCGATCGGGTCTAGTTGTGATCATAAAAAACATTACTGATCCTATTGCATTAGACTAAGGAATATTTTTCATGTCTTTAACTTCGGATTCAGTTTTAGGACATTGGGCTGAGGAGAGATTCATGTGAGCAGCAAGTGGAACATCAACAAACTTTGCCTCTTTCATGCCAAATTTTGATATGACTTTATGCAGGTAAGATTCTTGAGTTATTGTTAACCTGTCTTCTTGTCTATTTCTAGTTATCACCATTTCCAGTATTTTCTTGGCATTCCCTAAGTCTTTCATTTCAAATTCTGATTTTAGGAGGTTCTTCATTCTTGTCATTTCAGCCTTGCTTGAACTGGCCAACAGCATATCATCTACATAGAAGAATAGATATATCTCGCTGCCAGGTTTAGAGTTGTCGTAATATAAGCAATAATCATACTCGCTTCTCCTAAAACCAATTTTCACAACATATGCGTCAAACCAGACGTACCACTGTCTTGGACTTTGTTTGAGTCCATACAGGGATTTCTCTTTTTCTTCGAAACCTTGAGGTTGACACATGTAAATGTCCTCATACAATTCGCCATGCAAAAACGCTATTTTGACATCTAATTGTTCAAGTTTCCAATTAAACTGAACAACTAGAGCAAGCATTTGCCTTATAGTTTTATATTTGATCGCAGTTGAAAAAATTTCATTGTAATCAATTCCCTCCCTTTGGGTGAACCCCTTGGCCACTAGCCTTGCCTTATACCTCAAAGGGTCAGTGGTGAAAATGACTTCTTTGAGTTTATAAATCCACTTGCATTGAACCGCTCTCTGATTCTTTGGTTTCTTAACAAGTTTCTATGTTTTATTGTTAATCAGAGATTTCATTTCTTCTCTCATAGCCTCTTTCCAATTCTGAGACTTACAACTAACAATAGCTTCTTCATAAGATAAGGGTTCAACATGTTCTAAGTTTTCACCAGTGATAAGGGCAAAGTCAGTCAGATTGTTAGCTTCATATCTGGGATTAGGCTTAATCTGTCTCCTTTCCCTATCTCTCACAAATTGATAATCTTGGGTACTAGTTTCACTTACAGGATTATCTTGTGTCACAATTTCAGTTTCAGTTTTAGTTTGGGATGTAGTAGCTTCACCTTCATCTATGTTATCTGCTCCTTCATTTGGCTGTACATGTTCAGGTTCAGTTATATCAGTAGAATTGTGACCCATTCTTGCCAACTTCGCCTCATTCTGTGAAGTGCTATTTTCAATTGCATCCTGTTTATCCCTTTTATTCTTCAAGCATGGCATTTCAGATTCATTAAACACTACATTTCTACTATTAATGATCTTAATGCCTTTCTCACCTAGTACTCATAGCTTGTACCCTTTAACTCCTTCAGGGTATCCCAACATAACACATTTGGTAGCTCTGGGGTCTAATTTCCCTTCAACCTAATGTGCATATGCAACACATCTGAAGACCCTGATATTAGACAGATTAGGTGGCTTTCCAGTCCACAATTCCTAAGGGGTTTTAAACTTTACAGAACTACAGGGTGACCTATTTATAAGATAGGCTGCAATGCATAAAGCTTCTGCCCAAAAACCTTTTGTTAAATCAGAACTTATCAGCATACATCTAACTTTATTCATAAAAGTTTTGTTTATTCTTTTAGCTACCCCATTCTATTGGGGTGTATGCTTAACAGTTCTATGTCTAATTATTCCCTTTTGTTTGCAAAAGTTATCAAATTTTGTATTACAAAATTCCAACCCATTATCTGTCCTTAAGGTTTTCAATTTTCTGCCCAATTGATTTTCAACCATCGTTAACCACATTCTGAATTTTTGAAATGTTTCAAATTTTGCTTTTAAAGGGTATGTCTGGACCTTTCTAGAATAGTCATCAATTATAAAAAGAAAATATTTATTCCCACCAGAGGTTGAGTGGCTTTCTGGACCCCACAAATCTGAGTGGACATAATCTAATGGTCTATTTGTAGTGTGTGATCCCTTCTCAAAGCTGACTCTATGAAACTTTCCAAGTACACACATCTCACAGAAGTTAGGGGCTCTATCTTATCTTTTCCAAGCAATTTTTGACATTTAGATATTTTAAGCCCTTATTACCAATATTTCTCATCCTACAATGCCACAATTCAGATTTACTTTCAATAATGGTTAAGGATTTCGAATCCTGGGAATTGACAATCTCTCCCATCAACTAATACAAACCATTTCTTTTTGGTCTCTTCATAACTAAAAGAGATCCTTTGACAATTTTCAAAGTATTATTTTCAGATTTAAAAGTATGTCCTTCATCTTCGAGAATTCCTAGTGAGATGAGATTTCTTTTTAGATTTGGGACATGCCTTATAATCAATTAATGGAATTATGTAGAATCATCTACTTTTATGTAGAAGAATTGCCACCACGAACTTACCTCTATAAATAGGTGATGGTGCATGGTGAAATGAGAGTGAAGAGAGTGACAGCAAAGAGAATAAGTGGAAAATAGAGACATAGTAAGGTAGTGTAGTGTGTTAGTGAGGAGTGTCTCCATATAATCAAAGTGTGTCTAAAAGTGTGGAAAATCTATTTCATAAATAAAATATTATCTTTCTTTAAGTCCTAAATTCTACAAGTGATATCAAAGTGAGGCGGCCAGGGAAGGATTTTTGAGCTTCTTGAGTTCAAGCACAAAAGTAGTTTGTGAAACTTTTATAAAAACTTGCTTGATTACGATGAGGTAAATCGAGTCACGATGGACCACCTACAAGTCGTAGGCGGTGTAAAGAAGCTAAACAATCATAACTACACCACTTGGTAAACTTATATGGAGTCATATATCCAAGGGCAAGACTTGTGGGAAGTAATTGACAAAAGTGACGTGACTCCACCAGACGATGCCAGAGCTCTAAAGAAGTGGAGAATCAAAGCGGGCAAGACTTTATTTGTAATAAGACGACGATCGGGGAAGAATTATTGAAACACATAAGAGACAAGACCACACCAAATAAAGCATGAGACACTTTAGCCTCGCTAATCTCAAAGAAAAATTATCCGAGGTTGCAGCTTTTGAAGAATGAGCTTCTCTCGATTACTCAAGGAGAGTTGACGGTAAATCAATATTTTACTAAAGTTAAATATTTTTGTCGTGAAATTTCTGAGTTAGAAGCTTCAATTAACATTCCAGAGTCTCAAATGAGAAGAATAATTATACATGGATTAAGACATGAATTTAGAAGTTTTATTACTGCAATACAAGGTTGGCCAAAGCAACCTTCATTAGTTAATCTTGAAAATTTATTGTTCCACCAAGTAGCGCTGGCGAGGTAATGCGAACCCCGTAGCAACGGTGACTATGAAACCCATAACTAGATTAATGCGGAACCCAAGAATGCCAATTAATAACCTGATTTTGGATTTGAACCCGACAAAGTGAAATAAGAAACCCAAAGATAACTAAGATAAAATGAATCCCTTGTTTACAAGGTGAAGAACCCACGATTCGATGTTGAACGCCACAAAGATTTAATCCTTGATAAGTTCAATTAGTTGTTCAAAGAAGAACAATGGAAGAAACCAATAACCTCTCAATTATCAAATTGTCAAAAGTCCTTAATAGAATGAAGATGTAGAGTATTTATACTAGCCTCCTAAACCTAGGTAGAAATCGTGCATGATCTTTTAATTATGGTAAAAGTCGTGTAGATATGAAATTTTAAACAAATATGGAAATTCGCGAAAATAAAAAAAAAACACATCAAAAATTTGCACCATGCATACGAGGCGTGCATCGCATATTCTCAATCCACTCACACTGATTCAAGTGAGATTGAAACATGTGCACGATTTTTAGAAACTAATCCACCATACATGCGTAGATGTTACTTTGAAGAGCTGGGAACTAGGACTACAAAGTCAGTGTCATCTATTCGACAACCTCCCAAATTGGAACCCATGCAATTGCCACTACACCTTCGATATGCTTACCTGGGGGAATCTTCTACCCTACTAGTTATTATTTCAAATACTGTCAGTGGAATGGAGGAAGAGAAACTACTTCGGGTGCTAAGAGAGAATAAAACAGTCATTGGATGGTCTATTGTAGATATCAAGGGGATCAACCCGTCACTTTGCATGCACAAAATACTCATGGAGGAAAAATTCAAGCCAAGCATTAATGGTCAGCGGAGATTGAATCCTCACATGAAGGAAGTGGTTAGGGCTGAGGTATTGAAGTTGCTTGACGCAGGCATCATCTATCCAATATTAGATAGCGCATGGATCAGTATAGTACAGGTTGTTCCCAAGAAATGGGGTATCACAGTGATATAAAACGAGAAAAATGAGTTGATTCCTACAAGAACAGTGCCTGGATGGAGAGTTTGCATCGATTATCGCAAACTAAACGTTGCTACTCGAAAGGATCACTTTCCACTACTGTTCACTGATCAGATGTTGGAAAGACTAGTAGGGCACTCGCATTACTGTTTTCTGGATGGGTACTCCGGGTATAATCCAGTAGCACCTGATGATCAGGAGAAGACAACTTTCACCTACCCCTACGGTACCTTTGCATACCGTTAGGTTTATGCAACGCTCCTATCACTTTTCAGCGCTACATGATGGCTCTCTTCTCAGATATGATTGAAAAATTCATTGAGGTATTCATGGACGACTTCTCAGTGTTTGGGTCTTTGTTTGATGAGTGTTTGGAGCATTTGAGTCTTGTGCTACAGCGGTGTATAGAGACTAACTTGGTATTGAATTGGGAGAAAAATCACTTTATGATACAGGAAAGCATCGTGCTAGTACACAGAATCTCAACAAAGGGTATTGAAGTGGACAGGGCGAAGATTCAGGTGATCAAGAATTTACCACCATCTACATCAGTGAAAGGTGTTCATGTTTCCTTGGGCATGTCGGGTTCTACAGAAGGTTCATCAAGGATTTCTCAAAGATTACTAAACCACTGTGCTGTTTGTTGATGAAGGAATCCACATTTGAGTTCACGGATGAGTGTTTGCTGGCTTTCAACACCCTGAAAGAGAAGTTGATTTCAGCACCCATGATCATCACACTGGATTGGAACTTGCCATTTGAATTAATGTGCGACGCAAGTGATTTTGCTATTGGGGCCGTATTGAGACAGCGAAGAAATAAGATATTTCACGTGATCTACTATGTAAGTAAAACCTTGAACGACACTCAACTAAATTATGCGACTACAGAAAAAGAGCTCCTTGTCGTAGTCTACGCCTTTGACAAATTTCGATCATACCTTATGGGGTCAAAGGTCATAGTTTACACAGATCACGCTGCTATCAAGTACTTAATGAAAAAGAAGGATGCAAAGCCACGTCTCATTCGTAGGATATTGTTGTTTCAAGAGTTTGACTTGGAAATCAAGGATAAGAAGGACAGTGAAAACGTGGTGGCAGACCACTTGTCTCAACTCGAGGCCATAGAACTGACAGAGACAGTGGAAATCAAAGAAATCTTCCTAGATGAATAGATTTTTGGTGTGGGGGAAGCACCCTGGTATGTGGACATAGTTAACTATTTAACCAGGTCTATATGCCGCCAGATTACTCAAGTCACCAGAAGAAGAAATTTTTCATTGAATTGAAATATTATTTTTGGGAGGATCCCATTCTATACAGGTGCGGGGTTGATTAAATTATTCGTCACTGTGTACCTGAGGAAGAAGTGTCTTTGATATTAGAACATTGTCATTCTTCCACATATGCAGGGCATTTTGGTGCTTCAAAAATAGTGGCAAAGATCCTTCAGTCAGGTTTTTACTGGCCTACTTTGTTTAAGGATGCTTTTGAATTCGTGAAAAGGTGTGACCGATGTCAATGCACCGGTAATATATCCAGGAGAAACGAAATGCCTTTGAACAGTATCCTGGATGTGGAACTATTTGACGTCTGGGGGATCGACTTCATGGGGCCATTCCCCCATCCTTCTCTAATCATTATATATTAGTGGCTGTAGATTACGTGTCGAAGTGGGTAGAGGCCGTTGCATTGCCTACCAATAATGGGAAGGTGGTGATTGAGTTTTTAAAGAAACATATTTTTACCCGCTTTTGCACACTGAGGGCTATAATCAGTGACGGGGGCAAACATTTTTGCAATCGCCAATTTGAACAATTGTTGACTAAATATGACATTAAACATCATGTAGCCACTGCATATCATTCCCAAACCAAAGGACAGGTCGAAGTGTCCGATAGACAATTGAAGCGAATACTTGAAGTCACAGTAAACTCGTCATGAAAAGATTGGTCTAAGAAACTGGACGACAACTTGTGGGCCTATAGGACTGCATTCAAGACCCCTATAGGAATGTCACCATATCGACTGGTTTTCGAAAAGGCATGCCATTTACCTCTTGAGATAGAACACCATGCTTACTGGGCAGTGAAGAAATTGAATTTGGATTTGAAGGATGCGGGTGAAAAACGTCTACTATAACTTAATGAGCTGGATGAGCTCAGAATGGAAGCCTACGAGAATTTAAGACTCTACAAAGAACGCGTCAAGAAATGACATGATATGCACATTCAGAGGCGTGAATTTACGGTGGGGCAAAAAGTGCTACTCTACAACTCTAGGCTTAAGTTGTTTCCAGGAAAGCTACGATCGAGGTGGTCTGGTCCGTATACTATTACACAGGTTTTTCCACATGGGGCAGTTGAGATCACTCATAACAGCAAGGGGACATTCAAGGTCAATGGACAGCGTTTGAAGCACTATTGGGGCGGCGATTTTTCAAAGGAAAAGTCCACCGTTCATCTTAGACCACCAGAATGACGCAATTAGGTAAAGTCGAGCTATCGACTATAATTTAGCGTTGGGTGGGAGGCAACCCACTGTATCATTCTATTAGCTTACTTTTCACATTAGTGTTAGAATTATTTAATTTTCACATTTGCATTTTTCTAGGTCATCGTTCGGACATGCATGCTAATAGGATCGAATTATCATCCCCATAATTTCCTAGGCATTACACACAGGGTCGGTAAGTTTGAAATGATTTTGGGTGTTTGGGAGTATGGTTCACGATTTCTAGATAAAAGAAAGTTTTTTTTTTAAAAAAAAAATTCCGAGGAAAATATCTTTTTGCTTTTCAGTATGTTAAAAAAAAATTTTGTCTATGCGACCGCATAAACACCTGCCGAACGTAAAAAGGGGGCAAATTTCATTACTATGCGACCACATAGTTTAGTACTATGCGGCCACATAGTAGAGCTCGGTCATGGTTTTAAACTATGACCGAGCCATTTCCCTCCCCCATTTTCCCCTATTTGCCTCACACACTCCACACTTCACACACCTCACTCCCACACGAATCACACTCCACATTTCACTCGACTCCCCACCCCCATTGACACCATTTATCATCCCTCCACACCTCCTTTGAAATTTCAAGGTAATTTCTCATTCCCTCTTTTCTTTGACTTTCTTTCGATTTGTTTTGTGAAGAACCAAGAATATTTTGAGCTTACTTACGGAGAATGGGCATTAGGTTGTCGATGGGTTGTGGATTTTGAGGTTGGGTTGTGTATGGATTGATGGCATATCACACTTTAGGTGTTTTATAAGGTTCACAATCAATGCATGTTACATGTTCGATAAAATGCCTACTCGAGCTTCGTGGTGCATTATGTGGAATCTTGCATTTAATAATCTAAATATGTACACTACCATGCACATTGCGATCAAATGCCATAAAAAAATTGAGCTTGATACACGCACTCACCAACCACACACATGTAGGCACACGTGATAGGCTCACGTCACTTCAAAACACCCACTTCGTCCATTGCGTTAAGTACCCATACGACATCCAATGAGCTTGAAAATTGAATATGTGCCACTCCATACTACATACTTTCATATGCCCGGATGTTGCTCGGGAAATTTCGAGTTTTCTCGATGATATCTGGGGGTGAAAATGCTCACTTACTCACGGGTCACTTGACTCATTTTTGGTTGTTTTGAGTTTCATTTTGTGTGTGTATTATTATTTTGCCTTCCTTCTCTGTTCTTGAGCATGTTTTCTTGAAATTTGCATATGTCACATTCCTAAACACATGTAAAACATCACATCCATTTTGCAACACGTAGGCACATGGCTAAGTCACGGCACCCTACGTCCCCTACTTTCCACCATTATTTAGCATACCAAACGAAATCCATTTGCTTTGAAATTTGAATATATGATAGATCTCATTGAATACTTGCATATGCTCGGAGATTGCCCAGGAAAATTTCGATATTTTTCGATGATGTCCGGAGTCGAACATGCGCACTCAATCATGGGTCCAATTTTTCAAATATGCTTGTTTCGGCCTATTTTCAGTTTTTCATCTTGGCATTCTATTTACACTACCTTGTATGTCATATTTTGATAAATGCACACCAAGGTATTCTATATGCATGTTGAAGCAAGTTTGAGGAATTTGTGAAATACTTGTCTTACTATTCTCATTCCCCTATCATTTTTTAAAATGCAGTTTAATGACTGTTTTTATATACCTTTATAGGATGCCTCCAACGCGAACATCAGAAGGCAAGGAGAAGGTTGGTTCCACATCTGGCACAGCTCGGACTAGGGAACCCGAAAGGGGTGTCCGGCGTTTTCTATCTTTAGACCAAGCAGCCCACTATGCCAATGTTGTCCGTTAATGGGCACTCATCCCCGAGAGACCAGTTAAGTTGGATGATTTCCCGGGTTTTGAATTGGTTTATTTAATCCACAACTGAGGGTGGGAGAAAGTGATCGAAAGACCACACCCTGTTTATGAAAATTTGGTGTGGGAATTCTATGCCAACTTCAATGCTGAAATAGACACACCTGGATCCGATCATCTACATCAAATTTGGGTTTGGGGCAAATGGATCATGTTTTCACCTAAAGTGACTCATGACTACTATCAGCTCACCTGGACTAATGTAGTCCTAGTCCCGCATGAGTTCAACTAGGTTGAGGTTGCAGAAGTGTTATTGGGACGTGAAAATGCTTGGCCTCTTCCTACTGCTGATTGGTATCAAATTGACCTCACTCCTTCTATAGCCATCCTATGGTTGTTCATCTGCAACAACATCGAGGCCATTTCCCATAGGACGACATTCAGGAATCAGAAGGTGGGGTTCATCTATCACTTAGTTCAGGGCAACAAGATTGACTTGGCCACTTACATTTACAATCAGATACACATTACAGGCTCATGGGATGATAGACACACCTCACTGATTTTCCCGAGCTTGATAAGTGGGGTTAGTAGAGCTGCAGGCATACAAGTTCAGCCAGGAGAGGCACTGGAGAAACCAAGTCTATTTATCAAGCGCCTCACACTCGAGGCCCAGGACCGAGCCCTAATTAAACATCAATAAAAGTTGGAAAACGAGCGCCAGCGACAGCAACATGCTGAAGAAGGGCAAGCCGCTGAGGACTTTGAAATGCCACAAGCTCCACCACCACCGACTGACATGGACACATAGTTGTTGAGGCAGATGTTTGCCACTATGACTGGACACAGCCGAGACATACATCAGCTTTAGCACTCCTTTGGAGCACTAAGTACCACCATCCAGCAGGTGCAGACGGATATGGCATTTCCATGAAACTTCGCTTCCACTGCCAGTAGTGAATCCCTCGCGGCACGACGACGGATGAGTACCTTTGACGGGCGCTTGGGCATGTACATTGGCCGGATGGATGGTATACAGTGGCAGGTAAACGAGACTTGGGACCGTCTAAG
Source organism: Olea europaea var. sylvestris (assembly GCF_002742605.1). Taxonomy (NCBI): domain Eukaryota; kingdom Viridiplantae; phylum Streptophyta; class Magnoliopsida; order Lamiales; family Oleaceae; genus Olea; species Olea europaea. The sequence continues at coordinate 19,120,726 of NC_036243.1, read as the reverse complement.
GAGTTTGGATACCAGGGTTCAGGCCATGCAGGCATAGCAGACCCAACAGTCTGCCATATTACGAGAGATTTTAGCTCGACTGCCGTCCCTTCCAGGAGATGATGCTACCGGACCCAGCTTTCCCTCACCGCCACTGTTTTGATCAGGGAGTACTGTTTACCACACTCTGATTTTTCTTCTTCATTTTATCTTTAAAATTATGTCTTTTATTTTTTGTTAATCTTACATCGAGGATAATGTATTAACTAAGTTTGGGGAGGGTGACATAATTTTAAATCTCTATCTATGTTCATCATTATCTATTTTCCACTGTTTTCCATTATTGCATAATGTATGCATGATGAGTGCCAAAAAAAAAAATTTTTTTTGCATTTTATTCAGTTATTTTAAATTCTGTTCATGCATGCTTGTGTGGGCTTGATAACTTTGTTAGCTATAATGATATTATTGGACTAGTTTAAACTGCAAAAACTTTGGATCTGGTGTTAATTAGACTAACTGATACTTGTTGATGCAACACTTGACATTATCTATGCACGCTATTCATGCTTGACATATTAGAAGAATGACTGGATTTTGGGCATAATAGGAAAAGAATAGTAACCCTCTTTTGAATTAACCCATAAACTACCTTAAAACAGTTTGGTGATAGTTGATCTATTATAGGAAAGCATTGAGATGAGCGGGAGCTCCGTGCATAAAATTTATTGTGTGGATTGCTTAGACCAGTGGGATGAAGAGTAGGTGAAAATCTTAAATTGGGGGTTGATTTTGGAAGCTAAATGTCTAGAAAAATAACAAAGGGCACAAATTTATTATGTGAGAGTGAAACACTTTTTTTCATGCCTTTATGACTCGAGCAAGTAAGCCTATAATGATATTTCAAAATCTGGTGCCATAAAGCCAACGAGCCTGGGAGTCACCGGCCCAAAACTCGATACATGGGTCATATAGAAAGTAAGTGGGAAAGAAGTTAATAAAAAGTTATCTTATCGAGCCTTTATAACTCGAGTGAATAAGCCTGCAAGGGTTTAAAACCTGGTGTCCTAAAGCCAACTGATTTGGGAATCACCGGCCTAAAGCTCGTTACATGGGTTATATAGAAAGCAAATAAGAAGATGACAATCAATCATAAATTAAAGAAAGGTGAGAAAAACAAAAGAGAGACAATAACATGACGAAAAGCCCTTAGACATTTGGTTGAAGAGACTATACCTCTGAGGTGAGACAAGTAATCTAGTTTAATCTTGAGTGTCGAAGCAATCAAACTTAGAAGAACCTTCACTTTTTGAAATGTAGACTTGTGATAGTAATGCTAAATCTAAACTACGAGAGGGTGAGGATTACAGCTATGTAAATTCCTAATTTTAAGATACAACCCCGAGATAATTGAGTAAAAAGAATAAGTTTGGGGGGTTGTGTATCTCTCGAGCGAGTAAGGATATATTTGACCACTTGGGGTCGGGACTCAAATTCATCATGAACCTGATATGTTGGCATGAATTCACACACACACACGTCAATTTGCATTCAACAGGTAAAGGTTGATGTCATGTTTGCACAGATAAATTTTTAAATACTCAGTCCAATCCTGAGCCACAACAGGGTATTAAGTTATGTTTGTTTAGGATTAAATCACTATCTTATTTGAGGACAAACAATAGTTCAAGTTTGGGGAGTTTGATAAGTGTATTTTTGCACACTTATTTAGGTCACAAACATGACTGAATAACGAGCAAAATGATTAAATTGTGACTTAATTTCATTACATTTGTGAATTGTAGGGAACAACGATGAATGTTCACGAAATAGTTCTTTCGATTTAAAACTACCGTAAGTGTACGAATCGTAACAAGTAATAAAGTGGATTTTTAAAAGTCCGAATATCGTCCCACAGAGATTGAGTAGTTCAATTCTATATAATCTAGCCTTAACTGAATCTAATTGAGTGAAAATATGGTCCAAATGCAGAAAGCCCTAATTTCAATTAAAAACCCTAATTTCTCAATTAGAAATCCTAATCTCGAAATTTTTCTAATTAAACGACTCAAACACTCAAGTATATGAAATTATGCAAATTCAAAAGCTAATTTATGGAAATGAATCAAAATAAAGTCACTAGGATCACGAATCCTCAATTGAAGCTATAAAAACCCTAATTTCATAAAATCAATTACCCGATGGAAATTTGCTAATTCAATGTTCCTAAATCTATCCAACATATTCTCTCGATATATATTAGACCTATTCTTGCACACCACCGCCCTATAGCTCTATGGATTATGCAAATATACAAGAATGTATGTGGTTTTGTGAACAATTAGAGAATTGTATAAAGCATAGGGGTATATCTCTATTCCCTATTGGACCCTATGTTGATTTACACTTTATCGAACCTATTCCACTTCTCTCGAATGTAATAAATAATTCATCAACACTCACATAATCATTGGCCACTAATTGCGGAAGAAAATCAATGCATATAAACCAATCAAATTATCCAAACGAGTCTTTATATTAAATTCATGAAATATGGAATTAAAATAACAAACAATGGTTCATCGATCATCTAGTGAATTGAAAACCTAGCCTAGAATATTCATAATTACAGAAAAAAATGAAATTAATAAATTGAAAGAATAGCACCCGCGTGAAATTTTTTTGAAATCTTGAATAAAGCCTTAAAAACCCTCTTGAATTCTTGTGGAATCGGCTTCAAGATCGTGTTTCTTGCCTCCAAAAGTTGTAATTTTCTTCTCTCTGGACGTTCTACCCTATTTCTGATGAATTTAGGCTTTTATATCCTGTTCTCACGGAGCCCCGAAAGAGTTTCAATTAAAAATGCAAGTGCAGAATTTTTTTTTGGTTTTTATAGCCATGCGGCCGCATGGTGTTAAACCATGCGACCGCATGGTTCAAGTGAACTGCCTCTATGAAATCCCTGCAACCTTATGTGCGGCCACATGGCACAGTTATGTGCGGCCGCATGGTTGTAATTTTCAACCTTGCTGTTTTCGTCCTTGAATTTCGTTTTCTCTTTTCTTGATCTCTTTTCTTTCTTTCCTTTGTTCCATCATCAAAAATTGACTCCTAATTGACGTTTGGGCCAATCAATTCCTTGATCACTTGCTCGGCTCATCTTTTGATTATTTGCAATTTAATCCTTCATCTTTCACTTTTCTTCAATTCAGTCCAATATTACTTCTTTCTTCCTCCGATCGTCTTGTATCGTCCTCAATCTCATACTTCGTATATTTTCATTCTCGCTCTGCACTTTAGCTCAACTTTTCAATATTTGCACCTTTGGTCCCCGAACTATTGCTTTGTTCTGTTTTGGTCCTTTTTCGGCTATTTTCTTCTGAATTCCATCTTTTTCATAGAAACACCTACATTGCATGAATTTAATGAGATTAAGTCACAATTCAACTACTTTGTCCATATTTAAGTCTTGTTTGTGAGCTAACTAAATGTGTAAAAACACACTTATCAATGAACATGGTGACATTCAGGAGAAAAATGCGAAAAGGGACTAAAATGACGCAAAGTGAAAGTTCAGGGACCAAGGTGCAATTATCCAAAAGTTGATCCGATGAACAAATTGAGAAATTGATTAAGCCAATTGCCAATTAACGATACCATGGGATGATGGAATGAAAAGAATGAAAAGAAGATGCCAAGAAGTAAAGGATGCAAGTGGGAGAACCAAAATGAACATTTTTTCATAGTTGGTAGCACTATGTGACACTCTATGCGGTCGCATAGAGGTATACCGCAAGTAAAAGGCCACAACATTTTTACTCTATGCGATTGCATAGAGTTGCTCTATGCGATCGAGTAAAATCGTTGTTTCCTTTTTCCGCCAAAACTCTTATGGAAACAATATTTTTAGGGTTCTATATAAACAAAAATTCAACCAGAATGAAGGGGATGCCATTTTTACATGTTTTTGAGAGATTTTGAAGGAGAAACGAAGGATAGAACAAGAGAACAACATTGCGCCAAGTGAAGATTGAATTGAAGATTGATTCAGGTGATGACGTTTCTTCAAATATTTTTGTGTTTTCTTCTTTTTTGCATGTTAGGCTAGATTTATTATTGCTAGGAGATCATGAACCTCGTAATAGTACGTTTGATTGTTGATTTGGATTTTTGACATATTTAAACGCAAGTTCCAGATTTGATTGATTTATTACATTTTTATCTTCATATGATTATTGTGCACATAATTATATGATTGTGGTGGCTTGTTTTATGCATTCGAAAGAAGGAAAATAGGTTCAACATAGTATAAATTATCATAGGGTCTGATAGGGGATAGAAATATATCTCTATGCCTTGTGTGAATCATTGGATATTCATGAATTTAAATGCATTTCGGTATGTTAGTATTCATCATAGAAATATAGTCGAATCATATATTGAGATATGTTTGACATTGTTTGAGAGAGATTGCTAAATTAAAATAGGAATATCGATTCATCTTTTGTGGAATTGCGTGTCAAATTTGCATGATTGAAAATTGAATGGGTATTGCTTAGGGATTCGTGATCCTGGTGCGTTAGTATATTTTTTAATTCCATAAACTCGAGTTAAATTGCATCCAAGTTATTTTGCATTTAGTATAACTTTTCATTCATACTTGCATCAAAGTTTACATCTTTTTAGTTAAAGTACAAAACATCAATTTGATTTTCGTGTTTCGATTAAGGTCATAATAAGTTAATTTGAACCGATTCAATCCTCGTGGGATCGATACTTGGACTCATAGTCCATTTTACTACTTGTTAACGAACCGTACCCTTACGGTGAATTTTAAATCGGAACAAATAATATCGTGAACACTAGTGTGCATACACAACACAATCTCAGTTTTTCTTGTATTTAACTGGAAACAAGTAGTTTGAAGTAGTATGGAATCAGTCCTAATGGTAAGGTGCATGTACAAGGTGAAATGAGATGCAGTAAAATTTCACCAAAATCATCACCAGTTGTATGCAACAAGAGATGCCGAATTTTCCCATGTGAATCTTTCACTATTAACTTCAATTTTCCTTGAACCGTTGAGCCAAAAAGTTGTAGAACTAAGGTCTCATATGACTGAGTTTTGAAATTATCATATAACATTGTAGTACTTGTCAATGTTGCATTTTAATCTCTTTTAATTTCATTTCTCTTCTAGTAAGTATTAGTGATCACTTTTGAAGTGTTAAACTTCTAAGTACAAATGGATCAAATGTTTGTTTTATTAGAAGTTTTTACTGCAGGGATGATTTGATCAAAGAGTAAACAAAGTAAGTGTGTGTGTGTGCAGAAAATTGTACTCTTTTGTCGATTGATCCACCATAACTTGATGCTGAGGCCAAGGGGTGGAGAGTAGAAATGCTGAAATAATTACAAGAATTTCTTCAAGAAAAATTTATTGCTTTGTTTTCTTTGTTATATTTGGGTTGCCAATACTTCTTTCATGACCATCCATAACATGGAGACAAGCAAATTTTTGTGCAGAATCAGTGCCTTTCTTGCGCAGCTTACAATGTGCTTGTTTGGTATCCATTTTCACCACAATTTAAGAAAGTGTTTGCCTGTTGAAATACTAAGTGGGCCCATATATAGCCAATTTTTTTTATTTTTACTCAACAGCATGGAAATTTCCTAAAATGCCCCCTCCTTAACTTGAAATAAATGTTAAAATGGTAAAATAAATAAATCTGTTTTTCTGATGGACAATAAATGCACCTGCATTTTTATTGCATAACGGTTAGAATTCTTCTAAAAATGAAAACCAAAATGGCAACCAAACACAGGCAATGTGTCAAAATACACTTTGTTGGCTACAGAATGTGGTATGTGTTATTTTTTAGGACTAGTGGGATGAACATGTTTTGCACCTTGGTTGGCCAATATAAAAAATAAGTATACATAAATTTTAGAAAAAATCGTTTGTAAATGTGAAAAGTATTCATAATTTGGTTAAAATTGACTTACTTTTCATCTATTTTCTTTGTATATTTTTTTTATTCTTAGTACGAACATTTGGAGGCTTGCCTATACTAGGACCCGACATTTGCCTATACAAAAGTTTGTGAGTAGCTTTTTTTATATGTGGAATGTATTTCTATATATATATAACTTAATTTCCTAGTTCAACCCCTAATTCATACTATGATCATAATAAATAAATATCATCAAAATATACAATATAACAATATCCGCACTCTATTGCATCAGAAAATGGTTTTCCATGTTGACGGGCACCATGCGAAATCTTAAATTATAGCTTAAAATGTCCAACCATTTTTTCAGAGACTTGATTTTGTTGTCATTGGGACTTGATTGTTTTTACATGTAGTGAAGAGCATTGGAGGAAGTAGATCTCCTTACCTTCAAAGAATAACTTTTGTAGATGGAATTTTTTTTATTGATGTTCATTAGTAATAAAAAAAATAAAGAATATAAATAATATGCTCTAAAACATACCTGAATTACGACGATAGATATGCCAACCCACATAAAAATATCAGAATTTTCTGTATAAAATTTGAAATGGTTGTAAATTTCAAAGAAATTAAGAGGATAAAAGAAAATTTATAACCGATTCAAGCAAATATCAACACAAGCGATTTTGTAATTGGAAGCAAAAAATAGGTATAAAATATATTACCATTGGATATAGTGCACCATCTTCCTTACACATAATCCATGGAACCTTGGTACCTAATTTAAAGGCCATCTTAGAATCCCATGGAACCTTTCTTGCTAATGAGTCCACATTTTCAATCTACACAATTATAACAAGATAAAATGGCAACTCGGATTAACAAAACATTGATCAACTCTGATAAAGATCCAGAATTTCCCCATTTGTTCTTATTACAAATATAGCAATTATGAGACCCCAAAATATTGCCTTGATCAAAAGCTATGAAGCAAGTATAAATAATATAAAGCTAAAAAAAATAAAAAAATACTTGAGATAGAATGATTGGACTACCTTGAGATTGAAACAATCTTTCCTCCATTTTCTCGGCAAAATTCTGCATTGCTTTCTACAAACACCATACCAAAAACAACCAAATCGTTAAAATTTCTTAAGCCATTTTGAAAAGTGGCCAAATTTGACTTTTTAATAGGAATTTTACTAATTATCAGAATGTGAAAGGGACCTTGAAAGGTTCGTTATCGTTTCTGAAGCCAACAGGTACATATTTCAACCATATTTGAAACCCACTGGAAATCAAGAAATTAAACATTGAATAACAAATTAGAAGCAAATAATGGAACAAATCTAAGCACATTCAGAAATTTAACTACCCAAAGTTCTATTCTCCACAAACAGAGGCGGACCCAGACATTTTGAAGCCGCTTAGGGACAGCCCGGTGGAGGTCCAATGGCGAAGAGAAAACTGGAAAAGACTAGTGAAAAAAGAAAGACGAGTCACAACTCACATTTGGCAATTGGCAATTTGGAAAAAATGAGATTTGATTTGGGAATATTGGAACTCATTATATAAGTTGGATTTGATTTGGGTAAATGAGTAATTGATTATGGGAATGGGATTATGGATTTGGAAAAATGAGTAAATGGATTATGGGAATGGGATTATGGATATGGATATAGTGATTGGATTTAGACTTTTCATAAGTGTGAGCTACTATTGAGAAATTGAGTTTGGCAATTGGAGAGGATAGTTGTTAGGTTATAAAAATAATAATAATAAATAAAATAAATTTCAAAAAATTGTGAGGTTATTTGATCACATATGACCTCATGTGGGTCCGCCCCTGTCCACAAACGTAAGGCCCAATGAGAAGATGAAGGTATACTAGCTAAAATCATTGAATGATAACTGCAAACCTACTCTTAATATGAACATTCTGCATTCTGCATTCTGATTCTGATTCTGATTCTGAAAATCATAACTGCAGAGCAATGGTGTAATATTAGTTGCAGTTAGTGACAAAATGAGTAAACTTGATTCTTTAACGACCAATGTGAATGTTAATTAAGTTTATTGACTATAGATCGGGCAAAATAATACTTCAAGGATCAATTTAAAGTTATTCACAAACCTTAGCGACGAATTGTGAAATTAACTCAATTTTATGGACCACTGCGAAGTGCCTATGAAAGGGTTTCGTTTCGCGTAATTCCCCCATCTCCTCCCGATTCGATCTCTCTCTCTTTTTGGTGAGCTAATATTCTCTCGCCGTCTGCTCTCTCTCAAACAAATTGTATTGATTTATATTTAAATCCAAGTTATTGTTTAATGGTGTAGATGTAGACCTCATATTTTCAGCTCAAATGTGTAACATTTTTTTTTTCCTTTTTCAGAAGCTCAACCAATAAGGGGGTATGTAATGTCAGTTTCACTTTGGCCGGAGTATTTTCTCAGGGTTTGATATTATCTATTATCGGTGGCATTAGCAATGGCGTTGTCAGTTTCAAGAAGAATTTTTCGTGCCTTGGGTTCTTGTGATTATTTAAGTCTTTCACTTCGATCATTTTATATTTCTAATGGTATGCAATTTTTTTCTCAATTTTCCTTTTTTAAGAGATAATTCCTTGTTACTGCTTTATTTTTTATATAAGGACTTTTATCTTCCATTTTATGTTTTTTACTTTATAATTAAATTTTAGTTTATTACCAAAGCATAACTTTTGTCTTGATTTCTAATAGTATTTATTTTTCTCATTTGTTTTGCAATTTGAAGTAGGTTTGAATGGTCATGTTTCTGGGGGCAGTTTGTCTTCAGTGCAATCTTCTGTTCCTGGAAAGGTAGAAAGATACATTATACACATTGAATATGATTATTGATTGATAATTTCTATGTTCAAAATACAACTAAGATTTATTGTGTTTCTTTTTTCTATGTTTTTGTAATTATGGTCCATTGCTGAATAATTCTTTATATTTTATGTGCAGTAAAAAAAATAAAAAAATACTTGAGATAGAATGATTGGACTACCTTGAGATTGAAACAATCTTTCCTCCATTTTCTCGGCAAAATTCTGCATTGCTTTCTACAAACACCATACCAAAAACAACCAAATCGTTAAAATTTCTTAAGCCATTTTGAAAAGTGGCCAAATTTGACTTTTTAATAGGAATTTTACTAATTATCAGAATGTGAAAGGGACCTTGAAAGGTTCGTTATCGTTTCTGAAGCCAACAGGTACATATTTCAACCATATTTGAAACCCACTGGAAATCAAGAAATTAAACATTGAATAACAAATTAGAAGCAAATAATGGAACAAATCTAAGCACATTCAGAAATTTAACTACCCAAAGTTCTATTCTCCACAAACAGAGGCGGACCCAGACATTTTGAAGCCGCTTAGGGACAGCCCGGTGGAGGTCCAATGGCGAAGAGAAAACTGGAAAGTGGAAAAGACTAGTGAAAAAAGAAAGACGAGTCACAACTCACATTTGGCAATTGGCAATTTGGAAAAAATGAGATTTGATTTGGGAATATTGGAACCCATTATATAAGTTGGATTTGATTTGGGTAAATGAGTAATTGATTATGGGAATGGGATTATGGATTTGGAAAAATGAGTAAATGGATTATGAGAATGGGATTATGGATATGGATATGGATATGGATATAGTGATTTGATTTGGACTTTTCACAAGTGTGAGCTACTATTGAGAGACTGAGTTTGGCAATTGGAGAGGGTAGTTGTTAGGTTATAAAAATAATAATAATAAATAACATAAAATAAAATAAAATAAATTCCAAAAAATTGTGAGGTCATTCGATCCCACATGACCCCATGTGGGTCCGCCCCTGTCCACAAACATAAGGCCCAATGAGAAGATGAAGGTATACTAGCTAAAATCATTGAATGATAACTGCAAACCTACTCTTAATATGAACATTCTGCATTCTGATTCTGATTCTGATTCTGAAAATCATAACTGCAGACCAATGGTGTAATATTAGTTGCAGTTAGTGACAAAATGAGTAAACTTGATTCTTTAACGACCAATGTGAATGTTAATTAAGTTTATTGACTATAGATCGGGCAAAATAATACTTCAAGGATCAATTTAAAGTTATTCACAAACCTTAGCGACGAATTGTGAAATTAACTCAATTTTATGGACCACTGCGAAGTGCCTATGAAAGGGTTTCGTTTCGCGTAATTCCCCCATCTCCTCCCGATTCGATCTCTCTCTCTTTTTGGTGAGCTAATATTCTCTCGCCGTCTGCTCTCTCTCAAACAAATTGTATTGATTTATATTTAAATCCAAGTTATTGTTTAATGGTGTAGATGTAGACCTCATATTTTCAGCTCAAATGTGTAACATTTTTTTTTTCCTTTTTCAGAAGCTCAACCAATAAGGGGGTATGTAATGTCAGTTTCACTTTGGCCGGAGTATTTTCTCAGGGTTTGATATTATCTATTATCGGTGGCATTAGCAATGGCGTTGTCAGTTTCAAGAAGAATTTTTCGTGCCTTGGGTTCTTGTGATTATTTAAGTCTTTCACTTCGATCATTTTATATTTCTAATGGTATGCAATTTTTTTCTCAATTTTCCTTTTTTAAGAGATAATTCCTTGTTACTGCTTTATTTTTTATATAAGGACTTTTATCTTCCTTTTTATGTTTTTTACTTTATAATTAAATTTTAGTTTATTACCAAAGCATAACTTTTGTCTTGATTTCTAATAGTATTTATTTTTCTCATTTGTTTTGCAATTTGAAGTACGTTTGAATGGTCATGTTTCTGGGGGCAGTTTGTCTTCAGTGCAATCTTCTGTTCCTGGAAAGGTAGAAAGATACATTATACACATTGAATATGATTATTGATTGATAATTTCTATGTTCAAAATACAACTAAGATTTATTGTGTTTCTTTTTTCTATGTTTTTGTAATTATGGTCCATTGCTGAATAATTCTTTATATTTTATGTGCAGTCATCTTTTGATGTACAACAAAGGTATTTTACTTCCATTTTGACCTCAGATTCTAGTGAAAGTGCATTTCCCTTGGATATGTTGTCCAGGAAGCAAGTTTTGACTCCTGATCGGAAAATTGGTACGAGGACATAATGCTCCTATTGTTTATCATTAGTTCTATATTTGCTGCTAAATGTTCTATATTTGCTGTCCTTATACAGTTATATATCTTGCAGATCGGTATCCTTGTCAATTTATGCATCTGTGTTCTTGCATACTTGATGACAACTTAGATGATTGAAGGTCTTGATATTAGGGAAATGCCTTTTTGTTTCTGGAAAATGAGTTTTTGTCATTTTCTCTTGTATGAGAGTCGGATTAACGCAGTTGAATGCAAGGCAAAAGGAGAATATTGAATCTTTTCCAGTTAGAGTTGTTATCATCTAATTATAATTTTCCAGGAAATAATAGAGGTTTAATTATTATAATCTGCCCATATTTCTAGGTCATTAGTACATATTTTATAATCAACATGCAATATTTTATTGTTAATAGACCCTAAGAACTAAGCAAAACAGGCATTAACATTTTTTGGTGCAGAAGAACAGGATCTTTGGTAAAATGCTATAAACTTGATATGCAGAAGGCCCAAAGTATACATTTAATTTTTGCACTTCATTTTGTGTGTGTGTGTGTGTGTGTGTGTGTGTGTGTGTGTGTGTGTGTGTGTGTGTGTGTGTGTGTGTGTGTGTGTGTGTGTGTGTGTGTGTGTGTGTGTGTGTGTGTGTGTGTGTGTGTGTGTGTGTGTGTGTGTGTGTGTGTGTGTGTGTGTGTGTGTGTGTGTGTGTGTGTGTGTGTGTGTGTGTGTGTGTGTGTGTGTGTGTGTGTGTGTGTGTGTGTGTGTGTGTGTGTCCTTTTTCACATGAATGCTGGTTGTGTTTTACTTTTTAGTATGGTGTTCATATTTGTTTGCTGCAATTGGATTAGAGTCTGTGCGATCCTGTTTTAAATTACTCTAGCTCAAATTAGTGGCTAGGTAATGTAATGCTATTACTGAATTTTCTAAATAAATGAATCTGAAGTTTGACTTAAAATACAATGTAATTTTCACTTCAATTAAGTGCTCTCTTTTACATGATTCAAATTTATGCCCCAAGAGTCCTCGGTGCTTCAGTCCACTTTTACATTTGATAATAGAAAAACTTTGCTTTACTCATGCCTTTCAGTAATATATTGTCATGTTGAGAACAGTCAGTAATACTGGTATAGAACTTTTTTCTTTAGTCTTACAATTTTATTCATTGTACAAAAGTTAACTATATGCATGAAGTACCCATTTTAGGCACTTGACACTTTTAAGAAGGCTATCGAATGGTCAGTTGCAGTAAACATCAATATAAAGAGTATGTTAATGATAATTAATGGTTCTATATTTTTTATTCATGTATTAGGAAATGTATTTTGAACTTTATTTTTGGTTATTTTAGACATTGTTTTGCTATAAACATAATGAAAGAGAATATAATATTTTGCCTTGTCCATGTATCTAAATTTGTAAGGTTTGAGCGACCTGGCATTTAGACACATAACCGCACCTGTCACCCAAACTGTAGACTGTAGTGTAAGTATCATAACCAATAAGAAATGAATTTGACATTGTGAAAATAAAACAATGAACCATTTGTGATTGAGTTTAGTCTGATAAACCTTGTATGTCATGCTATGATGCTCGGACTCTCCAAAAATGGAGAAATCTCTGTGCCAACATGACATGAATACTGACATGGAATATGGATCGGATCCTTAATTTTGCACTCGGACACAATGGCAAACGGGAGAAGATGGTGAAGTCGAGAAGTCGTGCTTCTGGATTTGTGCATCTGGCTTTGTAGAAAAAAAAATAACAGAGAAGAGAAGACGAGAGGGGGAAGACGACGGATGACCTAATAGGTGGAAGCGGGTTGGACCGAATTTTAGAACTGTTATATGAGATGGACTTTTGTAAATCAAATTATTAATTTAATAAAATTTTATTGAAATAAGTTGTATGGTCAAACATATTTTATTTGGATTTTTTAATTAAAAAATTATATTTCTTATATTTTATTTGTGCGAATTTTTATTTTATAGTTAAACTAATTATTGCTATATCTTTTTTAATATCAAATTTAAATTTATTTCTATAATTGTTTTTAAATAATACATTGGAATTGATTTCTTTCTTTAATTTTTCTGAAAAGAATTTATTTTAGCTTTAAATATAAATTGATTTCAAATTATAATTCAATTTTTTAAATTAATTTTATCGAAAGAGTTGATGAACAAATTAATTTATGAGTTCATTTTTTGAAGTTAATTTATGTATAAGTAAATGAAAATATAAATTGATTCTATTCAAAACGTTGTCCGATGCTTATATCTGAGTTCCTTGGTGTACCAAAATTTTAATTTCTTATTTCTATTCATGTCAATTTTTATATATAATAATAAAAAATCACAAATTCAGTATTATTAATTATAAAATTATAGATATTTTTATTACAATAAAACAAAATAATTGTGGTGTTATTATTTATAATTTTTTATTTTTTAAGAAGTATCAACGTAGCCGTATCCCAAATTCGAATAATTTTTAAACGTATTCAAATATCTTAATTTCTAAAATAAGAAGGATTCGACTCTTAAATATGTATCCTTATCCAATACTCGTACTTGAGTTCAAGCATTTTAGATTTCATGTACAATGTATTGCACCTTGTGAATTTACTGTTGTATTTTGTTCCTGCTTTCTAACAGTTGTAAAAGTGAGAAAAGCAGGGATAGCTGTTACCTTCTAATTTTTTTAATTAATTATTCTGTGCAGTATATTAATATATTTTCTTTGAAGGTTAGAGTAAATTGATGTTTACTTTGGAAGTTAGTTATATAGATTACTTTCTTTTTCACTATTCTAGTTGTTATTTTTTAATTCCTTTGTCTATAGTTGATAAGTAGAAACGAAAGAAGAATATTAATATAATTTACTTCAAATCATTATACATAGTTCTTGTTCCAATACTAAAATTTTTTTGAACTATCTTGTTGTATTGATGTCTCAGGTCTCTATCAGGATCTGGTGATTCCAGTTACAAACTTCCACAAGGAAGACAAGGGCTTAATGGTTTTGGCTGGTGATGTTTTCGATGTACCAATTAGGAAGGATATTATCCACCGTGTTGTAAGATGGCAGCTTGCTAAAAGGCAGCAGGTGTGACATTCTTTAGCTGTTTGGTTGAGTGAAATTCATGCTAATTGTATGGTTCTGAAATTAAATATATAAATCTTTTGTCACGTCTTCATTGATTGATGCACCTTTTAGAAGCCATTAGCATGTTCTAGTAGAACACGCTTTCTATTTTCTGATACATGGATCTGGGTACTCTGCTACATTCTCTTCCCCAATTTTGGTTGTTATTATAGCTGAGAGTTGTGTTGTGTGAATGCTCCTCAGGGTACCCATTCAACAAAAACTGTTAGTGAGGTCAGTGGGACTGGGAGAAAACCATGGAAGCAGAAGGGCACTGGTCGAGCAAGGCATGGAACACTACGCGGCCCTCAGGTCATGTCTGGCATGCAAACTAACAGTTTGCATTATTATGCATTTAAGCTCCAAATTGAGTATTAATAGATTTACTCAATGGTAAACAGTTTAGGGGTGGAGCTGTTATGCATGGTCCAAAACCACGAAGTCACGCCATAAAGCTGAACAAGAAGGTGAGGCGGTTGGGACTGAAGATCGCTCTGTCAGCTCGTGCAGCAGAAGGGAAGGCAAGTCATCTTCCCTCCCTGGGTCTAAAAGAAAATAAAAAATTGAAATGGACAGATGTAACTCGTGTCACTAATATTCTAGGATTACGTTTATGCATTATGCACTGGAAATAATTCTCTTAGATGTGGGCGATTCATGTAGGATGGTGTATGTTTGTTATAATGATGAGATTTTTTGGCTGGAATGCATGTTTCCTGTTTGTGGAAACCTGAGATTATTACCTGGCCTTACATATGAGTTTCATAAAATTTTGTTATGCTTGTACTGTCTCATCTTAATACAGAAGTTCTCTGTCCAAGCCAATGAGTTTCTTTAAATGAATTTCTGCTAGCATTACATATCTGGGTGTATGGCTGAACTCTTACCATTATGACTTGAGGTGTCAGTCATATATGGGAAAGCTTCTGTATAATATCTGGAGCTCCTTTTTTTTTTTTTATGACACTTAATAAATGCACAACATTTACCATAATTTAGATGATTGGACATGCTGGTGGTAGTACTGTTCATCTTCGTGATCTCTGGCTTGCCTTGAATCTTTCGTTGCAGTCTTGTTAGAGATTTTTGTTGAATGTCGCTTAATAGAAAACCTGAGAATAATTTATTCCAAGGGTAGTAAATTAGTCAAATGCCAATCTGTCCATCCCCCATCAACATCCTTGCCAGTTTTGTTACCATGGTGGCATGTTTGGGTGGGAAGATTGAATAGTATTTAACAATCTTAAGGAAGGAAAAAATGATAAACTGAAATCTTGTTTAATTATATCATCAAGTCATATGCAATAGTGTACCAAACATGTTATGGCCCTGTTTGAGCCCCATTATTTTAAAAAAATACATTCTTAAAACATCATTTCAACCACATATTCCTCAATAAAATAATATTACACGCAAATCTAAAACTTTTCCTTATTTTTTAACCACACATTCTTCATCAATCTACTATTCCAAAATATGTTCTTCAAAAATAATGGGCGCAAACACACACTATATAAGTTTATCACTGGATATTTAGCATCTCTATAATCAACCTGAAATTTCTCATGTGAGAAGAGCTTTTTACGATCATAAATTTTTGTCCTGTTACTTTTACTGTTATCTTCTCCACTGTGAACTCTCTTGTTGTGTGTTCTACAATATATTTCTATAATTTCTCGTCAGAGAAGGCAGAAGTTTTTAGCGCCATCTATTATATAATTATGAAGTATTCTCTTGTAAATGATGTTAATTGGTTTTTATTTCAAACTTATATCTGATTAAGACTGTCAAATATACAGCTTATGGTTTATGAGGATTTCGAGCTCCCTTCACACAAGACGAAGAACATTGTGAACCATGTCAGTCAAATGGAGAATACCAAGAAACTTCTTATGGTTGATGGTGGTCTGATTGATGAAAAGCTAAAGTTAGCTACTCAAAATCTACATTATGTAAACATTCTGCCTTCAATTGTAAGTATCATACTCTGTATGTCTAAGTATTCATTTGTGTAGGTCATATGTGTGGGCTTGTCTGTTTTCTCTCTCTTTCCATTCTGGCTTCACTTTGGTGGCAATTGGAGGGTCTGACACTGTCCTGACTAATGGTGTTGTAGTAAGATAATCCATTAATAGTGACTGATTAATTATACTAAAGTGCTGTTTAGTTTAATCATAATTTTTTTTAAATATTAGAGGCCTTAGTTATGTATACAGATGATATGCCTAGCTCTTGCCTGTATTCAGCAGTTAACAATTGTAACATCTAAAATATTTTCTTTTAGAATAGTCGTGGTAGTGAACAAGCACAGGATTGCTGTTGGGTCCATGAGTTTCTGACATTATTCACTCAAAACTGTTCTTTAAACTGCTCTTGAAACCTTGGCCTTCCACACTGATCGGTGACTGGCGTATTTTACATGATTGTAGTGTGCTAATTCAACAATTAATCATCTGTATGGGTTTTATTTTACAGGGTTTAAACGTTTACAGCATCTTGCTGCATGACACACTCGTAATGTCTCGTGATGCTGTAAATAGAATAGTTGAAAGGATGCATACTCCAATCAACCGCTGATGTAGTTTCTGCAGGTTGAAATCAGAGAAGGTTTTGGTAGTTTGTTTTGGAAGATTCTAGGGGCATACAATATTTCATGTATTTGTTGTTATTTTCAGAAACCTTGCAGATGCACAATTAATTATGCGATTTTACCATTTATCTCATTTTTGTAACACAATTTAACAAGTTTGAAAAACACTTTATTTGTTGACCTAAAAGGGATCTGAATTATAGTTTAGTCAATGATATTCTTAAAGGTTGAACCCCAATCTTGAGGGTTCCCACCGTCCTGCCCCTAGAACTTTGTGAGGGAGGTAAATCGCGAGATGTGTCTCAGCGGGCTAGGGAACAAGAGCTGCTATACACTGTGCCTACAAGGAATTCAATTTCATATTTCAGGAATCGAATCTTCATACTGCGACTGCCAGCAAGGCGTGAAATGACATCACTTCTGTCCTTTGTACTACTAAGCTATGCCTCGGGGACTTAGTTAATGATATTTTTGATATTACGCTTATCTAAAGGGTGCAACATTTAATGTCTTTAACGTTATTTAGTCCTTGTTTGAGCCTCATTTTTTTATGAAAGTACATTTTTCAGCAGTGATTTAACATCATTTCAATCATACATTTTTAATAAAATATATTATATACAAATTTAAAATTTTTCCTTATTTTTTAATCATATATTTTTCATCACAACATTATTTCGAAGTACATTTTTTAAAAAAGGGGCTCAAACCACTCCTTAGTGTGTGAATTGTGTACTTTGGAATATTAAAAAAGGCTGGCAAAGAGAGTGAAAAGGTAATGGCTGAAAACTGAGAGAGGATTGAGAGATAAAATGTTTTCTTGCTTTAAATTCTCAACATAAGTGAAATGAGGTAAATAAATAATTGAAATCACTTATGTGCATTAAGGTGAAATTTACACCTTCCATTTCCCCACTAAAACCCAACTATGACCATTTATTTCACCAAATGACTCTTTATAAACGGTAAGAATTCGATCCTCATCTCAGATGGAAATTTTAGAAACAATCCCTTCACCACATAAAAATCGAGCCATGGAAGAATACAGAAAAATCAACATTTGACCTTCTTACCAAAGTCAAAAAAATACGAGCTTGAAGAGTTGGAACAGTACATTTTTCATTGATTTTTTTATATCTTAAAGTCTGCAAACTCAAATTAACTACGATGATTCTAACTTTCCGAAAAATCTCAAACTTACTCTAGAAAATTCAAATAATTTTCAGTGTGCACCTTCAACAAATATTATTTTAAGACTTCTATAATCCTTTAAATCATTCATAGGTAAAACGACGATTTTGCCTTGTGTTCTCAAAACATCTTGAACTTGCCCAAAAACTTCTCAAATGCTTTTCCAAGGCTTAGATTCCAAATCATACTTATAGTGACTCTCGAGGCTATTTGATTTAAACAGGAAGTTTCCGCATATTCGTATTTTTGTCCTTGAACTTTCAAATTTTTTAATTTAGTCCTTCACAATTTAGTAAGCACAGCGATGTTTTCCTAACATATAATTGACATCTGGAGTATTTATACCACATTAAAAGGACTTAAAAATTCTGGAGCATTGCAGACTCAGACACAAGAACACAATTAGCGAAGCAAAAATATTATTTTGAGGTCAGAATTGGAGGTAGAACCCGCTAATTACAACAGATTTTTCTAATAGTTCCACATTACATAATGATGAAATGAAATCTTCACTGCCGGCCAGTACTCCACATATGCAGGAATTCCAGGCCAGCCATATCATCATCTCTAAAGCTTCAACTTTTCCCGTAGAAATCAAAGCCAATAACACAGTTAACCACATACTTTATTAAAATGCTGACCATATTGGTGGTTGAGAGAAGGAATTTACAAGTGCACTCATTATCAGTTGTGGTAACAGCATGTAATCAATGGTATGGACTAGCTTTGGCACAACTTACGCGTGTCCGGTGATTTGAAACTGACTGATAGATAGAGTACCAGTCATGGTAACTAGCAAAGGCCTTGGACATTAAAGTCTTGTCCAGATACACAAATAAGTAGAGTTTCTTCTGTAGCCTGAGAAGAGAAAAAGATTAGTGTATCCTCAATTTTTTTTTAAAATCATCATTGTTCCTTGTAAGTTGATTGTGTTATAGAAAAAGTGGCTGCTTGTAGTGACTTCTCTTGTTTTCTTTAATTACTATATCTTCTTCAAACATAGCTTACTCCTTATTTATTTAATCTGCTGGTTATAATGGATCAAGTATCCTGCGTAACTGTGTAAGTAATCAAACTTGGGCAGTGTACTCCCCCCTGAAAAGTCTCGAGACCATGAAGAGAAGAAAAAGGACATATTATGTAGACAGAGCCTATAGTGCACAGCTATAGCCTTTCAGGGTTCTTGTTTAATTCAAGAGCTTGCTTGAGGCTGCAAAGAAAGATATGCATATTGCTCTGTGAAATTTTTCTATTGCAAAACTCCAATCAGTCATTCCATATGACATTTTGGCCTGCAAATATTGTGGAGTGTGAGCCATTGGAATTTAGAAATGACAGAAGAGAACTATTTGAAAAGAATTCTAAACAGAAACTGTGAATTTGTGCTGACACATGAGACAAGTTTGTTGCCTACTTTCTATGGAAGGAAACAAAGACAGAAGAAAGAACTACTATATGATGTGTAAAATTTTGTTGAGATAAGTATCTTTATATTCGAATTTTATCTATTAAAAAAAAAAAACTTTTTTTTAATGTCCCAGACGTTGACAACAAAAAGTTGCTGGTGAAAAAGTGAATCAAATTTCAATTATGGAGCAAAAAAGCTAATAAACTTGCATATTTTGAATTAAGAAAATAAATAACATTTCTGAATGGAATGAAATCTTGTAGGAGTAAAATCATCATTGATCACTGCCAATGCTTATTGGATTATGACGAGATTACACAGTTATTGGAAATGGTAATAAACTCGATTTATGCAGCCTAAAATTCTTATTGGATTATGACAAGATTACGCAGTTACATGCAAACAAAAAATGATCACAGAAAAGCCATAGAACTAGTCATTAAAGACTCGTTGAGTGACCACAATAGGACTCCTTACTGTGTGCTCGCCATTTTCCTCAAGCCAAGTGAGCGAACCATCATTAATAACAGTCCTACTGTAACTCCTATAACGGATGGTCAGAGAATAGCTCTGCTTCTCGTACTTCTTTTGGAAGACCAACTTTTTTGGGAACACTGAGATAGTAGATTCCTTTGGCTGTTTCACTTTAAGATTATATGTTGCTGCACCATTCCCTACATTTGTAACAGTCCTCTGGAATTTTTGAGTCAATGTAGTCGTATTTTCTTGAACATTGTACAGAGCAATGAATGATGGGTAATTCAGGTCTGATGATGGATTTGAGCAATTGTAGCTTGATCTTAAGATTGATTGAGTTTGTTCACGAGTAAAATTCATGGAACAGACTAGGTTTACATAGTCTAGCAGGGTGGCATCATAAATAAGACCTGGATCAAGGGCACGATTAGGATCAACTTGTCCTGCCCCCATGTCAAGTGGTGTAGCAACTTCATAGTCGCTGCCCATATCTTTGATGGGTTTTCTTGTATTATCAAGTGGATTTGCAGTGGTCATCATGGCAGATCGAATTGCTGCAGGACTCCAATCGGGATGTGCAGCTTTCAAGAGTGCAGCAATTCCAGATATATGAGGACAAGCCATTGATGTACCTGACAAGAGTGTGTAGTCACTGGACAAGAAAATGTTGTTACCAATGCTTGCGACATTAGTATAAGGATAGTAGGCTGCTAAGATTAACACTCCTGGTGCCATTATGTCGGGCTTTAAAATGGCTGGATAGCTTCGTCCAGGACCTCTAGATGAGGATCCTGATACAGCTGGAGCAGGTCTGGGCTCTGTTCCCAAGATTGTTTGTTGGAACTCAATGCTAGCAAGTGGGTCAGCACTATTAGATGCGTAGTTGATTACATCTTTCGCATCTTTGGGGGTAATTACCACTCCTGGGTAAGGAAAAGTATCTGATCGAAGTATACTAGTATCTTCGGATATGATTATAGCTGCACGAACATTGGACGCTGACAGATACCGCCACAGTGAAAAGAAGTCTACTGTTTCATCAGATTGGTTACATATGATGATACCTCCTTCAGGGGCTTCAGACAATAATTCAGTTGAATTGCAGGCAGATAATGTCTTATTGTATGTGAGTCTCAGGTTTCGGACCGTGGCCCTAGCAGGAAACAAGCTCCATCCAGTGATGGACAAACCATTTCCAAGAGTTAAGGTCCCAGCAAACCAACGATCAACAGTTCCTGAAGCAACAATGACTGCCCAGGGTATTCCCTCGAGTAAAGTTGCAAAATTTGGACCACGATTTCCTGCTGAAACGGAAACAAGGATTCCCTTCTCTGTGGCACCAAAAGCAGCTATTGCAATTGGATTATCGTATAGATCAGTCCTACGATAACTCAGAGAAATTGACAGAATATCAACACCATCTGCCACAGCCTGGTCAATTCCTGCAAGAGCATCAGATTCATAGCTTCCTTCATTCCAGAGGACTTTATATGCAGCAAGCCTAGCACGTGGAGCCACTCCTCTTGCAGTTCCTGGAGCGTAGCCGAAGAATGAAACACCATCCACATAGTTTCCAGCAGCGGTGGATGCCACGTGGGTTCCATGACCTGAATCATCCCTTGCAGAATTCATCGTTATTGTAACTCCGGGATTTGCTTCCCGAACTCCCTGATTGAAGTATCTTGCTCCAATGAGTTTCTTATTACACAATGAAGAATTGAACTCTTCACCTGCCTGGCAAATTCCCTTCCACCTAGCTGGAATTTCTGTCATTCCGTCATCTTTAAAGCTTGGACTTTCTGGCCATATGCCGGAGTCAACAACCCCAATAATCACATCCTTACCATACTCAGATGCTGGCCATATACCTGTGGCAGTATTGAGAGAAAGAAATTTGTAACTATGTGTGGTGTCAGGCGTAACCATGCCATCAGGATAAGCCGAAAGGAAACCCGGCGACTTCTTCAAAGAATCCAATTCATCTTCGGACATTGCTGCACTGAATCCATGAAAGGCATGGTCATATGTATAAACAAGCTTTGGTGAAGGATTTTGATCATCTAATGAGGTGAGTCCAACAGATTTGCTGGATTGAAGAGTGTAAGAGTACCAATAATGGTGACTGGAAAAAGCTTTAGGCATCAAAGATTTGTCCATGTGGACAATATAATTAGATCTTTCTGCTGAAGCCAGCAGAAACCATGAGCAGAGGAGGACATTGAAGACCTTAATCAAGCACATTTTTCCTTTTCCAGAAAGAAGTTCTTTTCAGGTACCTCAGAAGCAGATCTTATGATAATAAAACTAAAAATTGGTTGCTTGAAATGAGTTCTTTACAATTTTGTTGAATTATTAGACCTTATCTTCTTTTCAAATGGCTGTGTCATTTTTCATCATTTAATATATTCCATGTGCCGTTAAGAATCGAACTTAATAGTACTGTTTTCATTTAAGACTCGAGTTAAATTTGGTCGTCTTAAATAATGAAAAGGATGCCTACTTAAAGTTAACTTTGTCTCAGATTTGAGCGTATGCCATTTTTAAAGGATTTTGATGGGCGTAAACGGTCAATCTACGAGCGTTTTATAGATTCCTCACATGCAGTGGATCCTACCTCATTAAACAATTATCCCATAAATTCCCACACCCCAATGTTTGTGTGTTTTCGGGCCCGGCTCGGTTCTTTCTTAAATTGTTAGCTGCAAAAACGATGCCTCGAGATTCTTTCAACATGGAAAAAAGAAGTCTTGGGTTCAGATCAATTAGTAGATTATTAATTTGTATTTTGGGTCCTAATTCGAAGATAAAAAATAGTCAACAACAATAATGGAACCAACTTGCAAGTGTGGGTGCAAACTTATCTTAATTCCCAATACTTAAACTAAAACAAAAAACACAGCCGGGACATTGTGTAGGTGTAATGTCATCATCAAATCATACGAATTTTCACACCTTAGACTCTTTTCTTTTTTTCTTTTTTTTTTCCTGGAATATATATAGTTCTTTATGAGGTCCTTCCCTAGGTGATTTTTATGTTTATATTAACAGAGAAAGGTATTAAGGGATAAAATACGACATTTAATAAAGATGAAAACATAGACTATTTTATAAGAGATTGAACTACTTTTAATAAGATTGAACTCTTAAGATAGAACTACAAGTCTTAACATGATATTGGAAATTATGAAGCTCTAACAAGCAACTCAATCCAATTAAGATTAAAAAATGAGTATACGGATTTCAAGATTGATCTGTTCAAACGAGTCATTATCTAACCTCATTCAATACTTTTCATTGAATCTTTCTAAAAAATGAACAATCTTGCTATAGTGATAGGTTCAGCTCAATGATATAGGGACACGTATCAATACATGATTGGACAATTTGAAAAAAATAATAAAAATAAATTCTAATCACTGTATCTTATTTTTTCCCTATCGGATCATGGTACACATACCGAATTTTTTTATTTAATCTTTTACCTACTACTCACAATAAGAGATGGGGGCCACGGCTTTGCATTATTTAATACACGCGGGACCCACGTGTTATGTGAGAAGGGGGACACGACTCGGTAGTCCCCCCTCTGTACATACATTTTTTCTCCTATCCTAATCCTATCACCCCCATCCTTGTCATCACCCTGTCCAAGGAGCATTATTCAAAAATGAGAAGGAGATTTATTCAAAGTCACTCCCGGAAGTCACTTTATAAAGACAGAATCATAAGGCCATTTATAGATCATTATAATGGAAAATATAGAAAAGAATTCCTTTTAGCAACTGAGAAAAGAAATTATAAAGCGATTGTCTTAAATGTAATGAATAACACGTATTTTCTATAATTAGAAAGAATTCAAATACAAGAACTCCGTGAAAGTTTATTACACAGTCGATTAATGGCTTGAAATGAGTGTAAATTTATTAGCTCGCCAGGAACTTCTATTTAGCTCGTCATTCATCTGATTATATATCCTGATTAGTGACATATTGCATTTTCGTGAACAAATGCATGGGTAAAATGAAGATTTTTTTTTTTTTTCAAATTTTAATATAATCCATGCACTTTTAATTTAGCCATACCAATGTTTCCTGTAGTTGGCATTAGTTTTAAGAATTGGAATAGGATTATGTTCTACTAAAATGATGAAAGATACATATCGTTATAATGCCATAAAACCTACTCATTAAAGACTCGTCGAGTAACCACAATTGGACTCCTCACCGAGTGCTTGCCATTCTCGTCAACCCAAGTGAGTGAACCATCGTTAATAACAGTCCTGCTGTAACTCCTATAATGAATGCTCACAGAGTAGCTTCGCTTCTCATACTTCTTTTGGAAGACTAATGTTTCTGGTGATACAGTGATGGTAGAATCCTTTGGTCTTTTAACTTTGACTTTGTATGTAGCAACACCATCTCCTACATTTGTGACAGTCCTGTGGAATTTTTGATTCAATGCACTTCTTTTTTCTTCAATGTCGTAAAGAGCGATGAAAGATGGATAATTCAGATCCAATGATGAATTTGAGCAACTGTAGCTTGATCGTACGATAGTTTGAGTTTGTTCTCGAGTAAAATTCAACGCACAAACAAAGTTTACGTAGTCTTGTCGGGTAGCATCATAAATGAGTCCTGGATCAAGAGCGCGATTAGGATCAACTTGTCCTGCCCCCATGTCGAGTGGCGTAGCAACTTGATAATCGTTTCCCATGTCCTTGATGGGTTTCTGAGTGTTATCAAGTGGATTTGCGGTGGTCATCATGGCGGATCGAATAGCTGCAGGACTCCAGTCGGGATGTGTGGCTTTGAGAAGGGCTGCAATTCCAGATATATGAGGACAAGACATTGATGTACCTGACAAGAGTGTGTAGTCACTGGACAAGAATATGTTGTGACCAATGCTTGCAACATTAGTATAAGGATAGTAGGCTGCTAAGATTAACACTCCTGGTGCCATTATGTCTGGCTTTAGTATGCCTGGGTAGCTTCGTCCAGGACCCCTTGATGAGGATCCCGATACTGCTGGAGCAGATCTGGGCTCTGTTCCCAAGATTGTTTGTTGAAACTCAATGCTAGCAAGTGGGTCAGCACTCTTAGATGCGTAGTTGATTACATCTTTCGCATCTTTGGGGGTAATTACCACTCCTGGGAAAGGAAAAGTGTCTGATCGAAGTATACCAGTATCTTCGGATATGATTACGGCTGCACGAACATTGGATTCCGACAGATACCGCCACAGGAAAAAGAAGTCTACTGTTTCATCAGATTGGTTACATATAATGATACCACCTTGAGGGGCTTCAGACAGTAATTCAGTTGAATTGCAGGCAGATAAGGTTTCATTGTAAGTGAGAGTCAAGTTTCTGATTGTGGCTCTAGCGGGAAACAAGCTCCATCCGGTGATGGACAAACCATTCCCTAGAGTTAAGGTCCCGGCAAACCAACGATCAACAGTTCCCGAAGCCACTAACACTGCCCAGGGGATTCCTTTTATTAAAGTTCCGAAATCTGGTCCGCTGTTTCCTGCTGAAGTAGAAACAAAGATTCCCTTCTCTGTGGCACCGAATGCAGCTATGGCAATAGGATCTTCATACACATTAGTCCTACCATAACTCAGAGAAATTGACAGTACATCAACTCCATCAGCCACAGCCTGGTCAATACCTGCGAGAACATCGGATTCAAGGTTTCCTTCATTCCAGAGGACTTTATATGCAGCAAGCCTAGCACGTGGAGCCACTCCTCTCGCCATTCCTGGAGCGTAGCCAAAGAATGAAACACCATCAACGTAGTTTCCAGCTGCAGTGGCCGCCACATGTGTGCCATGACCTGAATCATCCCTTGCAGAATTCATTATTATGGTAAGCCCGGGATTTGCTTCCTGAACTCCCTGATTGAAGTATCTTGCTCCTATGAGTTTCTTATTGCACATTGAAGAATTGAACTCTTCACCTGGCTGGCAAATTCCCTTCCATCTAGCAGGAATTTCTGTCATTCCATCATCTTTGAAGCTCGGACTTTCTGGCCAGACACCGCTGTCAATAATACCAATAATCACATCTTTACCATACTCAGATGCTGGCCATATGCCTGTGGCAGTATTGAGAGAAAGAAATTTGTAAGTATGCGTGGTGTCAGGCATGACAATACCGTCTGGATAAGCCGAAAGAAACCCTGTTGACTTCTTCAAAGCTTCCAATTCATCTGTGGACAGCACAGCACTGAATCCATGAAAGGCATGGTCATATGTATATACAAGCTTTGGTGAAGGATTTTGAGCACCTAATGAGGTCAGTCCAACTGATTTAACGGATTGAAGAGTGGAAGAGTACCAATAACGGTGACTGGAAAAAGCCTTGGGCATCAAAGATTTGTCCATATGGACTATGTAAGTAGATCTTTCTGCCGAAGCCAGTAAAAACCATGAGCAGAGGATTGTGAAGGCCTTGATCAGCCCCATTTTCATTTTTTCCTTTTTTTTTCCTCCTGGAAAGGAGTTGTTTCTGCTATCTGAGAAGCTCATTTTATGATAGTAAATGGCGAACACTGGCGACTTGAAATGAATTGTCAAAGTACACCTTATCTTCTTCGGACGTTGTTGTGTCATTTTCTATTAACAATAATACTTTGAACTGTTAAGAATCAAACCTCGTTACAATCAATGTGTGAGCTTTGTTTGGTTCGTTTTTAATAATGAAAAGGACAGCTATTGGACCTGAAACTTTATAATAGGCCATTTATATTTTCCTGCGTGTCGGCATAGGGGCGGATCCACATGAGTCATGTGGGGTCAAATTACCTTTCAAAATTTTTTCTTTCTTTCTTTCCTTTTTATTTTTTTTTCCCCTTTTTTTTGGCCATTCTACGATCTACTTTGATGCATTCACTATGGAACGTCAAATGAAGTCGAAACATTGTATTCTTAATGCCATTTCGAAGTGCTCATGACCAATCGTAACAAAAGTTACGACGAATTAAAGTAGGCCAGTTCAAACTACTATTTCAGTAATAAAAAGATCTGGATTACTAATTAACTTTGACCTCTCGCCCGGAATTAACATAATTAAAAGCAATAAGTCAATTTTTAATTGTTTCTAGATGGTTAATCAAACAGTCCAATTATCCTAAATAGAATTGTAGCTGTTTGTAATAAGAAAACAGTAAATAACACTAAATATGTTGACGGAGAAACCCAATTGGATAAAAACTTCGGGATCATACCAGTTACCTCCACTATAGAAAATATGAATTTACAGTTAGATACTGCATAGCCAACTCCACTAGATTTCCTTATTTACTTCTTGTAATATCTAAGATCCCGTTGAAACCACTAGCTCCCAATATCCAACAATTATCTCTTCCAAGTGGATCACCAAAAATGACCAATTTTTGTACTCTTTCTATGCTTGTAGTCCAACCCCTCTCAATCTTCATGAGCCTCTGAAGTTCAATTGAAAAAGTACATTCCTAAAGGTGTTTTTGATTTAATGAATTTGATGTTTTCCTCAACGTGGTTGTATGAATTCAAGAATGAATTGAATGATCTCACCAATGGATTGTGTTCTCGATTCTTCAAGGAATAATGTGGTGATGCAACTCAATGAAAAACTACACAAATTTCGTTCAAGGCATTGGGTATTTATACTTGAAGACAATTGGGTAGTTTGGATCACATAAAACTCTTCAAAAATGTAAACTATGATTTTCCATATATTACTGTCACTCCTGCGAGATTTGGGCGATAGGTGAGCGATAGGGTTTTTGTTTTTGTCACTCTAGCAATGTCCAAGCGATAGGTAGGTGAAATTGTAGCGTCTTTTCTTTCCTTATTCCGAACTCAAACCCTAACCAACCTAACTCAACTATACGATACTAAGTGTAAAAGTGCGTGGTATAGGAAATATAGCAATATAGGCACATTATCATACAATGATATAGATGATATTGATATAGTCTCTCCACTATATCCTCACCCCCATCAAAATAATCACTCTCCCCCTTTTGTCACAAATGACAAAGGGATTAAAAAAAATAATAAAAAAAAAATATATATATATATATATATATATAAAATAAAATAAAATTTAACATTAATATACAATAACTCAAAATATGCAGTTGATAACATTCACAAGCACAATCAATAATCAGTAAACCTTCCCACATACTCAGTTCAAGTTAACACGGACTAAATTATATAAGTGATCCATGTGTGTAAAATGTCACTTATCCTTTGTAACTAGGACTCCAAACCTTATTTTATGATAAAGGACATGCTAAATATCACTACCAATAAGTTTTGAGTATACATAAATTTTTCATATCTTATAATATTTTTAAGCTCATCAAATTTTTTATATCTAAATGTAAGTCCTTCTCCATTAAGCGACTAAGATGATTCCTGTAGTGAATTTTAGGCCGATTACCTCAAGTCAGTTGATTATAGGCATCAATAATTTGTCGATGTGGATAATATAAGTAGACACGAGCAGAGGAGACAGGAAGAGCATTAATCAACCCTGTTTTTCTTTTTCTGTAACGGAGATCTTTATGGTATCTCAGAAGCTCATTCTATGATAACAACATAAACAACTTGAAATGAAGAGGAATGTTATTCATCTAGAGTGATAATCATAATCACAAAATAATTTTCCTATTGGTCCATCGAAGAAAAATGAATTCCAATTTCATTGAACAATAGGACAGTAGCCCTAATACTACATATAAATCAATGATGGCTTATTTTTCTGCTTCAGTTTTGGCATATTTGTGTCTGAGTCCACATTCGAGTGGCTTTACAAAAATTTAAATTTCTTAGGTTAGCTGCAAACCAGATTTCCGAAAAGTCTAATAGTAAAGCCAAGTTCGACAAATTAATCACAGTTATGGCGTATATTGGATCTTAATTTGAAATTGATATCAAAATGGTCCCAAATATTAAGTGTGGGGCAAAAATAACTTAATTTCTTATATTTTTAAATCAAAGAAAAGAAATCAGCTTGAATGCTTGGTAGGTGTAATGCGAATAACATCATCATATCATTTGAATTGGCACCTTTACCTTTAGATATTATTAGCACGCGTGTCCCTTTCGATTCAATCATGTTTTGTGGTGACATTTGTCAAATTAATTAAGTTAAATTTATTTTTTAGCTTGTAAATAACTTTTTGGATTAAATAATTGTCTAAATTTATAAGTTGTTTTACACCAGTTTGTTATTAAAAGAGAGGTCACCTACATATTTTACATTTTGACAAATAGAATCCTCCATATAATTTTTTTTTATTTAAACAAATATTAATGAACAAAAGTATATTTAGAAAAGTATTATTAGCAAATACAAAATAATAAATAATTATGGATAAATTTAAAGAATATTCCTGAACCTCCATGCTTTGTGCATTAATCTTCATAAATTCTTTTTGAGGAAATGCATTCTCTCGATGGATGTATTTGGGTTTCGTATAAGAAAATAGGTCTAATCCTACTGAAGAGATATCGTTAAATAAATTTGGATGATTGATTATTATTATGAGAATGAACTGGACTGATAATGGGAATTGGATAATTACACAAAGTTACATGCAAATTGCAACTGTAAACCTAATCATATGGCTTTGAAGTGACAGTAAATGGACTCCGTACCGTGTGCTTTCCATTTTTCTCAATCCAAGTGATTGAACCGTAATCAAACGGTCCCTGAGTCTTATAACGTATGGTCACTGAATAACTCTGCTTATCATACTTCTTTTGGAACACCAATGTCTCTGGAAATACTGTGATGGTAGAATCCCCCGTTTTTTGAACTTTAACTTTATATGTCACTGCGCCATCCCCAACATTGGTGACAGTCCTCTGGAATTTCTGAGTTAGTGTACTTCTTTTTTCTTCAGGATCAAACACAGCAATGAACGATGGGTAATTCAGGTCAGATGATGGATTTGAACAATTGTAGCTTGACCTTATGATTGATTGAGTTTGTTCATGAGTAAAATTCATGGAACAAACAAGATTTATGAAGTCGAGTGTGGTGGCATCGTAAATGAGACCTGGATCAAGAGCACGATTTGGATCAACTTGCCCTGCCTCCATTTCAAGTGGTGGAGCATCATTATTATTGTTTCCTGTGTCTTTGATGGGTTTTTGTGTATTATCAAGTGGATTTGCAGTGGTCATCATGGCAGATCTAATAGCAGCAGGACTCCAATCGGGATGCGCAGCTTTTAGGAGCGCAACAATTCCAGATATATGAGGACAAGCCATCGATGTACCTGACAAGAGTGCGTAGTCGCTGGCCAAGAATATGTTGTTATTAATTCTTGCTGCATTAGCATAAGGATCGTAAGTTGCTAAGATTAACACTCCAGGTGCCATTATGTCAGGCTTTAGGATGCCCGGATAGCTTCGTGCAGGACCTCTTGATGAGGATTCCGCTAAGGCTGGAGCAGCTATGAGCTTTGTTCCCAAGATTGTTTGTTGGAACTCGATGCTTGCTCGTGGGTCAGCACTGTTAGATGCATAATTGATCACATCTTTCACATCTCTCGGAGTAATTACTACTCCAGGGTAAGGAAAAGAAGCAGATTGATGTATGCTAGTAACTTCATTAATGATTATAGCTGCACGAATGTTGGACTTCAACAGATCCTGCCATAGGAAATAGAAGTCTGTTTTTACATCAGATTGGTTACATATGATGATACCACCTTCAGGGGCTTCAGACAATAATTCAGTTGAATTGCAGGCAGATAAGGTCACATTGTAAGTAAGAGCCAAGTTTCTGACTGTGGCTCTTGCAGGAAACAGGCTCCATCCGGTGATGGACAGACCATTGCCTAGGGTTATGGTCCCAGCAAACCAGCGATCAACAGTTCCTGATGCCACTACCACTGCCCAGGGGATTCCTTTGATTAAAGTTGCGAAACTTGGACCACGGTTTCCTGCGGAAGTAGAAACAAGGATTCCCTTCTCTGTAGCACCGAAGGCAGCTATGGCAATAGGATCCTCATACAAATTAGTCCTACCGTTACTCAGAGAAATCGACAGTATATCAACTCCATCAGCCACAGCCTGGTCAATACCTGCGAGAAAATCAGATTCAAGGTTTCCTTGACGCCAGATGACTTTATATGCAGCAAGCCTAGCACGTGGAGCCACTCCTCTCGCCGTTCCTGGAGCATAGTCAAAGAATGAAACACAATCAACGTAGTTTCCAGCTGCTGTGGACGCCACGTGGGTGCCATGACCCGAATCATCCCTTGCAGAATCCATTGTTATTGTATCCCCAGGATTTGCTTCCCGAACTCCCTTACTAAAGTATCTTGCTCCAATGAGTTTCTTGTTACACAATGAAGAATTGAACCCTTCACCTGCTTGGCAAATTCCCTTCCATCTAGCAGGAATTTCTGTCATTCCTTCATCTTTAAAGCTCGGACTTTCTGGCCGAATTCCGCTGTCAATAATCCCAATAATCACATCTTTACCATACTCAGATGCTGGCCATATACCCGTGGCAGTATTCAGAGAAAGAAACTTGTAAGTATGGGTGGTGTCCGGCGTGACAATATTATCGGGATAAGCCGAAAGGAAACCCGGTGACTTCTTCAAAGCTCCTAATTCATCTTTGGACATTACTGCACTGAATCCATGAAAGGCATGGTCATATGTATAAAGAAGTTTTGGTGAAGGATTTTGAGCACCTAATGTGGTTGGTCCAACTGATTTAATGGATTGAAGAGTGGAAGAGTACCAATAATGGTGACTGGAGAAAGCCTTAGGCATCAAAGATTTATCCATGGGGACAATATAAGTTGATCTTTCTGCTGAAGCCAGCAAAAACCATGAGAACAGAACTGTGAAGCCCTCAATCAGCTCCATTTTTCTTATTTTGGGAAGTAGTTTTTTTGTGGCACCTCAGAAGCTGATTTATTGCTGATAAAAGTAAATTTTGGTTAATGATTGAACCTACTTGCAAGTGTAGGGCAAAAATAATTAATTGCATATTTAATTTTTAGGAGGAAAAAGCCTGATGGAATGCTGTGATACTTGGTAGGTGTAATGTAATATTAAATCATTTGAATTTTCACGCCTTAGTTATTGGCTTGTGTATCCCTTTGCATTAAGTCATATACCGTGGAGATATTTGTCTGAGTTTACTCTTTTTACTATAAACATGTTTTTTCTAAATCTATCAGTCAATTTTTCTTTTTGTTAATAAGATAGGGATCGCAGAAATCTTTAATTTGAGAAAAATAAAGAATATTAACAACTGAGATTATATGGCTTAAAAAATTCAACAGATTTCATTTACTATTTCTTTAGCATGCCCAATTTTCTTTTATAATTGGATTATATGGCTTAAAAAATTCAGTCTACATGAGCTTCTTAAAATGGATTACATGAAAAAAGGGAGACCTCACTGTGTGCTTATTTAACCAGACCCTGTTTTCTTTAAACTAGAGATCAATGAAATGTCATAAGAACTAGTTTCAATAATTCAAACTATGCAGTATAAACTGCTTCTAGGATTATGCCAAGATTACACAAAGTTACATGCAATTACAATAATAAAACTAGTCATTACGGACGCCATTAGTCCTCTAGCATCATCGTGCAAGGCGAATCTGTTATACGAAAACTGTGAGCAATACAGGCCTCGGTTCCTTCCATTTCCGCTTTTGCATGAACAATCATTTTTTCCTCTATTTTATTGTTACTCTATTTATTGTAATGTTTCTTTCCATTATTTTATTTATATAATTTCAACAGTATTTCTAATTTTCTTTTTTTATTTTTCCTAACAATTTATGGCCATATGCTGTTGTCAACAACCACCCCAGTAATCACATCTTTACCATACTCAGATGCTGGCCAAATTCCTGTGGCAGTATCAAGAGAAAGAAACTTGAAATATGCGTGGTGTCGGAGCTCACAATACCATCGGGATTAGCTGAAAGGAATCCTGGTGATTTCTTCAAAGCTTCCAATTCATCAGTGGACATAACTGCACTGAATCCATGGAAGGCATGATCATATGTATAGATAAGTTTTGGTGAATGATTTTGACCATCCAATGAGGTGAATCCAACTGATTTGATGGATTGAAGACCAATAATGGTTACTGGAAAAAGCCTTAGGTATCAAAGGTTTGTCCATGTGGACATTATAAGTAGATCTTTCTGCTTAAGCCAGCAAAAACCATGAGAAGAGGAGAATTGTGAAGGCCTTAATCAGGCCCATTTTTCGTTTTCGTGGAAAGTAGGTCTCGATTTCTCGTGGCGCCTCAGAAGCTGATTTTGTGCTGTAAGAGTGAAAATTGACTTCCTGAAATGGGTTCTCTGTATTATTACACTTCATCTTCTTCTCACATGTCTGTGATTTTCCATTATTTTAACATGTATTGAATCCAAACTCATGGCACAGTTTTGGTGATTTAGTTCACCACTCCTTTGGTGAAACTCGAAGTTTATAAATAAGTCCATTTTATGTACCTTTACTTGTTGAACATTTATTTCTTTGTAAATTGGTCGCATGTGTGTGAGTATATAGTCACCCATTTGCTAAGTAACAATTTTTTAACTATCTATTTCTGAAAATTTTATTATATATTTCAAACTTGCAATTTTCTTAAAGTTGTTTATGGTGCAATGCCAAAGAGTATTGTCTTAATATTATCTCAACATGGCACGACACTACAACATGTCAACTCATCTCTAACTCGCAAAGAATAGGGTACAAAAGGAGAAGCCAATATTTAGGTGAAATATGGAGAGAAGTAATTTGTTGCTAATTGAATCAAAACACTAATAGATCGTAATTCATTGGAAATTGCTGAAAATTCCATACTAGGTCGGCATTATCAAAAAATTGTGATCGAGTCTCTGACTTGACCTGCAATTCTCTTCGTTCAATTGTTCAACCTTTGTATTTCTCACTGTAAGACATCTGTTGTCAAACGACCTCTCGGACGATGATGACAACCAGTTTTATCAGTCGACATGAATGACTGAACGATAAATCAACACCGAATAATGGGATGACCCGGCTTAACGTGGTTTTACCTATTGGATGGCTAATAAACCTTTGTGGCTTGTTAGTGTGCTATTGGGCTATAACCCTAGTCGAGCCTACTTACCATATGTATAACTTACCTTAAGTTTGTCATTGGACTATTATATATATTGGTAACTCTCTTTCTTCCTACTTGTCCCGATTTTTGATAGAACCCGAGAGAGAGTGTGGCTGCCTTCTTCTTCTCCTTTGTGCATCCTACTGATTGATCTTCTCTACCTCTTGCTTGTGTCTTTGTGACCCTTACCTGTGTGGTATTCACCCTAAGTGAGTGAGGAAACAACAAGCAAAAGGAAGAATAGCAACCATAGGAAGCAAGCAGCGCCGCCGGTCGGTCTCTTCAATTTTTTTGGTGTTGATTCGGTGTTTAAAGGCTAACTGAGCCCGGAAATCACCTTGAGCAGCTAGAGGAAGATCCTAACATCTAGTATCAGAGCTTGGTTGGCAAAAACCGGCTCAAAATCGGTTGATTTTCGCGTTTTCAACATTGCACCCGAATCTGAAATTCTTCAATTACTCACAAACCAAAGCTCGGTTGGACAAACAAAGGCCATACCCATTACCAGCAGGTCGAGGCGCCCCTGGTGAGGCGGCGCGTGGGCGACGGTGGCGGTGCGTGGGCGACAGTCCGACGAAGCTGTCTTCAGGTAACTTGCTTGTTTCGATCTCCTGAACGCGCTGATATACTTTGTTTTGTGTTTTAGGTTACACAGAAAAAGTTGGACGATTTTGCCCCTGATGCGACGCCGACTGAAATTGAACAGCAAGCTCGTTTTTCTCCACTCTACGGACTCAGATAGGTCCGCTCTGGTAAATTGGCTTAATCCATTTAAATTCAGCAATAGCAAGATCATCGTGTGGGGTGATCGTTAGGTTTTGGGGTTACCGTGAAGGGGTAACCATTGCTTGTGCTAAAACTAGGATTACTTGCGTTAATTGAGTGCTTGTTCTTTTGATTTAAAGTGCTTTGTATTTCTTGGTGGACGTAGCATTTAGGTTCATTGTTACTTTTGCTAAGAATTAACAAGATATTACCTCATCACGCTTCCCAATACTACTTCGTGTGGTTTAATTAGTGTGTTAACCAATGACAACACATAATTTTGATTTGAGAATATTTAACGGTAAAGGGGACTTCTCTATCTGGCAACAAAAGATGAGAGACATATTAGTCCAACAAAAGGTGTCAAAAGCCATCGAAGGCAATTTTGCACCTGACATCTCAAAAGAACAAAAAGAGGAAGCCGATGAGCTTGCCTATACCTCAATAATATTACACTTGTCTGACGCTGTCTTAAGAAAAGTGGGAAAACTAAAAACCATCAAAGAACTTTGGAAAAGACTAGAAGACTTATACTTGCTTAAATTTACACCGAATAAACTCTACCTACTCGAACGATTCTTCAGCTTTAAGATGGATCCTTCAAAGGATCTCGACGACAATTTAGATGTATTTAACAAATTGGTGCAAGATATTGTCAATTGTGATGAAGCCGTGTCTGAGACCTATAAGGCTATAATCTTACTCAATTCAATCCCGGACTCTTACAAAGAAGTTAAGAATGTCATTAAGTATGGTAGGGACACGTTAACACTTGAAATTGTCGTAGATTCTCTTAAGAGTAAGGATATGGAAATGAGGGCTGAAAAACAGGATAGGAGGAGTGGAGAGTTGCATATGATACGAGGTAAAACTCAATTTAGGCAAGTCAGTCATGATGGATACCAAAGTAGTGGCGAATCAAGTAGTAATAGTTGGAAAAAGAAGGGGAATGGTAGACCTAGGTCAAAGTCTAGAACTAAGGCTAGAAAATGCTATGGCTGTGGAGGCACAGGGCATTTTATAAAAGACTGTCATAAAGAAAGGGGAAAACAAAAGGTTAAGGAAAGAGATGAGGTAAATGTGTTATCCTCTACCTCCGATACCGAAAACGGTGAAGTCTATGTGATCACTAGTCCAGTCGCATACACTACTGAATTGAATCTAACTACTAATTCTCACATGCATGAATGGATATTAGATTCTGGTGCGTCTTTTCATGTGACGTCTGAAAAGAACTGGTTTGAAAAATTGCAAGAATCTAATGATGGGCAAGTAGTTCTGTGTGATAACTTTGCCTATACAATTGCTGGAATTGGAGATATAAAGATAAAATTTAACACGGGCTTTGTGTACATGTTAAAGAAAGTTAGATACATTCCTGAATTATCTAGAAATTTGATTTCAGTAGGAAGACTTGAGAAAGACAACTTCACTGGTAAATTTGGAAACGGTATGTTTAAAATGATGAAGGATGCGTTAATCTCTATTAAGGGAATCAAGAAAAATGATATATACATCACTACTGGGGAAGTAATTAGAGGATTAAACTCTTCTATTTCTTCCGCCAAAATCGATCACACACATACGTGGCATAATAGGCTTGCACACGTAGGCATTAAGGGACTTAAGCTACTTAATGAAAAAGGTGCATTTGGTAATGACTGTGTGTCTGACCTATCGTTCTGTGATCACTGTGTACTCGGAAATCACCATAGAGTGTCGTTCTCCACTAGTACGCATAAGGCTAAAAGCATGCTTGAATATGTGCATTCTGATCTGTGGAGTCCTGCTAGTAATCCCACATCGGATGGGAATAGGTATTTCCTATCTATCATAGATGACTACACCAGGAAAGTGTGGGTCTATCTATTGAAAGACAAAACTGAAACCTTCCATAACTTTAACAACTGGAAGAAACAAATGGAAAACCAAACTAGCAAGAGGATCAAATTTTTAAGGACAGATAACGGCCTAGAATTCTGTAATGCTGAATTCGATAGGATGTGTAAAGAAAGTGGAATAACAAGGCACAAAACGGTTCTTTATACTTCCCAGCAAAACGGGGTAGCAGAAAGAATGAATAGGACCATACTAGATAAAGTGCGCTGCATGATGTTAAGTTCTGGGGTTCCTAAGTCATTTTGGGGTGAAGCCGTTGTAACT
This sequence comes from Olea europaea var. sylvestris, assembly GCF_002742605.1. Classification (NCBI taxonomy): domain Eukaryota; kingdom Viridiplantae; phylum Streptophyta; class Magnoliopsida; order Lamiales; family Oleaceae; genus Olea; species Olea europaea. The sequence continues at coordinate 19,083,806 of NC_036243.1, read as the reverse complement.
GCCTGTTATCTGATTAATTTGACTCCATCGGCTGCATTAAATGGTGATACTCCGCATGAGAAATGGTCTAAAAAATTGGGTGACTACTCAATGCTTAAAGCGTTTGGCTATGCTGCCTTCTCTTATCAAAGTGAGGGAAAATTAGAACCTAGAGCCAGGAAGTGTGTCTTTCTGGGATATCCCGAAGGGGTTAAGGGCTATAGGCTATGGGATAGAAGCCAAAAATGAGTTAAGATCATCATGAGTAGGGATGTCACATTTAATGAGAGTGAGATGCCTTATCTAAGGAATGAAACCGAACCTGTAAGTGAAACTGAATCAGGTGAAGAAAGAAATCGGTTTAAGGTGGAGTTAGGAAAATTTAACACATCAATACCTAGTACTTCGAGTGAGGTGGAGATTCAGGTCCAAGAACCTGAAGAGGAAAATGAAGTAGTGATAGAAGAGCATCCTGAGGAAGAAAATCCATTAGCTAACTATAATTTAGTTAGAGATAGAGAGAGAAGACAAACGAGAGAACCTAGGAGGTTCGGGTTTGAATTTGAATTGGATTTTGCATACGCTAGTTACGAAGAACTAGTTGATAGGGAGCCGGAAACTTTTGAAGAGGCTATAAATAGTGGTCAATCTAAGGAGTGGCTTAAGGCTATGAAAGAAGAGATGAGTTTTCTAGAAAAGAATCAAACTTGGGAGTTAGTACCGAGACCTAAGAATAAATCAATCGTTGATTGCAAATGGGTCTTTAAGGTTAAGGAAGGTACTAGTAGTACAGAACCCTTAAGATTTAAGGCTAGGTTAGTAGCGAAGGGTTACACACAGAAAGAAGGTGTTGATTATAACGAGATTTTCTCACCAGTTGTCAAGTACACTACTATTAGGGTCATGCTCGCATTGGTTGCGCTCTTTGACTGGGAACTTGAACAACTCGATGTAAAAATCGCTTTTTTTTACATGGAGAGCTTGATGAACAAATCTTTATGAATCAACTAAAAGGTTTTAAAGACAAGTTAAAATCAGATTATGTGTGTTTTCTGAAGAGATCCCTATACGGTCTAAAGCAATCACCTAGACAGTGGTACAAGAGGTTTGATTCTTTTGTACTCACTATAGGATTTCAAAGAAGTAAATTCGATCACTGCTTATATTTTAAACACAACGAGACTGATAACAATTATTTGTTCTTGTTGCTCTATGTGGATGACATGCTTTTAGTTGGATCATCTCCTAAGTGGATAAATAATATAAAAGCAGACCTTAGTGGAGAATTTGACATGAAAGACCTAGGAAAGGCTAAAAGGATTCTAGGCATGGAAATAGAACGAAATAGGTCAAATTCCATCGTATTCTTGCATCAGTCTCCATACATATCAAAGGTGTTGAAAAGGTTTAATATGAGTGACTGCAAACCTGTCACGTTGCCTCTTGCAAACCATTTTGTTCTATCTAAAGAACAAGCTCCCTGCAATGAACGTGAAGTGGAATACATGAGTAAAATTCCATACTCAAATGTGATTGGTTCCATAATGTATTTGATGGTTTGCACTAGATCGGACTTAGGATTCGCTGTTAGTACTCTCAATAGGTACATGTCTAATCCAGGTCCTGAACATTGGGAAGCATTAAAGTGGCTTTTAAGATATTTGAAGGGTACAAGTGACGTAGGTCTAAAATTTAGTGCTAATAAGGAAGGCGTGAAATTAAAGAATTTTGTAGATGCTGACTATGCAGGAGATAGGGATAGTAGGAAATCAACTTCCTCTTACGTATTCACCTTATCAAATTCATGTATTAGTTGAAAATCACAGTTACAACACATAGTTGCACTATCCACTACAGAGTCGGAATATATTGCCACCACTGAAGCAATTAAAGAGGCTCTATGGCTTAAAGGTCTACTTCATGAACTAAGTGTCTTGAATGAGTATGTGGTTGTGTATTCTGATAGTCAGTCATCCATAAATCTGTGTAAGAATCCTGTTTTTCACCAACGCACTAAACATATCGATGTTAGGCTACACTTCATTAGGGATATAATATCACAAGAAGTAGTAAGACTTGAAAAAATTCACACACAATATAATCCTTTGGATATGGGCACGAAAGTGTTGCCACTGGTAAAGTTTAGAAGTTGCAAGGAGCTTCTAAACATTGGTACAGGTAAATGATTTCCAATTTTATCGGTTTTCTGTTAGAGGTGTCACTAATGGAAAACGTTTTCTCTTTGCAGGTCCTTTGACACCAAGGTGAAGGTTGTTAGACATCTGTTGTCAAACGACCTCCCGGGCGATGATGAAAATCAGTTTTATCAGTCGACATGAATGACTGAACGATAAATTAACACCGAATAATGGGATGACCCGACTTAACGTTGTTTTACCTATTGGATGGCTAATAAACCTTTGTGGCTTGTTGGTGTGCTATTGGGCCATAACCCTAGTCGAGCCTACTTACCATATGTATAACTTACCTTAAATTTGTCATTGGACTATTATATATATTGGTAACTCTCTTTCTTCCTACTTGTCCCGATTTTTGATAGAACCTGAGAGAGAGAGAGTGGCTGCCTTCTTCTCCTTCGTGCATCCTACTGATTGATCTTCTCTACCTCTTGCTTGTGTCTTTGTGACCCTTACCTGTGTGGTATTCACCCTAAGTGAGTGAGGAAACAACAAGCACAAGGAAGAATAGCAACCATAGGAAGCAAGCAGCGCCGCTGGTCGGTCTCTTCAATTTTTTTGGTGTTGATTCGGTGTTTAAAGGCTAACTGAGCCCGTAAATCACCTTGAGCAGCTAGAGGAAGATCCTAACACTCACGTTATAAGCTCTTATAGATAATTTTTATTCATTTTTCTGTTAAAAAGAGACGTGACTCTAAGAAAGTCTACTTTCAGAGGGATCAAGAAGATTGGGTTTGATTTCAATGCAGAATTAGAAAACAGAAAAAGGAAATAAAACGAATTGAAAAGAAGAAAAAATAAATGCATTTCATCACTTCCATTCATTTTCTTCTTAAAAGGGAAGAATGCGTGAATTTTGCTCAAACCAGACCATAGCCTGTCTAGCCTAAAATCATGTCTATTATTCTGCCATTTAATTATATATTTACAACAGTTTCTAAGTTTGTATTTTATACTTTGTAACAGCAGCATAGATTCTACCTTACCATGTATATACTTCTTAAATCAGCTTCTCAATTATTCTGTATATAACATAGAATTTCTATCAATAAAATGTGTGGGGAAATTATTCATTGATCACAGAAAATATCTGTTCATTCACAATCAGTTATTTTACATTTCTGTTCCTCTATAATCTGCTCTTTTATATGGTATCAGAGCTGTTGACCTCCAACGAGCCATTGATCCAAGTCACCACCATGTCTTTCTCCTCTGATCAAACTTCAAATTTTAACCTCAATACCCAACCTCTTTCTGGAGCAGATAAGCCTCTGATTGCCCTCAATATTACAGCCCAAATCAATGAAAAATTAGCTCCCTCCACCTTTCCTCAATAGCGTGCTCAATTTGAAACACTCCTTATTGGTTATGATTTACTCGACTATGTCGAAGGCACCCTTCAGTCCCCCTCTTCCGCTGGTACCTCCGTTGATGAACTGTGCAAGACCCATTGAGTTCAACAGGATAAGCTTATCTTGAGTGCTATTCTAGCCTCCACATCTCCTTCAATCACCCCACTCATTGCTACATGAAAGACCTCTCATAAAGCTTGGAAAAAGTTGAAAACTCTGTATGCCAGTCGATCAAGAACTCGTGCTATGCAGTTAAAGGAGGAACTGACCTTAATCCAGTGTGGAAATCGGTCGATCACAGAATATCTCCATGCTGTGAAGGCCTTGGCTGATGAATTAGCCATTATTGATCACTCAATTTCGAATGATGACATAACCCTTTATGTATTGAATGGTTTAGGTCCAGATTTTCGGGAGATTGCTGCCCCTATTCGTGCCCGAGAATCATCACTAGCATTTGAGGAGTTGCACGACCTTTTGGTTGGACACGAGGCTTATTTACGACGTCTAGAAGCTACAACGCAGAACCTTGTGGTTTCTCCAAATTACACAAAGATGAAGCAACTTGCACAAGGGGGGAGTCACCCATGGTCTTTCAAGTAAAATGGGCCTCAACATGGACCTCAAGGCTCTAGCCTAAGCCGAAACTCAAACGGAGCCTAGCGTGATGGACGTCACTACAACAATTTTGGCTGGCCCAACAATTCCAATCGGCGTTATCAGCCCAAATGTCAAATTTGTGACCAATTGGGCCATATTACCAAGTCCTGTACTCAATTCCATTCACCGAATGTTTCCATAAATTGTGCTACAACCTCTACTGGAAAAGATAAAGATTGGTTACTTGATTCGGCCGCCTCTCATAATATCATGAATGATCTTTCCAATTTATCTATTCACTCTGAATATGATGGAACTGACGAAGTAATTCTCGGTGATGGTTCAGGTTTGGTAGTCTCACACATTGGTTCCTTGGTTTTGCACTCTCTTCACCGAAAATTTGCATTGCAAGATACTCTTTGTGTTTCAAATCTTTGCAAAAATTTAATATCTGTTCATCATCTCACCAAACAAAATAATGTCTTTGTTGAATTTCACCCTTTCCATTTTCTTGTGAAGGACAAAATCACGGGGGCGACCCTGCTAAGAGGAGCATGTAACAATAGCATCTACACCTTTCCAAAACCAATGGTGACATCAAAAAAGGTTGCTAATATACATGAACGGACTTCTATTAATGGATGGCACAAGCGTCTTGGGCATCCTTCCACTAAAATTGTCCACCATCTTGTCAAACATTTTTCTCTTCCTATTTCATCGAATAAAAACTTATCTTCATTATGTACTTCATGTTCTATTAATAAAGCACATCAACAATCCTTTCGTGACACTAGTCTCCAGAGTCATGAGCCACTTGAACTTATTTACACGGATGTGTGGGGTCCCGCAAGTTATACTGGAATTGATGGATCACGATATTACCTTATTTTTGTTGATCATTATACAAAATATATATGGTTTTATCCAATGGTCACTAAATCTAGTGTTTCTAATATTTTCCCGCGTTTCAAAAAGGTTGTTGAAACCGCTTTCAAAAACCTATCAAAACACTATACTCGGACAGTGGTGGTGAGTTCATCGCTTTAAAATCATATCTATTACTTCAAGGCATAACTCACTACACCACTGCTCTACACACTCCACAACAAAATGGTGTCTCAGAACGTCGTCACCGTCATCTAGTTGAAACGGACCTTACACTTCTTCATGATGCAAATCTTAATTTGTCATATTGGCCTTATGCCTTTCAAACAGCATCTTACCTCAAAAACTGCCAACCTACTCCTCTTTCGCAAGGAAAATCACCTTTCGAAGTCCTTTTCGGTCAAACGTCCAGTTATTTGAAATTAAAAAAATTTGGGTGTATCTGCTATTCTCTCACACGATCCTATAACTTAAATAAATGCAACCCAAATCCAAATCCTACATTTTTCTCGGTTATTCACCTACTCAAAACGCAAACAAGTGTTTTGAACCTAAAACAAAAATATTCTTTAAAACAAAAATATTCTTTATCTCACGACACGTGTTATTTGATGAAAATCAACACCATTCCAGTCCGTCCGACCTCGAATTTTCCATGACAATCCTAAACACTCAAGAGTCTTACAAATTCCCCTCTTCTTCGATGCTCAGCAGGCTGTCGTGTCTCCATCAACGTCGTCTAGTATGCCACCCTCATCGCAACCTCCGGAAGGTTTTCCTGTCATTATTGCACCCTCCTCAGCTCCAGATCATAATACCACAAATCCCACTTTTCAAAACCCTACAGAACCAAATAATCCTCCCCAACATACTCATAACATGACCACAAGATCAATGAACCAGATTTTCGAACCTAAACAAATCCATCCCGTGTCCAAACATCCCCTCTCCCAGACCATTAAACCAACGAGTGTGAGCGAAGCTATTTCTCAACCTCACTGGGGTGAGGCCATGTCCAATGAGCTTACTGCCCCAATGAAACATAGGACTTAGGACCTAGTTTTACCACCTTCTAACTGTAAACATGTGGGTTGTAAATGGATATTCAGAGTAAAATGGAAAGCTGATAGGTCAGTGGACAGATTCAAAGCCCGTCTAGTTGCTAAAGGCTATAATCAACGACCTGGTGTGGACTACAAAGAAACCTTTAGCCCTGTAGTTAAACCAACAACTATCAGAGCTGTTCTATCTATTGCAGTTATGAATGTATGGGATTTAAGGCAAATGCATGTCAACAATGCCTTTCTAAATGGTGAATTAACTGAGACAGTATTTATGACACAATCCCTAGGGTTCAAAGATTTGTTCAAACCTAATCATGTTTGCAGATTAAAAAAAGGTCATTTATGGGCTTAAACAAGCTCTGCGGGCTTGGTACACAACACTAAAAAATCCCATTCTTCAACTGGGTTTTCACAATTCCAAGGCAGATCCATCTCTCTTTATTTACAGCCAAGGTTCCAATCTTTGTTATCTACTTGTTTATGTTGATGATCTTGTCATTACAGGAAACAATTCCACACTTGTGGCCACCATTATTAAACAGCTAGGTGACATGTTCTCTCTCAAGGATATGGGTTCTCTTCATTTTTTCTTAGAAATTGAAGTAATTCCTACCCAAGCAGGATTATTCCTCTCACAACATAAATATGATCGTGAACTATTATCCCACACAAGTATGAGTGGTGCAAAAGACGTCTCAACACCTCTCTCTACCACTCAATCCCTTCAATTAGTTGATGGCACTGCTGCTGTGGACAGTTTTGAGTTTCGAAGAATTATTGGCAGCCTTCAATACCTTTCTTTGACGTGTCCAGATATCTCATTTGCAGTCAACAAACTCTCTCAATTTATGCACAAGTAAACTATATATCACTGGCTGGCAAACAAAAGGCTCCTACGCTACTTAAAACAAACCATTTTCTATGGTATTCAAATCAAAAAATCTGGCTCCCCGGTATTAAGAACTTACTCCGATGCCGATTGGGCTGGAAATGTGGATGACCACACATCAACCTCTACTTATATCTTTTTTTTAGGATCTAACCCCATTTCTTGGAGCTCAAAGAAACAAAGAGCCGTTGCTCGATCCTCAACAGAGGCTGAATATCGAGCTCTAGAAAATGCAGCTTTGAAGATAATGTGGCTGTCAACTCTTTTAAAAGAACTAGCATTTCTAGTCAAAGAATCCCCTCAACTGTTATGTGACAATCTCGGAGCCACACATCTCAGTTTTAACCCAGTCAATCATTCGAGCATGAAACACATTCAAATCGATCTTCACTTTGTGCGTGACTCAGTGCAAAAAGGGAGCATCCAAGTCAGACATGTACATACTCACGATCAACTAGCTGATCTGTTATCAAAGCCTTTGTCAAAACAGCGAATGGAATTGCTATGTTACAAGATTGGTCTTGCCTATGGAAGCTCAATCTTGCGGGGGCGTAAAAGGGAAGAATGCGTGAATTTGCTCAAACCAGATCAGAGCCTGTCTAGCATAAAATCATGTCTATTTTTCTGCCATTTAATTATAAATTTACAGCAGTTTCTAAGTTTGTATTTTATACTTTGTAACAGTAGCACAGATTCTGCCTTACCGTGTATATACTTCCTAAATCAGCTTCTCAATTATTCTGTATATAACATAGAATTTCTATCAATAAAACGTGTGGAAAATTCTTCATTGATCATAGAAAATATCTGTTCATTCACAATCAGTTCTTTTACATTTCTATTAATCTATAATCTGCTCTTTTATACTTGTTTCCCCACCATGTTGGCTCTCCTGCCCTTAGGCCTTACCCCTATTTTCCAAAAGTGAAGGAAAAAAAATCAGAAGTTAGAAAGCAATTCCATTTTCCAGTAGTGAATAAAAAGAGCCTTGTCTAAGGTAACAATTGACACTCTGGGGAAAGAAATAACAGCAATGGCCATCAGCCATCCTATCATCTACCTTCAGTCAGTTGTTTTAACAATCAAAACTGAGTCCATATGATAAGGAATAAATATCTTTATAGACCAGAAAAATAGGTGGTTGAGACAGCCAAGCTAAGATTTTTGGTAACAAGCCAGCTCCCAACACAGACCTAGAGAACTCCCCTATCCATATGGTATGTTGAGAGTGCTTATTGTGGATTTAATGCTAAACTATCGGAAGTGCACTAACTATGTCTCATATACAGGTACGATGGCAAGCTTCCCACATCCTTATATTGTGCTTATATTTCATATATATCTTAGCTTGCCAGCCGCATGTGTGGGAAAAATTGCCTCAGGGAGAACTTCGAGAGCCGAATAGACAGTCCATTACATTATGCTGGCTCACGTGGTGGGCTGAGTTGAGCGGCTTAACTCAACCTATTTAACATCTTCATTCAACATTCATGGTGCGCATACACACACACACACACACACACACAAACACATATATACATACACATATACAAGTTGCTCGCATAAGCACATGTAGCATGAATGATCCTTAGATACCATTAAATGTAGTTGTGAACTAATTCCGACAGCTGTTTGGTAGACTAAAATAAGATTTTTAGCAGATTTTGATAAAAGTTGATGGAATGTGTGGTAGAAAAGTTATGGATTCTATAAAATATGTAGTTAAAATTATTTGTTGACTTTGAATTAGATTTTAATCAAATTTTTTAATGGTATCAAAAAGGGCTAGTATTAATAGACCTAAAGTGATTTATTGAATTTGAACATTAAAATGTCTCGCCCAACCATCTAGTTCATTTGTGTACTGCAGAGCATATCGAATCTAAGAGATTTGAATGAATATATATGTCCAAATTATTCATAGAAAATGAAACTTTTAGTACATTAACTATCGATCATCTCTCGTAAAAAATGAGATCAAACCATTTCTTTTACTCCTTTTCGTGTGACCTAATGAAAATATTTAATTGAACAATTCCTACTATAGTTTTCATAGCTAGATTATGATGCAGACAGATGCTTATCGAAATGGCTAATCAAGTAAAGAATTCTGATTCATCATTAGGAATTTTAAATTTTCACTTTTATGTCTAGATGAGAATAAATTCTCGACCTACAAGTATTTATGTTCATGAACTTAGTTTATGACAAACATTAGATGTCATTCGATGATTGTAGTGGCTGCTTTTACTAAGAAAGTTGGGGGATGTTCATGAACTTAGTTTATGACAAACATTAGATGTCATTCGATGATTGTAGTGGCTGCTTTTACTAAGAAAGTTGGGGGATGCTTCTTGCTGGGAGATGCCCAGGCACTTGCTTCACGGGAAGGCCTTTGCTTTGTCAAATTAAATGCTATACATGTTGATGGAGCGAAATGTGATGCTCTTTGCGTAACACAGTGAAAAATTTAGCTCGTCTATCTCCAAATGCTACAATATTTTTAGATATTACAATTGCTATCAAAAGTTGGACGTGGTACCTGTTACTTTACGCCCCGTAGAATGGAATATCCCCACAATCTCGCTTTCATAGCTACTAGTTTGAGTGCCAAATTACAACTCTAGACTGAATGTATTCCGTTATATATATATATATATATATAGTATTTAACATAGATTTTCAATACTTCATATCAATATTCAGTAGATGGGTCCATAAAGATTCAATTTTTTTCCACATTTATCTGTCACTAGTCCGAAATGTCGCTAGTTAGGACACCTAACCTGACCATCTATACTCTCTCTCTTTCTCCCCTTCGATGGCTTATCCATGTGAGTTGTAGGACCAGTCTAATTTATTATCCCATTTAGTCCCCATCTAGAAAAATAATAGGATCATTCTACTTGTACACTTTTTTTTCACAGCGCATACACATGTAAGAGGTTGGGGTCCACGATTAAAATAATCATGACTCCCACCTATTTGAGAAGAGTATGAAAATTGATGTGAAAAAAGTGGCGCATAAATAGGATAATTGAAAATCACAAAAAGTACATTGTATTAATTAATGTGGATACTTTTGAAAGATTCTATCCATAGAAAATGTTACTCCATTTCCTTTATATATTGATTGGATTGGTTAAATTTTTCCAAAAATCCCCATTTTCTTGATGTTCAAATTTAGCAGCCTCAAGAAAATGAACCAGTTTGACCAGCAATTCATCCGAGAAACTACAGCCACGGCATGTGTGTGGGGGACACAATTATTATGAGCAATTACTTCTTTGAGGAAGCCACCATACTAAAGGTAATGCTTGTTTGCTAATGCGTTTAAATACTTGTAAACACTACGAAAAATGTATTTATAATAAGTTTTACAAAATGTTTGAATAAAATAAAAAAGGATTGATAGGCTTGAAAATGAAACCCCAACTGAATCATCATAATTTATATGCATGGCAAGTGAACTCAATCTGCTACAAAAACTTCAATGATCATCAATATTGTAACTTAAATCCAAATCCAAAGGTGTAATGAAGATATTTACATAGCCAAGCAATAATCAAACATTTAGAAGACATTTGAAAGGATGAGATATGTCTTTTGAACTTCGAGCGTGATTGTGAGGCTACTTTTCTTCGTCGGTTTCTTGCTTCCTCAACAAAGACCTGTCAGTTTGGACGCTGCTTTCATATCCACTGCTGTCGCCTGGTTCCACAATGTGTTTCTCTACTACACTCTCCTTGAGGCTATCATGATGTGATCGACCATGTTCTCTTCCAGCTCTGCGGTCCTGTAAACAGTTCGAGAGGACAAAAACGTTTTTATTGAGCTCACCAGCTAAGAGATATGCCAATATGCAGGACAAATTTAATATTTCAATATCTGGTCATATGTTCAATGGAAAGCTATTGTCGATTCAATAACAATATTGGGATCCATATACATCAATCTTCTTCACTACCTTAACTGGAAAAGAGCACCTGGATCGTTATGAAGGTTTACAAGTCGTTATAACTGTAATTATACTTGCAGTCGTCTAATCAAAACATTCCGATTCATATTTTCGAAGATTTAAGGTACAATTCATATAATTCACTCTCCCAATATTTTTTTATGGACACACAAGAATTGAGATAATCTCCAAACAGGAAAAAACATTCGTAATGTATTTGAGACTGACTAATCCCTTGTTTGAAAATCACTTTTCCTCCACACGCATCTTCAACCACACATTCTCCTAAAATAATCACTCACATTTTCCATAACTTCCCCCTACTTTTTAATCATACAATCTCCTAAAAATTCACTTTTCAAATAATCACTTTCACACAAGCCCTAAAAACTCGACCGTGACGTTGTACGAGTTGGAACTCATTATCCTGAAATACGAACAAGTCGAGTTCATTTTGTGATGCAGAATAAATGTTTCCCATAATTTTATACTTTGAACAAAAAGGTTCCAAGTGTTTCATAGCTTAAGAAGGATGCGGGAAAAAACTACAGGATGGTCAAGATACAAATGCATAATGTCACATGCATTTAGCTGTTTCCAGCAAGAAGATAGGATGTACTTTAAATGGCATTAGAATATTGATTAGAGGATTTTTAACTTACATCACGGAAAGGGAAATCATCACTCTCAAGCATATGTACCACATGTCCCATCTTTGGCCTCTTCTGGGCATTTGGGTCTACACAGCGTAAAGCCACTAAAAGAGCACGCTTCAATGCTCTTGAAGAAGGTTTCTCAGCTAACTTGGGATCCAAAACTCCCTCTGCATTCCGGTTTGAAACCATTGTTTTAAGCCACTCAACTAGATTCACCTGAGATTTTTATCTTACGATTAAAATCAGAGAAAGTCCTTATAAAACTTAGAAGCAATTTCAAAATCAGTACTCTATAAAAATGAAGCAATAATAATTAACGTATACATATGTATACATACCTCCCCCGGGGGGCGGCTGTAATCGACTGGGTTCCTCCCAGTAATGATTTCCATTATAAGAATCCCAAAACTATAAACGTCACTTCTCTCGTTCAACATGCCAGTGCTAGCATACTCTGGAGCCACATAACTATAAAACAGAGAAGAAAATCCAGTAATCAATATCGTTTTGTTAATGGTAGAAATAAAAGCCACAAAGTATGCCCACATATTTGATTTACCCAAATGTTCCCATAACTCGAGTGGTAATATAACTCCTCTCTGAGCCCAAGAGCTTTGCCAGGCCAAAGTCAGATACTTTAGAGTTCCATTGTTTGTCCAGTAAAATGTTGCTTGATTTAATATCACGGTGAACGACCTTAGGTTCAAGCCCCTCGTGCAGATAGGTTAGTCTAAGAAATTCACCAAGTTTCAGTTATTCCAACTAAAGGATTAATAACAAGTTCAAATCCATGTAGCAGTTATACCAACTAAAGGATTAATAACAAGTTCAAATCCATGTAGACGTACACAAGATTTAATAGGTATGAAGATTTTCATTACCCCTTCGCAGTTCCAAGTACGATTTTCATTCGAATGTCCCATGTGAGAGGACTGTATGGCCCTACATCCCCATGAAGCCATTGCTCTAAGTTACCATTGTCTACATATTCATACACAAGCATCCTGGACAAAATACAACACAAGAATCAAGATTGAGAAATCTACGGGAAACAGTCCTATAATTAAGGTCAATTTCAAAAACAAAACAACCACAAACTGCAAATTTATCTTGAAGATGAAATGAAATACAAACTTGAGATGTACCTATGTTCTCCTTCAGCGCAATAGCCCAGCAATCTCACCAAATTCTTATGCCTAACACGTCCAATTGCTTCAACTTCAACCTTAAACTCTCTCTCTGCTTGACCCCTGAACAGAAAGAACAGAGTTGAACATACAAACAACAAAGCAACAACATCCCACATTAACCATCATTTGAGTCTAAATCCTAAAAAACAATGTCCAATTGTCCAACAGCAGTTCAAGAAAATACACTACCATGACCATATGAAATAGAATTAAGCAATAAATTTGAAGTAAATACCTGTTATTGAGCAAATTTTTGACAGCAACTCTAGTGTTATCTTCCATTAGACCATGATAAACAATGCCATAGCCACCTTCACCAATCACATTGTCATTAGCAAATCCATCAGTGGCCTCTTCAAGCTCCCTCAGAGTGTACCAATGACCCCATCCCAAATGCGACACCTCCGGCACAGCCATTCCAGCCCCAGACTCTGCAAGGGGTCGGGCCTCGCCACTCCCATGGCCCGATCCAGAGCCCGGTCCGACCTTTTCCGGGTATGCAATCCGGTGACCCTTGCGAATCTCAACATGGATTCTCTGGTCCTCAACTGGGTCGGGTTCAGGAAGCGGTAAGGGTCCCGGGGCAGGAAGGAGCAGCTTGGGGTTGGTTTCAGGGTTCCGGGTAGGGTCGAGCCGAATTTCTTGGATTTCTCTAGAGACTTTAGGGATATTGGAATTTTTGTGGGTCAATAGCAACGTTTTCTTGTTGCTGTTGCGCCTTGAGGTGATCCACAGAGAGATGAGAAAGAGAAAAATGACAATTGCAGCACCAACGCAAATTCCAACAACAACCCACAAACGTAAACCAAAAATTGAGGTCCGTTTTGATAATTCATCGCTTAGAAACCCTGGTTTACCATCAGACATAATCTCTCCCTTTAATTTTCTTCTTCAACCGGCAAAAAGGCTGAGGTTTTGCACATTTGACTGAGCACAATTGTGTGAAACGAGAATTCCTGAGTGTAGCAGAAGATGACACTGAAGAAAGTGGAGGTGGGGCTTGGGGTAAGCTGTAACGATGGGACTTCTTGAAATTGAGACAGGTCCCACTCTCACTACTGGTATTTTATTACAATCCATGACATAAACATAGATGTTTTCTTTTTGTCTGAATCGATTTAGGAATGCAACAAAAAAGTACATCTTTTTGTGTACTATACTGGTTAGTATTCGTATTTGTTTACGTATTTACTATTTAGGTAAGATTTTTGGTGGATTCTTTGGTCAGATATATGGATTAATGATGATTACTTTTGCCTGTGGGTAGGTGTGAGTTGATTTATTGGTATTTCTTTATCTTTTATAAAATTGAATGAGTTTATGTGGGGTCGATTATATATTTTTATTTTATACTTTATGATAAAATTGAAGTTAGTGATGGAAGAATCACGTGAAGAAGTGATGCGATTAGCATATTAAGAATTAGGACAAAGCATCGTGAATTTTCGATCCATATATTTAGGGTTGATGTTTTCTTTAGTCAAGGTTGTTTACTTAACTACTTATGGTCGTTTTGATTGGTGCAATAGGCGAGTAACTAGGCAAGCCACAAAATATTTGGATGTTTCAATGCATTGGTGGTGGTTACAACAATAGCGACTTTAAAATATTAGAACAACTTGGTATAGGATGGATGAGAGACGGTGATGAGTTAGAATTTTTTTTTTGTTTAAATTTTTTCTATTATTTTTTTTAATATTTTAATTAAAAAGTATAGTATGGGGATGGTTTTGTCTCTCATATAATTTGATATGTGTACAAATTCCATGTTAGCAAAAGAATTGATTATTTCTATCTAAAAGAGTCGCAAAATATGTTGATATTACAATACATTGGTTGTGATTATAGCAATAGCGACTACAGAAAGGTTAGCATGACTTGGTGTGGGAAGGATGAGAGACGACGATGAGTTAGAATTTTTTTTTTTTTTTTTGTCTATATTTTTTCTGTTAATTTTTATTTCATTTTTCTAATTTTAATTAAGGGTAATAGTGTGGGGATTGTTTTGTCTCTCATATAATTTGACGTATGACCTTCAAATTTAATTTTAGCAAAACAGTTTATTGTTTCTATCTAAAAGATTTTCTCTCTCATCTCCAGCAAGGAGACCTACAAAAGTAGTACATTGTCTTGCTATCATTCTGGACTTTGGATATATTCCCATTTTTTTTTTTTTTTTAATTTCGTTGAATGTTCTTTCACAAGTAATTACCTTCGTTCCCTTGTGTCTACGTAATAAAAATTTCTTTATGTAGTGCAGCTGAACGCTGTATATACTCACATCTTTTTACGGCATACGTTTAATGTCGTAAAAATACTAAAAAACCATGGTTAACCAACTTTAATATTTGCAAGTCATAAATTGTTTATTTCCTTTCATCACGTATTCAAAAAGTATGCCATAAATATTTTAAGTAATTGGTCATTTACAAAAAATTCATGTATGCTGTAAATGATGTATTTTAGCTGCATGCTTTATTTAAACGCCATAAGCCAATGTTGCAAAATACTGATTTTATTTTGGATGAAGCTGTTTGTACGGCACCCTCACTGTGCTGTGGAGCCCGAGCCATTTTTGTTATTGGCACGGGCCCCCTAATGTGAGAGTGCAGTGAATCGAGTTGTGTACCATGTTGTGCACACAACTCGATCCTTCTGTTTTAATGCTCAGGGTACAAGCAAGACAACCAAACAATTAGATATTTTTATCTTCTTATCTGAAGAAAAAGGATTTAAATTCTTCCTAGATAAATTTATGCTGATTTATCTGAGAAATACTTAGCCAACCGAACAAAGAACCAAATGAGAAGCCAACAAAAATAGTGGAAATTTTACATGATACCCCAATTAAGATATTTATTCCAATATTACATTTTCACATTTTATAAGTAAAAAAAAATGAAAAGAGAAGTCCATGTATGCTTCCCATGATTTACGCTCCAAGGATAAGATAACCACATCTTCTCAAAGACTTTCCTTTATCGAAATCCATTTTTTCAAGCCTTAATTTTTATTTTTATTTTTTATTTTTTGGTGATTCATTCAAGTTTCCTTTGATCGCATACAAATTCCATTTTCAAGTATTATCCTGCTAGAATCCTAATCCCTAAAGCCAAGAAAAAAATATGGAGTCTCGGCTAATTGTGGAATTGAACAATGAAAAAAATATGAAATTTAACTTTTCCTTTTCTTCTAATATAGGGGATTTCACCTTTTTATCAATGTATAACGGGCCAACAATTTATGACACTTGTGAACTGTTCATGCTAATAATGGATCCAATTTTTCCTATAGACAACACTATCATATAAGGAACAAAAAATAATTCAATCAGATGCAATGGAATTGCTACTAAAATATTGTGTATCTTGTTATAAAACTGGTAGAATATAATTGATAATGTTGACAACCAAGCAACCTAGTTGCTTGTTCTCTTGTTTGCGTTCCCTGGAACATACAAATTCGTGAATTGCTTTTTCTACGAGACAAACTTTCCAGTATGACGGTTTGTTTTGCCACTTAAGGTGTTTTAAAACCCTTCTATGTTTTGTTTCCTATCTTTTGCATAATGTTCTACGCTAGAATTTAGTTATTTGTATAATATATATACCAATTGGTATCCAAGGCATCATGTTTATTGATCGGAGTTTGAGATTCTACTGGTGGAAATGGTGCTTGTCATGACTGAAGATATTTAGATATTCAACTTCTTCCTGAGAATATGGCCTTTGTTGTCATTATTCCTAATAATACTTTATGTTTCTTAAATAATAATAAAAAAAGGTTAAACCCCAACCTTAAGGGCCCCCACCGTCTAGCCCCTAAAGCTTTGTGAGGGAGATAAATCGCGAGATGTATTCCAGTAGGTCAGGAAACAAGAGCTGTCTCTACACTATGCTTACAAGGAATCCAATTTCATGTCTTAAGAATCGAATCCCCACACTGCAAATGCCAGTAAGGTTAGAGATAATCTAACTGCTGTCATTTACACCATTGGGCTATGCCCGGGAGCATACTTTATGTTTCTTTCAACTATTGAGTATTGGTCTTTGAGGAAATAAGTCCAAAATTTGATTCAGAAACGTAGTATGGAGGAACTTGTCAACAATTCTAGAGGGCAGGGGAATGGGAATATCAAGAAATGCTTTTTGCTGAACAAGTTGACAAGTGATGGGAGAAGAATTCCTTTATTTGAGGTTTCACACGACTTTAGGAAATACACAATTCACTAATGTATATCTAGGCGCGTGAAATTACACAATTCTTCAAGCTCTGTACATTGTAAAATTTCAAAACCTTCATAGCCCACTTAGGAGCTACTTTACATATCGTCTCCTCGAGTTTAGCTTGTCTACTGCATAACCTAACAAATAGCAGTCCAACTTTGGTATTAATATTTTCCTACCCAAAAACCGAATAGTCAGAGAAAATTGGTAAAAAAAAAAGAAATAGAGTATAAAACATTTCTATTGTGTATACATTAGGGCTGAATCGGACTCAAAATTTTCGAATATTTAGTAAGTGGAATCGTCAAGTTCAAATTTAATTGGATTCGTTAGAGTTCGGCTCTATTCGATTCAATTTGATTCAATTCAATTACATTCGATTCTTGGGTTCCGTATTATAATTAAATTTTTTAATATTTACAAAGTTACATAAATTTAACTAGTAACATGTTCAATTTTAACTCTTACAAAATAATGTGGTCTAGTCTTATGTGTCTTTTGCGTATTTCTTTGTTGAGTTCTTCATAGATTTGATTATTAAAATAACAATAATAAGAGGATAACGATCTCACAATAATTAAGAGATACACTATCGAGCTTCAATTCGATTTATTCAGAACTATAGAAACGATACGATTTGAATACTGCTTAGGTCAATTTGATTAAGTTGGCTTGGATTGAAGATTAGAAACAGGAAAATCATATTTTTTGGTTTAAGCTAAATAACTAGTTAGCAAATTTATTTAATTTTTTTTGGCTTTTTAAAAATAAATTAATTAAAAAATTAGAGAGATTCGGTTCTTGATTAGAACCGAGAACCGAATCAAAACCATCGATTCTAGATTCAGATACCCGTTTGAGTATTTAACTTAAAAAGAATTGTTCAGTTCGATTCAATTCAATTCGGATCCTGTTTGATTGGTTCAATTTGAGACTTTTGTCCAGCCCTGATATAGATTGATGTATAGAGATGATACAACCAAGAAAACTTTGTAACAAAGCTCTTAGTAGCAGTTTCATCATAGGATGGCATCTAAAACAAATTATTAAAAGGCCTAAAAGCACCTGAACTTGCATTTGAGTTCAAGAATTGAGTAGGTACTGCAAAATTGAACATTTGAAATATTCCTTCTACTGTACCATCTCTAACGAGAATTCAAAAAGAATCCGTATTGCATCTTATGAAAACGTTCGTAGAATCCATGGCTGCATCCACACAATAACAGATAATGTCACATTGATGGTTCAAAATAGAATGACAATTGAACTGAAATTTCTAATTCCACACAAACAGTAAGATCATGGCTATGTCGAGAAATCACAGATTTACTGAGAAATTAAATTTTAAAGAAAACAATAAGTCAAGGAAATTCTCGAGTGGTGACATTACAACCAATTCAAATTCTTCTATGTGTAATGGTGAATATTCTTGGAAACCAATATATAAAAAAAGATTAATTGTTTAATGCAGGTGCATCAATCAAAATCCACGAAACTTTATTTATGGTTAAAGATGAATTAAAGAATGGTTGATGCAAAATTAGAATTACTGCAAATAGACGGAAAGTTAATCCATTGCAATGCCTGATTACTCAAAATTAAAACTCAAACTTCATAAAATAATTCACTCAAAGCAGAATATTGCAAACCTGATAAACCTTGATTTTGCTATATATGTCTATATCTCATATGAACAGTGATCGTGAATCAGGATCCAGATTCTTGTTCAAAACCTCAATAATTGAATTTGAATATCGCATATCTATTGCATCTACAATTAATGAAAAGTATAATGTAAGCAAATTTCAATTTCAATTACATCAGAATATGAGAGAGTTTCAAAATAGTATTATTGGTGTATTTCTCAAAGTTATGCAGTACATTATAACTCTGAGTCATATAGTAGTATATTATGAAATCTTTTATATTTAATGCTTGTGGGGAATTTTACGTCAATTCCCTTTATTTCTATTTATCCGCAGGATTTTTTGTTGTTCAAGAGAATATGAGCAAACAGGAAAAATAAAGAATATACTACACAAATTAAACGGACTGTCAAAACTTTTTACTAGATGGAAATTGTTATAACCATATAAAATTTCACTCACCAACTCAATCCCCAAGTAATTACAAAGAAAAATAAACTCGAACTTTATCACACCCACTTTTTTAGTTTTTGTATAAAAACTCTCAAGATACTAAGCTCACAATATTTTCATCTCTGATCAACTCTCAGACCACACCCAAAATAATGAAATACATCTTCTATTTATATATATATTACAATGTAACATCCATCAACCCAAAAGCTAAACACGTTCCAGTCAAAACAGTGATAATTCAAAGTTTAATTAGGGGGTGTTTGGTTCCACTTTTTTGCCCAATTTTCAGCCTTTTGGACAGTTGGAGACTTGTCAGATGGAATTATTGACTTCCATATCTTACAAAGGGCCCACACACAAGACAATAACGATCAGAACATCTGTTTCTTCTGGAAAAAAATCGGAACCAAACACACTCTAAATCAATTTATGGCCTCAATCAATCAATCACACCTTGGTAACTTATATATGAATTTAACATTTTTTATTAATTGATTTAATGTTGGAATTCAATTTGAAAACGTGTAACTGTAACTATACCATGTTGTTTTAAATTCAATTTGGACAATGCCTCTATCATGGCAACTGACAACATGCCATGAGGATGTTTTCATCTTACTTTACAGCACCTCATACGCGTCCTCCTCCATTAGGAAAGACGATTGTCCGACCCCAAGCAGTTAGCCGAACCTGTTCCACCTTTTGAACAATTTCTCTTCATGTGGCCGGTTTGACCGCAATTCTAGCAAGTTACTTTTTTCCTCATGGAGTTGCCCTTCTTTCCCTTTTCACTCACTCAGATGGAATATTCTATCCCCCTAATCTTCTTTTTTTCTGAGATCAAGTTGCTTGTCACTTCTACAAAACGTACAGTTTCCATCTCATAAATTAAGATTGGCTTGACATGTCATTGATAGACGGAAGAGACCAAATGAGTCGTATTGTTTTATCCTCATCATCTATCTTCACTCCAATAGTCTCCAGTTATGAAACAATCCCATTGAGAACACTCAGGCGGTCTGAGATTTTTGTACCTGCCTCCATATGCAATGAATGAAATTGCTCCTTTAGGTACAACCAATTTGGGAGGCTCTTCATTTTATATAGTTCCTCTAACTTCTCCCATAGTTCCTTTGCAGTAGATATCCCATGAATATTTGCAAGAATGTTTATAGCCAGACAATGACGTATCATGCTTGCAGTCTTCAAATCCAATTCTTCTCAATTTTCATCGCTCATACTGGATTTAACTTCCTTATCATAACTCTTAGTTGGTTTTCCTTTCAAAGCCTTGTGCAGACCAACTTGAATCATTAAATCCCTAACTTATACTTACCACAAGCCAAAATTGATTCTCCTGTCAAAATTCTCCACGTCGTATTTCAACAACGACATATTTTTCTGTTGCTCCAATACTTCGAACCTCATCACGCTCTAAACCCACTTGTGGAGAATTTTACGCCAATTCCCTTTATTTCTATTTATCCGCAGGATCTTTTATTGTTCAAAAGAATATTAGCAAACAAGAAAAATAAAGAATATAACGCATAAATTAAACATACCGTCAAATTTTTTTACTATATGAAAATTGTTACAACCATATAAAATTTCACTCACCAACCTAATCTCCAAGTAATTACAAAGAAAAATAAACTCAACTTTTACTACACTCACTTTTCTACTCTTTGTATGGAAACTATCAAGATGCTAGTCTCACAATATTTTTCTCTCTGATCAACTCTCAGGCCACATTCAAAAATAATGAAATACATTTACTCTTTTATAGAATCAATAACCAAGTAGAAGAGTTTAATTGCAACAAGGACTCTTTTCAACTCAAACGAGGACTCCTTCATGTGCAAGACTCCAAAATCAATTATAAATTGGAGACCAACTACTGTAAGAATTCTGCTCTCAACTTTAATTCGAAGTTTTCCATACAATTATTAAATTTTATTATTTGCAATAGAAGTCCTTTAACTTTTGACTTTTGAGACAATTATCCAACAATGGGTATATATGATTTTTTCTCTACAAATTTATCCAGTGATTGGCAGGAATAACCAAAAATCAGTGGCCCATTTTCCTTCTGAGACCAAATAATTTTTAAGGGAAAAATTCATAAACCATGTATTAACTATGCACAATTCTAAAACCATGTTTTAAGTTTAACTAATGCAAAAATCAGGTTTTTATTTATTTAATTAAATATATTTATTAATTAAATATAATAAGGTCACAATTATATAATTAATGACCACGTGTACACAATTATAGGTCACAGATTTATTCATTGGTCACATATCATCAAATTAATTGGTCACAAATTATTTGGAGGTCACGAATCAAAATTCTGATAGGTCACAGATTATTTCAAAGTTATAGATCACAATTTATCTATCGATTTTATAGATCACAACTTATGTCATTGGTTACAAATTTCAAAGAATTATAGGTCACGGATCACAAATATATGTCACAAATGGTTACAAATCCAAAATATTATAAGTCACAAGTCACGTATTTTCCAATTTGATGATCACGAATTATTTTTTTAGTCACAAAATGATCAAATTTGAAGATCACAGATTAATTGTCGGTCACATACACCATACACCGATCTCGATCCACCACAATACATGATCACAAACTTACAAATTATAGAATTTTAAGTTCACGGTTCAAAAGTCCATCACAGGAACCAAATAGCGGGTCACAGACGCCAAATAACCACCGCCTCGCCGCCACCTGAATAACTACACAATCTGCAACCACCATGACCAACAAACAATACAACACGACAGCCAGATCCATTCACCCAACCATCACAGCCACTGCCAACAACACCAATGTAACATGAAAACCACCACCGCACCAAGCCAAGCCGACTACTAGCAGCCACTTGCTCCCCTTCAACATACCAACAATACCACACCACAAACATTATATTGACTAAATAACATACCACAAACCACTACAGAACATACCACAAGCCACTGCTAAACAACACAAACTGTTGCAGTGATCGTACTGGCCTATCGCCTCACACAGCGGCGCTTAAATCGTCACTGAACTAAGAGTCGCCGTTCACAACAGCGTCGCCATTGGAATCAGCTTCACCCAGCGATGCTGCTGAGAACTCTCAACAGTCCTCGACGTCAGAGAGTCGGTAAACGGTGGGCGCTTTCAACGACAACAGCAGTAGGACGAGGGTATAGAGAGAGAGGATTCAACTCGAATGGTAACGTGAAGAAGTTATACAAAAATGATTCAGTGCAGTCGTTCGCAGGGATGATCAGAGAGTCCTCGCGACGTTGCAGCGCCGCCGACCACGTACACACCTCCAACCTGTGTCTCATCGAAGAAAGTTGGATCTGCAACGGCCCCTGGAGAGGAGAGAGTGAAGAGAGAGACTAGGGATTTTGAAAATGGTATTGGGATGAGTTTGGAATTGAATTGGGATAGGTTAATATATTTTATTATTAATAATCAAATCCATACCTGAATATTGAATAAAAAACTTTCCCGTCTGATTTTTGCACTATGATCTTCAAATATCTGGAATTTTGTAATTTCCACTAATTTTTACTGCCTTTTTCTAAGGAAAATTCCAATTCTACATAATGGGGGTACCAAATGGTGTCCCCTCTCTCACAATGTATAGCGGGTCCCACGTGAATTTAAAAATATCGGCTCGTGGTCCCCACCTCTGTTGTAAATAGTAGGTAAAAAATTCGATAAAAAAATTCGGTATATGTAGCATTGTCCATTTTCTATTGTAGAGAACTTGTCTCTAGCTCCCTTAAATAACCGTTTAGGCAGACAAATTCAAGACAAAAATTAAACAGCCTCATCATTTATAACGTAATTCTTTCTTTCCTTTTACGCGGAGGGGGCAAGCATTGCAAGGATATACAACCTCTTCTATCAATCTTTTAGATGGATGACAAAATCTAAACTTTACAGAGTGGTTGCATTAATTGGTTCAATGAGATTTGAGAAAAATGCAAAGAGCATATGTTATTCTATCATTCTATACTGTGTTGCCGTTCCATGGAACCAACTTGCACTTTATCACTATTTAATTTATCCCGCTAAATACATAGGGGTTAATTAAGATATGTACAGTGGGATAAATTAAATATTGATGACGAGTAAAATCAAAGTAATGTGCTAATATTTTACAACCGTGCTGCAGAACCCTATATCCCGGGTTCCAACCCAGGGCCGAGGTGGCGTGATCTCAGCCCTCGATCTTGCAGCACATGGGGTCCGCTGATTTCAAATCAGGGGCAACCTGGGATTTTATCGTGGGTTGAGCAACATTATTGAATATTTTACTGATGATGTGTAAAATCAAGTGATGTACCGATATTTTATTAGGACGATGGCCATGGATCTGGAATTTGAAGCCACGAATCTGAAGTGGGAAAAAATATAAAATTGCATAATTGAATTGGATGGTAGAATTTGTAGCTTTGAGGCGTACATAAATAATACTTTCTTTAAGCTATTATTTGCCCCTATTTAATAGGAGGAAATACCTTTAGATTGCCTAAATAAAAGGGAGTTTTGTAAGATTAGACTAAAAAATATAATCATTTGAGAAATAGCCTTTTAACAATAATCTTTCCAAAAATACCCCTCATTGAGAATTTGCAACTAAAGCCATTACAATGTATAAAAACCTTCAATTAAGTCCCCAAAGAAATATAGATAAAAAATCTTTAATAAATTTAAACCCAAATATTATACAAAATCTTATTGATCTAAAAAACGCAACAGAAAATGAATTAAAATATTTAGAAGAAGATCTGAAAGGTTTCTTTATAAAATATTTAGATTCAAAATTAAAAAATAAAAATGTTTCTATAGATAATAGAACAATCAAAACAGAAAAAGATATATATAAATTAATTCTTAATTTGAAAAGAAGAATTAAAGAACTAATTATAATTATTGAAGAAAAAGCATTAATAAAAAATAGTGAATTTTATAAATACTATTGTGATATTTTAAATACTTATGAAGATTTTAATTGGCTCAAAAATCTTAACCCCTTCGCTGCACACTCCGATGAAATGGTATCAGAGCCATATTACGAACCAAAAATTATGATGAATATAGTAGATGAAGAAAATATAATTGAAGAATTTTTAAAAAAGGTTGAAAAACATAAAAAATCTAGTTATCCCTATTTACCTAAAAACACCATAAATGAAAGTTTTGAGGATATATACAAAAGATTAGAAAATCTAGAATATAATCTACAAGTAGGAAACGCTCTTTTAGATAAAAATTTTAAAGGAAAAGATACGATTATAATTAATCCACCTCAAGATTTTAGGATAACACAAAAGGAAAATAATAAAGGGAAAAAATATGAAGAAAAACAATATATGATTACAGATGTAGAAGAAATGGAACAAAAATTCTTAGAATCTACAGGTGAAGAGTATGAAGAATATAAAAAACAGTTAGAAGAATTAACTGAAAAAATGGAAAATACAAAGATGAATACTAATTCATCTTCAAGTCAGAATATAAAAGTAGAATTCAGTAGTGATGAAGAACAAGATTATTCTTATAGTGCTCCAATACGTGATAAGGATGATATTTACCAATATAAAAAACACAGAAAATATACACTGAAAATATAAGAAAACAGTCCATAAAAGAAATAAATCCAATGAAATCTTATAATGAACCAATCCACACAACAGGAGTATGGTTTGATCTAGACTGTGTAGATAAAAATAAAGCTATTTAAACTTGGATGAAAAGCACAGATTTAGCAATACAATTTAATAAATGGGAAACATATACAATTTTTGGATTTATCGAACATACATTCAGAAAAATTGTTTCTGAATGGTGGAGAAAATTACCAGAAATTATTAAAAGAAGGATAAAGTATGGAGCAGGTAGAACTGAGGTATTAGATAATAGGAATACTTAAAATAAACAAAATATACAGGAGATATTAAAAAGGTTTGAAAAAACCATAAGAACATAATTCTTAGGAGATAAGTACACTTCTAATGATGAAGAAAGAAAACAAGATGAATATAATTAAGGAATGATAACAATGGAAAATTTAAAGATATGTGATATGTGTGAATTAGAAAGATATACTTGTAAATTTGAAGAAATATACTATATATTAAACCAATGAGATTATCAAGAAAATAAACCTATATTAAGATCTTATTTTACGAAGTTACCATTCCCATGGAGAATTAAGTTATTAAAAGAATATGAGAAATTATTACCTCTAGGAGAAGAAGAAGAAGGAGTAAAAATAGATAGTTTTGAAAGTAGAATTGAATTTACAAAAAAAATGATAAGTATATGGTGTAGAGAAACTTTAGAAAATAAAAAAAACATATAAAATAAGAAAGAATTCATTATGTTGTTACAAAGATA
Source organism: Olea europaea var. sylvestris (assembly GCF_002742605.1). Taxonomy (NCBI): domain Eukaryota; kingdom Viridiplantae; phylum Streptophyta; class Magnoliopsida; order Lamiales; family Oleaceae; genus Olea; species Olea europaea. The sequence continues at coordinate 19,058,281 of NC_036243.1, read as the reverse complement.
ATGGCCAAGTTGAACAATTTGGATGCCATAAGAAGAAATATAAACCATATAAGAAATATATAAGAAAATTCAAAAACTACAAAAAATTCAAAAAGAGGAATTTTAAACCACATAAAAAATATTTCAAGAAAAGAGATTGGAATAAAAAATTTAAACCAAGGAATATTAAAAAATGTAGATGTTTTATTTGTAATGAAGAAGGACACATTGCCTCTCAATGTCCTACAAAGAAAGATAGACAAAATATAAAAACTCTTAGAATTTATGAAAAATTTTAAGAAGATAGTGACATAGAACCAATTGAATCTTTTGAAAATCTAAGTAGTGAATGCAGTAGCATTTATGAATTAAATACATCCTCATCAGAAGAAGGTTATGAGGAGATTGTATATATGAATCAAGAAATACAACAATCAGAAATAGAAATAGAAATAGAAACAACTGAAAAAGTTAAAGACTCTATAGAAGGTATAAATCAAGAAATTACATTTGATATTAAAAAATACATAGGAATCACTAAGAAGCTATTAGACCTACAAGAAAAAGATGTATTCCATCAAGGATTCTTAGGAATTTTACCAAGAGTATATAAAACAATTGTAAATATGAATTATAAAGAAATGTCTATCAATATATAAGATACTCCAAATAATGGTAAAAGGATTCTTTAGAGAAGGTATGAACATACCAATAGAAATATGCTGTAAGGACAATAGAATCTTACAAGATCCTATAGATGCTCTATTAGGAACAGTTGTAGGAAACTTAGTCTATCAGAAGATAATATTTACAGTAAAACCAAATTATGCAATATCATTAAATGATGAAAATATTGACCAAAATTTCAATCTATACTATAGAATTGGAAACTTGAAAATGTTACGAAGAAGTAAGGCTGTTAGTATAAGTATAAAATTAATTTTTGCTTTTAGTACTAGCCATCATAACAATCTAAGGAAAATAACTGATAATATTATCATACATAAAGATTTTGAGGAATTAGCATAATATATACCTCCTAGAAAATACCAAGAACATGAAGTCACTATACCAGAACAAATAATGCTTGATTTCCATAAACAAGCTAAAGAAATTAATTCCGAAGGAAAATTAATAAAAAGAAATGGTGTCAGCTTAGAAGGAGATAATCTTATTGTAAGATTTCCCTCTAGACAAGACTCTAGGATAAGCAGACTTAAGAATTTAAGTATTGCTAAACCATCAAGTTCGCAATATTACATTAAGACAAGATATGTAAATCAAGAATGATACAAGAAGAATCTTCTTGTCCTCATAGATACTAGAGCAGATAAAAGTCATGTAAATGCTAAATTTGTTAGTTATTTAATAGACTTTGAAATACCAGAACTATATATATTTAAGGATTATTTAGGAAATAATCTTAAAATAAGAAAATATGTTAAGTTCCCTCTTATACTTATAGGAGAGGATCAGAAAGATATACTAAAGAAATAATTTTATATAAAGATGAATTATATGGAGTAGATCGTTCACCTATTCTATTAGGAATGAACTTTTTTGAAAAATATAGTCCTTATAAAATCTGCTAAGGATATTTAAAGATAAAAATTGATGATAACCCAATCATCATATTAAGAATAGATGAAAATATGAAATCATTGTTATCATGGAAAGAGTAATAAGCACTAACCCCATGAGTCCATATATTGAAATTACACTTAATATAAAAAGCTATTGTAGAATTAAATTTCATGCTTACTCAGATACAGGAAGTACAATAAGCTTATGCTTACCAAATGTACTACCATTTGAATACTGGATATACAATTCAAAGAGGATAGTCACCGCTACAACAGTAGGTGGAAATAAGGTAATATACAGCAAATATGCTACGCAAGTACCTTTTCTAATTTCCTTTAGAGAAGTATTTGTTGATACAATATATATGTCAACCACAATTGGATGTGATATTTTATTAGGACAAAATTTCCTATTAAAATATGCACCATTCACGCAATATATTGATAAATATATGTTCACAACACCTTGTGCATATAAAATATTTACACCAAAAATAAGTAAAGCTGTTACAATAGCATATACATATATAAACCATTAGAGTTCCTCAACCCAGCGTGGTGGATGTTGGAGTAGAGAAAAATTTAAACCAGTTACAGTCTTAAAAATGACAACAGAAAATAGGTTAGAAAAACTGAAAAAATGAAATTTTTAAAACATATTCTGAAAATCCATTAGAAAAATTGAATACAGATAAAGTAAAGGAAAATATATAATTAACCAATCCAGACATTATTGTTAGAGTCAAACCCATGAAATATAGTGTTGATGACCAAAAGGAATTTAAAGACCAGATAAAAGAATTACTAGAAGCCAAATTAATTAGGCCTAGTAAAAGTCCACATAGCAGCCCAGTCTTTATGGTTAGAAAATATAGTGAGATAAAAAGAGGAAAAGCCAGAATGGTGATAAATTACAAAAAAATAAATGAAGTTACTAAATTTGATGGATACAACTTGCCAAATAAAGACAACCTTATTAAACAAGTACAGAACAAAAAGATATTTTCAAAATTTGATTGTAAGTCAGGGTTTTGGCAAATCATGCTTACAGAAGAATGTAAACCATTAACTGCATTTAGTATCCCCAATTTTTTAGGACAATACGAATGGAATGTAATGCCATTTGGGTTGAAAAATGCACCACAAATATTCCAAAGAAGAATGAATGAGGTAATCAAACCAATTACTCATTTCTGTATTGTATATGTTGATGATTTACTTATTCATTCAAATAATATTAATGAACATATTGAACATTTTGAGAAATTTTGTTATATTATGAAAAAACATGATATTATACTTTCTCAAAAGAAAGCAGAGATGAAGCTAGAACAACTAAGGACGAAAGTCCAGATACTTGAGATAAAAGTTTCCTATTTGGAAACACATTCAAAATATCCAAGATAGCATTCGAGGCAAAAATATAGCCCTTGAGGTAGAAGTTACTTGTACCAAGTCTAGTATCCCTTTGCAGGGACTTGTGAATACTAGCACTCTCCCCGATGATAAAGGAAAAGAAAAGAAGGTAATAGGAACCCCTTCATAGGGAAAACTTGAACCTATTACTGGTAATAAAGATATTCAAGATATCAAAAGAGAAGGTAGCTCTTCACAGAGCCAAACTCAATCTAAACTTTCTATTGAAAGGATAGATCCAAAAGATATTGTCAAGATATGCCATGAAACAAAAATTCCCAGAAAAGATAACTATGAAGAAGTAACGCTCTTTATTGTTATTTTCAATATTTTATCAGATTGGTATCTGGAGATTGGAAAGTGGATGAAGACTCTCCACTATTCAAAATACAACAAGATAAATTTTTATTCAGGAGCACCAGCCAACTGGGTACGAAATTGTTTTGAGATAGGAAATAAACTTTGTATATATCCTAGTAAAGATCTCAAAGAGATAGCTCAGCTTCCAGCCAACATCAGGAAAGCTGTTAAAAGATATACTGAAGTCGTCAAGACAACAAATATATATATCAGATTCTATTCAGCAACTATGGAATGGGATCCCGTTCTTGAATATATGCATTCATCATTCCATGTGATAAAAATGGAACTTACAAATCAACATTTTTTATCAACCAATCAAAAGGTTGTTAGAAATGGATATCAATATATTCTAAATATGATACCCTACAGAAGAGAAAAATGGTATAAATAGATATTTGAACATGTAACCCAGATAATTATTGAAAAAGAAAAAATATGGGTTTATTCATCTGAAGATCATATTATCTATTCCAATGCAAGGATGGCCACCAAGGAAGAAGATATTTGTTATCTCGATCATTTATTATCTGCAGTTATTTCCAACCAAGTGCATGGATCAGAAGATATGGCTAAAGAACTATGCAAATTACTCTGAAACTACAGTGATCACCATTGTGAATACTGTGTTGTTGAAGATATGAGTCAAGCATCTCTTAATAGTGAAGAATTCCCTGCAGAATTCTTTGATTCGAAAATGGAAAAGTGATGGTGACAAAAGTAGCCCCTTATCACTACTTTAATAAAGAAATTTATTAAAGAAAAACTGTGGCTACTAAAAGACAGAAGATAGTGCAAGAAAAGTCTCCATAATTATGACTACTCCCCATCATTTGTCACAAGTGGCAGACAAACTCAAAAGATAAGGCATATAATTTCAAAAGGAGAGGTCCACTTAGCAAGAAGATAATGGAAAATTCGATGAAGATAAGATGGCTTAGCTACCCAACAAAGAAAGGGGAAAAACACCTGTCAAGATAAGATTCTCAAATGTTTCTATAAAAGGAGGCAAGGAAGAAGAAGGAAGATATCTCGAAACAACTTATCTCTAAAACACTCTGAAGAAACACATCTTAGAGATATATCTTTTGTAATCTGTATACACCACTTGTATTCAGAAAAATATTAGATAGCTTGAAGATAGAAAAGCTTGCAATAAGGTAATTACTTACGGAGTTCTAAACTTCATAAGGTGAGTACCAAAGGTATGTAAATATAGATTGTAAGCATGTACTATTTCAGTTTATGAATATCAAAATAAAGTTTGTTATGTTCAATAAAGCTTTCATAAAAGGATTTCGTTAAGTTTCTCATGATTCCTCGGCAGTACAAATAGAGATTTTAAAAGATTTTCAAAATATAGATTTTGAATGGATGCTAGCCATGCCTAAATACCTGTCTTTGATGAATGGTTGAGGGGAAAAAGGCAAATTTCTAACAAAATTGTAGCACATTGTGTGTGAGTTATCTTTTAAAATTTCGTTCCAAGGAGGAACTTGATTCTGAAAAGAGTTTGGATAGAGGTGAAAACAGAGACTTTGGATACTGTGAGATAGCGTTTGTGGAAACACGGCTAGTTCTCTAGAGTGAGAAATGCAACCTTAATTGAAAATCCTTTTGCGGAAGCAATTGTGGATCCAAATGATTTCAAAAAACATTTTAAACCTTTACTTGATTCAAAAAATTGATTAAGTACATGCAAAACATCTATAAGAACATACTGGAGGGAAAGCCTGTTTACTTCTATTTGATTACTGTAAGTTATTTATTTGTTTTACATGCTTATGCTTTAATTATTCTGATGAATTCACAAGCATCCACATCTACTTCTAATAATGATAATAATCTCATATTATTTTTAGATGAAAAAGATGTTTCGTTTTTATTTAAGTTAGCTGAAAAGTCTGAAGATATATTTTCAGTTGGCAAAGAAAAAATTGAAGAAATATATAGAGATATAGATTATAATTGTAAAAATAATATAGGATTTGATTTTATAGGAACTAGGAGAGAGATAAAAAAAAGTAGAGGATACTATAACCAAACATAGAGATATACAACAAGAAATTTAAGAAGGATTAGTTCGAAGATATATAATCAAGAAAGGCCAGCCTAGGATCTTTGAAGAATTATCAAGATACAAAGAATATTTAAATGTGTTTAAAAGATTGAAAAATATAGATATAGGTTCTGATTAATAAATCCTTAAAAATATAAGATACATCTTGCAAATAACTATAGTAAGGGTAAAATAGTACTTCCAACAGAAAAGGCCATTGTGAAAAATTGGATCAATTATCCAGCCATTTTAAAAATGGCCCCTATTTAATAGATAGATAGATGTTTGGCTAAAATTATGATTCTTCTCAATAATTTGTTGACAATGGAGCCGTTACGTAAGTACACTCTCGAGAGATCGAGGTATTTACGGCAAACACAACACGCTTCCTGAACTACAGGAATACAATCTTTAGATCATAATTGGTTATATGATGCTTGACTGATTTGCCATACTTTGTTTTGGTAAGGATATATATATATATATATACACACACAATGGGATTTTAGAATTCTTTTAGTCCTCCCTGCATAACCGTAATTTCGAATAGTAAAAAGAGAGATAATAATAAAAATCAAGATACTTTTGAAAATGAGGAATATTTGATATTTATAGGATTAGAACTTTTAAGAAATTGAAATTGAAATGTTAACGTTGCTTATTTTAAAACATGAAATATCCAACGGTCACCAAGAAGCTTGTAAGTTGTAACCGTTGCTGAAGGCAAATGCAAGACTAGAAAGTATATTCACCATTTATATGTATACCTATATACTTTAATAGATATATCAATTAATTATTTCTACCTCCATACTATATATATATTTTGGGCATCGTTTCAGTACAATTACGTACGTTTTCATAAATAATTGTATGAAAATTAATATATAATATAATTATATACCTCTTAATGAATTAGTACATAACTACTTTATTTTTAATAGAATTGGCTACATCGTCATAACTCATAAATATTAAATCGGAGAATAAACTAAACCTTCATTATCGAGGTCCACTTATAATTATGATGGACCTTGTTATGTTGAAAATACCCACAATGACTAAACTAAACAAAAAGAGGAATGGAAGTTTTAAATATCAAAAAGCTTCATATACCATTTTTTTTTTTTTTAAGGCTTGTTTGAGCCACATTATTTAAAAAAATATATATATTTTTCAACAGTGATTTGACATCATTTCAACCACATTTTTTTCAATAAAATAATATTACACGTAAATCTAAAACTTTTCTTTATTTTTTAACCACACACTTCTCATTGATTTGATATGAATAATGTATTTTTTTCCTAGAATGTAGCTCAAACATGGGCATATGAGCTAGTCTTGTCTTTCTCTCGTGAAATTTTTCTACATTCTCATAATTTTAACAATTAATTATTTAAGGAAGACATTCATAACTCGTCATGTTTTTCTAACAAGATCTTTGACTTGACTTATCAATGTTATTGTGAAGTGTGCAAGGAGAAGACATGGCTCCTCTTGAATATTTATTTTGGTTTTTTTCCCTAATTTTGATGACATGGTTAAACAAAGTTAATGATAAACATAAAATTGATTGTATACTACACAATCAATCTAGTAAAGAGATACTTTGCAACTATCAAGAAAATATAATAATATTATGAAAGAAACTCGAGAGCACTCTTTACTTACATACGTCGATGGAAACTGTGATACCACCTTATGTATTTAAAAATTGAAAGTGTAGTAACCAGAATAGTAAATATACAATTTTTATTATTTATAGATTTTTATATGAGTTGAAATTAATTAATTACATGATCGACGGGATGATACTTGTTAGAGAAAAAGAGTCTATTATATATTAACTGAATTATAGCGTGAGTATTGTATTATCTTATATTTTCCCGTTTGGTGTTATTAACATTCGGGCTGTTAGACTTCATTGTTGGACCCTATAAAGAAATAAATGCCCAAGCCGTTTAAATCCATGTTATCGAAAATCATTTTCCCAACTTAAAATTGATTAAGACGGTAACAGAGACGAGTAATGTTGACAATAACAGCATAAATAATTTTCTTTCTTTTTACCTTTTCGAACTAGAAATTTTTTTTTTTGATTTTGTTATCAAATATTTAATTTAATTTGTGGACATTTCTGCTTTCTTCCCTTTAAAAGAATACCTTATATGTGATTAGTTTCATATATTCTTTTTCCAAATTCCAAAACAATAGATAATTATCTGTAGAGAGTTACTATTAGTAAAATGTTTACATCCTATATTTATTAGGCTCATATTGTTTAATAAAGATGAAATTTTAGACCAAATTTTAATATTAAATATCATTGAGGAGTTAGAAATGATTTATTGAACATTAGTAATTGGATACCAAACTTTATTCAAATGTTGAGGCTCACCATAAGTCACTACAACAAAATAGACTTTTTACGTTGTGCATTGCACGTTGTATAAAGCAATGCCGTAAAAAAAAAAATTACTAATGCTGTTTTTAATCTTTTACGACGTGCACACACGCCGTAAAAGATAAATTGCACGCCGTAAAATTACTTTTTACGGTGTGCATATGCATACCATAAATGTTGATAATCATCTTTTTACGGCGTGCATGAACGCTAATATAATTTTTTAAAAAAATTGTCGATTTATATAATTATCAGCGCATCTAAAAATGATTACAATACAAAACAAAATTCTATATACATGAGAAGAAAAAAAATTAAACAAGAAATTTACAAGACACGGGCTATATTCAAATCATTGCGAAGACTCATTTCATAACGTAAAAAGAAACTTATACAAGTACTTTGAAATATGAACTAAAGAAAAATTGCAATAATTTCTAA
>NC_036243.1:19011632-19049936 GCF_002742605.1 Olea europaea var. sylvestris | reverse complement strand
CTCGCCAAAATCAAATGCATTAAATATATTAAAAGCGTTTACAACCTAAATCGATTGGATCTAGGGCATAACACTTACAATATATACTTACTTTAGCAATACAAGGTTTTGAGAATTAATCAAAAAACTGGTTGCAAATCAGATACTCAACTTGGTTTTTTGAAGAATTATTCATGTGGCAAGAAGTTTATAAAATGTGAACACACTGAATTTGTTGTTGTGGTAATGAGCAAATCAATGAAAAATGGATTCTATGTTTTGCACTACAAATTCTTGGAAAGGGTGGATGGATTTTTGCCTAAATATGGCTCTAACACCGCTGTTTGCTTAAAAGAAAAGTAATATGTTGCTGCAATGAAGAACAAAAGAGTAAAAAGGAGAATAGTTGGTGCAATTTTTATTCAATAAAGGGTTTTTATATAGCCATTTGTACAACAGAATTCAGCATTAAATCTGGAGAAAAATATTTTATCCCTGCTGACTAGTTCATCCACAATGACTTATTCAACTTTAGTTAAGTAAAACTACCCCTAGAGATTAGGTCACTACTACAAACGTGCATTTAAATAACAAAAGAGAAATGAATGATAATTGATTTCTAACACTTCTGGTCCTGTATGGCCAAAAATCCAGATGTGTATGTTTTAATGAGAAATGGAATTTTACGCATTTATATTTATATATTTGCTTTACGTTTATTCATTTTGTAATTCCTTTTGTACTCAGCGTTTTTGTATATTTTTTTAAAGGAGTTGAGAAGTCAGTTATCTACACTTATCTCCTTTGTAATCCATAATGGAAAATTTTAGTCTCTTTATTTCCTTTAACCGCTTCATCATTATCTCTTTGGAGAGGAATATCAACTTCTTATTCAATGTTTACACGCTTAATAAATTGTGTCTCAACTCAGTTTTCTATTACTAGAGACTTTTGCCAACGAAAAATTAGTCATCACCGATTTTTTCCCCCTAATGAGATGTGATTATCATTCCTAACTTTTCCCAGTAAATTTCATTCCTTCTGCAAGAGGATTCCAATAAACATTCCTTTTTTCCCCCTTGTATTTAGGTACTTTTGCTCTCGACATAGTGATAAGGATCCTGAAGTCTTGCCTCGACAAGGCCCAATCCCTTTCCAAGCTGGCTTTACTACACCACATTTCAGACCACTATCTAATACTCAAACATTTGTAAAGTTGTTTAATGCAGCTGAGAAGCCATTATTCCAATATGAAAGAGCTTTACTTAGCCTTAGTTGATTACATAATTTTTAGATTTTAAGTTGGTCGAACTTCATTTTCAACCACGCATTCAAATAAACTCAAAAGTATTCCAGGTTTTTAATTATACATTTCACAAGACTTCTTATTTTAAAATCTCCCCCCAAAAAAATTCAGATAGGATTTAATAACATACTAGAAAGAAACACATTGTTGATACATGTCTGTGAGGTGAAAAGAAAAACTGTATGCTGAAATTATAAGATATGTGTTGGGCAATTTCACTTATTGCAAGAATAAATTTATCAATTCAAGCAATTAACTATGGTGATTAAATATGCGAGTAAATGATCCGAGAAAAAACAAGAGAATGCAACACCAAATTTTTATGTGAAAAAAACCCTCTAGAGTATAGGGAAAAAATCACTGGGGGCAATTCCAGCCAAATCCACTATAATAAATATGGATTACAATAATCAAATTTATGCCTCAAAACTTGAATTCTCAACAAATTGAAAATTTAACAACAATCAACCTATAAGACAACAAATAATCTCACTACAAAACACCAATCTACAATATATTAAAAGTGTGAATTAAGGAAAAACCTTTGAATACTAATTTTACCCTTACTTATTTAGCTATATGTCAATTCTATCCCTATCTATTTAATATAGTATCATTTAATATAATTTAACTTCATTTAATATCCATTTAATTATAATGCTATTAATTAAATTAAAAACATTTTTTAATTTCTATAAATGTTTATTTAAGTCTATCATTTGAGCTTCTTAAACATCCATTTTTCAATTTCAATTTGAGTTAATGCTATTAATCAAATTAAAAAAATACATATTTTTTTAATATTAAAATGAGAATTTAGGGCCATCATTTGAGTTCCTTAGACAACACTCATTTTCAATATCATGTTGAATAAATTGAATTAATGCTCTTAATAAAAATTCCTTATATTTTTAGCTAAGCCCTTATTTGTTCCCATTATTTAGCCATTAAAATGAAAAATATGACCATTATCTATCAAATCAAACCACCATATTTGAATTTTTATCTTTTGTATGGGTCCTACGGTTATATTTTTCATTCTCATTCCTACATTAATGAGAAATAAACAGGTATTTAATATAGTACCATTTAATATAATTTAACTTCATTTAATATCAATTTAAGTGTAATATTTATTATTTTATATTGGAGTACTTAAATTTACATTAATCAAATTAAGTTTAATTACTTAAATTACATTATTTAAATTAAGTTTATCTATATATATAATGATTCACCAATTAAATAGTGTGTCATGTCATCGATATTTAGGAGATCATTTCCGCGTATATATATACACATGTAAGCTTCACTTAAAATCAACATTCATCTACTTATATAATTATAATATATATAAAAGTAAAATGTGGAGATAAATGAGAAATGTTCAATTTACCATTTTGTCCCTATATAACATTAACAATATTTTCATTCAAGAAGTATAAATTTCACATTTAATTAATTAATAGTTGATAATATAACTATTTAAATACAAAGGACAATAAATTGAAAAGAAAAAATAGCTTAAATGTGATCAACATTTAGGAGTGAAAGAATCGATGATAAGAGAAATTATCCATCAATCTTAAAAATCTTATTAATTATTACTAATAATTAGGAATTACTTACACTTCCCATATTTGTATCCACACACTAAATACAAACTTTGCTTCTCAATTACACATTTTTCACTAAATCCAATTTTTTAAATATTAATAAAATTAATATTATGTGCTCCAGAAAATAATTAATTTAATATTGGGTATTTATTATTGCGTTTTCATTTTTGTATAAGCATAAAAATGATGTTAATTCTGTTTTCTATATATAAATATATATAAAAACAAAAGAAAAAGATTTTTATCTGGGTACATTTAAATGGAGAATTTTTATTCCTCCATTTGTATTAGTCCCATTCAAAAGAAAAGGAAAACTTTTGTTTAAGATTTTTCACTTCAATATCTATTTTAAATGTAAATTTGGTTAATTTAAAATAAATGCTATGGATTAATATGACGAGCATGAACAATATGTAATTTTTATAATTTCTAAATATGTTTAGATAAGATAATTTTTTATTTTTATTTTTTAAGTAAAAAAGTTTATAGTACAGACAAAGTGAGTAATTTTTTAATTTGAAAATTATTTACGTACTTTTAATTTACTTATACGTAAACATTTTAAACTCAATCAAATGTACATCTTTTAATTTGATTTTCCTTCGTGTCTGTCTGTATTATAAAATTGGTCGATGTCGTCGTAATAGTTGAAAATAGGGGTTTAACCAAAGTCTAGCATAAACAAATCATTACATTTCAATTTATTCAACATTTTCACTTTATGTATGTAATTTTCATAAAAAAAAAATTTATATGTATATTCTTTAACAATTGAAATTTTTTTAACATTATCAATTGCCTTACTTTAAAAATATTACGTATATCATTCATTCCGCACATAAAACGTGCAATGCACGTGCTTACTACGAGTTTGATGAAAATTGTGAGATAACTATTTTGACTACTATACCTCTTAAGTATCCAAAATACACCTTAGAAAAATTTTCAATTTGTACCATGCAGAGAAGAAGAAATAACTGTGAATCTATACCCAAAAGATTGAAAGAAAAAAATCATTTTTCCTTTCCCCATTTTTCTTCTTTTCTGCCACACGGTCAGCCCCTGTTTTTCCAACTGTGCAGCCCTTTACGTAGCAGCCCCCAGCAATTTTTCTCTAAATATGCAGCCGTTTTTGTCTCTGAATTCAGCCACCGTTTTTTACCCAAAACCATGCAGCCAGGTTTCGGTGGATAACAATATGTAATTTTGGAAACAAGCATCTGAAAATTAAGTGAATGATTAACATCTATTACGCAATTCATCGTGGAAAGATTTTTGTATGACAATTATTTTGCAGCAGCTCTAAAGTATCAACTACACGAAAACAAATTCTTCTTAGCCGGCTAGAAACAAAGTATAGTGAAAGAAATATAAAATGAAAAAATAAAGTTCTACAAAGGTTATTACTATCCTCAAAGAAATGAGAAGTTATCCACCGGTCAGTTTGGCCTTCAAAGTAACATTTTATAACACCCTACTACATGAAAGCCCGGCACCAGTATTGATTTCCTTCTGAGGGCATGTAACTATTATTGAAGCCAAAGGCCTTATTTTGTTGCGATTCATAGAGCTGGAGGTAAAGCTTCTTCAAAACCCAATTCTTGAGTGTGTTCCCTAGCTTCTAATCTATCTCTAATGTAGGAATTAACCACGTGGGAATTAATCTGCATTTTATTCGATAGAATGTTCTCAACGTGGAAATGAAAGTTATGTATATTCCTATAGAGTGTCATGTTTCTAACACAAACTAAACCTCGAACTCTACTCATTTTGAAGTTCTAGGAAGCAACTTAAACACGGTTCAAACTACTACAACTTATCTTATTTTAGAAAACTCGGCCTAGAACGAATATTGTGCTTTGGAAAATAATCCAAGACTTAATTTTGTGCTATGATTTAACAAAAACTGCTAGCTAAAAACTTGAAATTTAAGGAAATTGTTATAAAAGTGAAGAAAAGAGAATAGAACATAGAGAAGTCAATAGACTTGTGTGTATTTTATTATGAACTAAAGCCCTGTATTTATAGGGCAGAATCAGGGATACAACAGTAATTATTTTTAGGGCTGTAGGGGTATATTGTTATTAACTTCTAAATGCTAATAAAATTTCCTTTTACAACACTCTCCATTGAATGACACATTACAAAAATATATGTCTCATTAAAACCTTGTTTGATAAAAATCTAATGGAAAAAAATCAAACGAAGGAAAAAGAGTACAGTTATTTTGGAGTACTAAAAATAAATGTTGCCTCATTAAAACCTTGTTAGAAAAAATTAGTGAGGCAAAACCTAAGCGAAAGAAAAATAGTACAGCTACTCCCCCTAATGTTGATAACTGAAAATCTTTGAATTGACACATTCCAATCTTATAAACTAATTTCTTAAATGTAGATGTTGACAGTGCTTTTATGAATAAATCGGCTACATTGTCACTTGAGCGAATTTGTTGGATATCGATGTTCCCATTCTTTTAAAACTCATGTGTATGAAAGAATTTTAGAGAAATATGCTTCGACCTGTCACATTTGATATAGTCTCCTTCGAGTTGTGCAATACAAGCTGCATTGTCTTCATAAAAATTTGTTGGACTATCCTTTGTTGAAGTTAATCCGCATGATACTTGGATATGATGCGCCATGTTTCTTAACCACAAACATTCTCGGTCTGCTTCACGGATTGCAATAATTTCAGAATGATTTGAGAACGTAGTTGTCAATGATTGCTTCACAGATCTCCATGGTATAATTATTCCTCCACGTGTAAATACATAACCTGTTTGTAATTTAGCTTCATGTGGGTTAGATAGATAACCTGCATCTGCATATCCCACTAAAGCAAATCCCAACTTTTGAGAATAAAATAATCCCAAATCAATGGTACCCTTTAAGTAACGAAAAATATGTTTAACACTATTCCAATATCTTTGAATTTGTGTAGAACTATATCTTACAAGGAGATTTACAGAAAAAGCTATGTCCGGTTGAGTACAATTTGCAAGATAAGTTAATACTCCAATTGCACTAAGATATGGTATTTCAGGATCAAGAACATTTTCTCCATCTTCAAGTGGACGAAATGGATCATTTTTCACATCGAATGATTGAACAACTATGGTGATGCCAATGGATGTGCATTATCTATATAAAAACGTTTTAAAACTTTTTCTATACACGTAGATTGGTGAACAAATAATCGATCTACGAAATATTCAATCTGCAATCCAAGACAAAATTTGATTTTTCCCAAATCTTTCATCTCAAATTCAATTTTCAAATAATCAGCAGTTTTCTTGAGCTCTTCAAGAGTTCCAATTAAATTTAAATCATCAACATAAACTGTCATAATTGTAAATCCACTATTTGTTTTCTTTATGAAAACACATATTCAGACATCGTCATTTTTATAACTCTCATTCAACAAATATTCGCTAAGGCGATTATATCACATGCGTCCTGATTGTTTTAATCCATATAATGATCTTTGCAATTTAACTGAGAACATAATTCTTAGGCACGTATCGTTTGAGTTATGCTTTAGACATATTCAATCTTTCAAAGATAACATTAATAATCATGTCAGATCAGTTGACTATCACGTATTTCAAATTTCATGTATCGTCAAGATAACATGAGATAAACTCATGATTTCATCCATGACGATCTTTGCGAACTTCACTACGTTGAGAGTCGTGCATTACACAATACGACTTCATTTTTCTCATTTCCTTTTCGTATAAGTATATACCTTTAGATTTTCGGACTACAGGTTTAAAAATTTTTGTTTATCTAGTAAATTCAATTTAAGATCGTGTCTCCTTTTATTTGGCCAAATATTATTTATATCGATATATTTCGAAACATTTATTTCGATTTCTTGCGATTCACATATGATACTGTATATCATGTACAAAATTGTTGTCGATAACTTTTTCTTTTCTCGTTCGTTTCTATTTCTTTTCTCATAGTGACATAATTTATTTAGATATCTCAATTTGCAAAATATCAGGTACCTGAACCTCTTCTGAAATTTTATAATTTGTTATGTCTAAATGCTCATTAAGAGTACATACCTCCTTAATGAGACAATTTTGCTAATTGCCCCATTTTCATTTGAAAATTATTGTATTATAATCGAACACCATCACGCTTCAGGCGTGCCATGGATATATCAAATATAATGCTAACAAATTGTTCCCTAAGACATCAATTCGTATTGGAATATTAAAAATTGGTGGGGTGAGATATTGTTGATCTCTTTGATCAATAAATACATCTAAATTAATTATCTTTCAAACTTCTAGTTTGAATGATATTTAGCGAGGATTTAGATGATGATGCATTTATACATTATTTTCAACTTTTTAATTCCTCCCCTCATACTGAGAGAATTGTCCAATCAAATTAACAATCATTTTTTCAGTGTTATAAAATATTGTCCATTTGAAATAATAATTTAAACTACGTACTTATTTTCAGTATTCTTTATTTTTCATCTCAGTGTATTGTGGTGTTCAATTTTTACATATACTACACCATAAAAATTAATTAGATGGAAAAATTAGGATCTGACCATAAACTGATTATAACAGGGAGAACTGTGATTTTGACATGATGCATAATAGAATTCCCTAAATAAAAATGAGAAATACTTTATTCTCAATTAAATTAATTGGAGGCATTTAACAAACAATAGTGTTAAACCGTTTCTCGACATCTCAACTAACACTTATTAAAATATTGAGATTTATGCCCACTAGCATTAACAAGACATAGTCTTGATTATATAATCTGAAAATTATGCTCATAACTTGAGCAATAGTTTCGTAAAATTTCAGGTTGCGAACACCATGCAATCATCTAATATTTGTGTCAAATCTATTAGATACAAATAATATTTAATCCAAATAATATATTTGTGTCCATATATCACCTTAATTAATTTTCAGAAATATAGAGAATTCAATCTCTATTTTAGCTAGCGATGTTTAATGATCAATTGTCGATAAAGAGAAAAAATAATATATAGAAATTCATTGGATTTATAAAAAAATTTAATTTCGCATTATTATTGATCCAGTGAAGGTCCAACTGGTCATGCCAAATAATAAAATCAAATTGAACTTCTGATTTAATATAGTATATAATTCAATTATTTAATCTCGGAGAATATGATTAAATATTATATAATCATGTATCATTCAAGTAGTCAAACTAATCAATATTCTAACGACATTAGTTATATGTTTTCTTTCAAGGATAAACATGAATTCAAAATAATATATTTTTCGAAACATAAGCTGTTTTAAAAGCACATTATATTTTTACTATTATTATTGCTCATTCAAAAGCAATATTTCAATATTCTTCTGGAATATTAAAAATTATAATTCAAACTTTTCGGGAGCAATCAAATATTATTATAATAAATTATACAATAATTTACTTTTCGAGTGAAAATATAATTTACGTTAAATTATATGTAATTATACATTTTAAAAGCAAGTAAGATCTAACTAGAATATTAATTAAAATTATAATGTGCTATATTGATATCACATTATATTTTACTGTTACTTTTTCAAGAACAATAGATCAATATTCTTCTGAATTATGAAAAATTTAAATTCCATGCTCTTCAAGAGCAAGAACATATTATTGTTTACAGTAATAATTATATAAATATTTACTCATCAGGAGTAAAAACATAATTTTATGTTAGATCTTATATCATTATACTCTTTAAGAATAATAAAATGTGACCAGAACATTAATATCTAAATACGTATGCAGAAAAATGGACACGTAAATAAATAGAGTAATTTAATTCGTGATTTTACATATAATCAATCAATATTCTTTTTTAAAGTATTAATAACACTTCGTTTCTTCAAGAGCATAAGTACAATATTCTTCTGGAATATTGACATTAACGATTCATTCTACCTTTCGAGCTAAATAATAAAATGTATGCCCTACATAAGTAACAATGAAATATTCTTCTTGAATATTTATATAACATGTGTTGTGTTTCTTCGAGAACATCAACATTATATTTGTTTAAAATAACTATAATTTAAATTATGCTTCTTCAGAAGCATTGAATCAATATTCTTTTGGATTATTGAACTTGTAATATCGTACTCTTTATAAGCAAGTAATATTCTTCTAGAATATTAATAATGTTGTGCTACTTTAAGAGCGGCAACGAACTATTTATAATAGATAGATATACAATTAATATTCTTCTCGAATATTAATTATAATCTTGTGCTATTTTTGGAACAATAAGATGATAAATTCTTAATTTGAAGTTCATAGAATAATATCTAAAAATATTTAATTACCATATAAACATGATATGAATTTATATAGAAAAATTAATTACCAAACATGCAATAAGAAAAAAAATCTTCGTACATAGAAGTTAACAAAATTGGCTAAATTATTTATAGGCTGAATCTTTTACCAACATGCAAAAATACTAAACATGCATATGAATTTCACATATATAGATTAAAGATCGAATTAATATGTAACAGATTCAAAAGACAGAATTAATACTGAATAATATGTGAAAAAAATGATCGTGCATGAATAAGAAAAACTTGAATTAATATGTGTTTAGATTACACATACAAACGTGAATTAGAATTAATATGCATGCCGATGAAAAGTAGAAAGAAGAAGCAACCTCGTTATGATGCATATATTTATTGAAATAGTTCACATGTTACCAAATTAATTTTGGTAAACGTGATAAATGTTCATGCCTATAAAAATTATTACATGCACTAAACTTTGAAAAATTAAGCTATTGTACTGATAACGTATTATAAAAATGAAGAAAAGAGAAGATAATAGAGACAAGTCAATAGACTTGTGTGTATTTTATTATGAACCAAAGTACTGTATTCATAGGGCAAAATCAGGGATACAACAGTAATTATTTCTAGGGCTGCAGGGGTATAATTGTCATTCACCTTTAAACTCTAATAAACTTTCCTTTTACAACAGAAATACTATTTTTTCTCCATTTATCAACTCATTCTATTTGTTTTACCGAAAAATAAAAAGAGAGAAATTCATAATTAAATGGTTAAGTATTATCACTTTCAAAACTAAGAATAATGGTTTCAAAATTTCAAAAATCAGATATTTATTAAAATTTATTTATGATTTAATTAATTAAATATAATAAAGTCACATATATGTACAATTTGGTCACAAATTAACGATTTAGTTAATCACAATTATTTTTTGGTCACAAATCAGAATTTTTATATATCACAAATTATTTTACAATTCAATATTTTTATAGGCCATAATTTGTTCATTGGTCACAAATTAAAACTTATAAGTCACAATTTATTTATCAATCACAAATCACAAATATTATAAGTCACAACTTATTATACAATCACGAATTATCAAATTATCGATCACAAATTAACAATTTTTTAGATCACACATTATTTCTTAGTTACAATTTATCTTTTTCATTGGTCACAGATTAATTAATTTAATGGTTACTATCAACCAAATAATTTGTGACCACTACCAACACTTGTGACCACCATATTATCATTACCTCCAGCACCACCACCACTACCACCATCGTTGCCAGAACCAACACCACCTCCTCCCAATAGCAACACCACAATCTCAAACAAATCAATACGTCGCAAAAAAAAAAAAAAAAATACCACCACATTCTTGCGTCACATCCACCACCACCTCGACACACCCATCGTCATCCAAACATCACCCAAAAAAACCCACCATACCCAAAAACCCAATGCAGTAGCCAGAGCCATTCCCACCTCCACCACCACCACGGCCACCGCTACTATCATCACCACCGCAACCGTCGCCGTCCTAATAGCACCGTTGTCACAATATCAAAATCATTACTGTCAATTTCACAATCTCAAAATCACCAACACACCATTGTCTAGCCATCTCATGATCTCAAAATGACCGTTGTGACGATCTCAAAACACCACCACACCATCGTCTAATCATCTCACAATCTCAAATCACAGTTACGATGCTCAGATTAGCTGCACACATCGACGATCTGAAAAGTGCCGCTGTGCAGCTTCTCTGCACCGCATAGCGCCCAGAGCGACTTCATTGTCTAGCACCATTGCTTAGTCACCGCTATAAGTAGAAGAATGGTGGTTTTCAATGACAGCAGTCCATGTGTGAGGGATAGCAGAAAAGTGGTGGTTTTCGACGATGACAGCGGTCGATGTAGTTGGTTTCCAACTATAGTTTATGGTGGTTGTTTTCTAGAGGAAGAAAGAGGAGAGAGTGAGAAATGAGAGAGAGAATAGGTTTGGGGAAATGAATTAGGATTTGGAATGAAATAAGGTATATTAATTAATTAATAAAACATCCGATTTTTGAACAATTAAACATCCAACCTGATTTTAGAATTCTGAATTTAAAGTAGGGTGTGGTGTAATTTCCACAGCGAAAAATAAAAATTAGGTCGCATCTTTGATGAAGTTGAAGAGCTAATATACTCCAGTTCATCCATATTGTTGGCCAAGAGTGAACCTTGAAAAATTTTCCCTTTTAGATGCACATGTTTGTCGTACCTATTCCTATTAAATGTTATCTTCAAACGTTTTGCCTATCCCTTTTGACAAAGCAAATTGATTGCAAGTCTCAAGATTCAATTCAATACATGAATATTATATTTCTATTGGTCAATGGATGTTGCAACTAATCTAATACTTTTTAGCAAACCATTCATCATCACCCATTATTCCATTCTGCTACATACTTTTCAGATTGCATTTGATTCCCATTTTTTTCAAAATGCATTTTTCTCTATCTTTTTTTCTATCACATATTCTTCATTAAAATAATATCACACGTAAATAAAAAAAAATTCCTTATTTTTCATCCACACATTCTCCATCAATCTACTATTTTAAAATTCATTTTTCCATAAAAAGGGTTGCCAAAAACCCTATTGATTTATTCATCTTAATTATGTTGATGATTCCAAAGAGAACATGAATCTAGGTGATAATTCCCAAGAAATATCAGGCTCTCTTGTCTCCCTTTCTTCATGGATCCATTTTGATTTATTGATTAAAGATTTTGGCTTCTAATTTCAAGAGATTCTCTACTTCCAAGTGTGTATTTATGGCTCTATAATTTATAATCAACCAAGATCCTGTAGACTGTCAGCGAGAAAATAAAAAATGGCTAGGTTATGTTTGAGCATATTATTACCGAGTATTAATTATTGCATCTTCGTGAAGCTACCTCCATGGTCAGGTCGTGGGGCAGGGGGTTGGAAGGGAGGCAAAGTCTTCGGACGAAAATTTTAATTAAGGATTGTTTAGAAATTTATATTTTGTATACTCTATGAAGGAAAATGAGTCATTGTAAAATTTGATTTTGCCTTAATCTATCTTATAAATAGGGAGCAATTCTTAGAACTTATGTATCATAATCAAATAGTGAGACAGAGAGGTTAGAATCCTGTAAACACTTTTTCATGACCGTGAATTACTACAGCGACAGGAGAGACCATAGTCTCACATTGAAATAATATCTATAAATCTCGCGTGTTTTTGATTGTTTATTTTCTTTCTTTAAATTGATTGTTCATGATGAGATAGAATTAGGGTTTATAATTCTCAATATAGGGTGGATAAAAGTATCAAACCATCCAAATTAATTATCTGATTCTGTTTAAGTTTTAAATGGTTATAGGTACTCAAACCAAGAATCGAATGGTACTGTCAGATTCTCGGTTCTATTACTCCAAAAAAAATCTCAAAATGAACCTAACTTTTATTTACTTTTATCATATTGCAGCTAACACATGGAAGAATTACGCAGTTCAAAGAAAATCTTGTCGACACTTCTTTTTGGCCAAAGCATTAATGAATTAACTGATGATACTGAAATTTTAACAATGGATTTTTGAAAAATTGTAGAACTAATTCAAGAATAAGAAAATATTTAATTACAGAACTTAACGGTTAGGTTTCATAATCAAAATCGGAACCTTAAAAATGGACTTTTGAAAAATTGTAGAACTTATTCAAGAATAAGAAACTTTTTAATTACTGAACTTAACGGTTAGGTTTCATAATCAAAATTGGAACCAATTATCCTATTTATAACATCGTAATTAGTTTTCAATTTAGTTGGATTCTCTTCAAAACCAGACTTCATTAATAGTTCAATTTTTGTCATAAAATTCCCATAGATGTCATATGCAACTTTGAATCGCGGCAGATTTTGGGGAAAGCATATGCACGGAGAAAGAATAAGGTATATAATGTAATGGGATCATATTATTGAAAAGTACTAGACACACTCTAAAGTCAAGATCATCCATGATTACACAATGATCGAAACATATATAGTTTTCTGTGCAACAAACTTTGTAAAGAAAAGTAGACTCCATTTTGGAAATTTATAAATTATATTATAAAGAGCAATAGTGGTAGATTCCATAAAATATGTAGATAATTATGCGCATGCACACCTCTCCTTATTTAGCCTTGCATTTACTTTGCTAGAGGCTGACTATTGTTTTGTGATTTTGAATATTTCTACATTTTGAATTCTTGTTGATGCATTGCGTATGACTGTTGCAATTCCTATTACTTTAAAAAAAATAAAAAAAATACTAAATTTGCGACAAAAATAATATTGTCGCATAAATACAAATTTTGTTGAAAAATAATTTAGTGACAATAAGAAGTTTGTTGCCAGCATTATGATGTTATATAAGTCACTAAATATATTCCACGACAACTTTCAGTCATTCATCGCATAAATAAACTAGCAAAATTATTTGTTTAAAGTGGATAGTATGAAATAGTAACAAAGTGTTTGCCGCCATAATGTCATTGCAAAGCATCTCTGTCGCAATAATTAAAAGGGCGACAAACTAATTTGTCACAAATATTATTCCCAAAAAGTATTTGTATTTGTGAGATATATGTTTGTTGTGAATACTATTTTAAAGGTATAACACTTGTTATATATTCCATTTTGCAACAGAACATGCTTGTCGTAATATATATTTTATAGCAAGACATGTTTGTCGCATAATTTGTTTAATGTGTTAAGATATTCAAAGTTTGTAGTTAAATTTAATATGAAACAAGTTATATTCACAATTAATTTCATTTACATCATAAAAAATTTGTCATGTCATCATTTGTACAATAACGTCTAGTTGTTGCCTAATTTATTTTGTGATTAACATATAAAAATGTCATCCAAATTATTTATGACAACTGATAATAGTTTATGTAACAAGTTTTTTTATGGTTGAATCTACAGTTTGTCGCATCATCATTTGCACAACAATATATAATTTTTTCCTAATTTACTGTGATTATTTATATATGTCGTGAATTCTATTTTTGAACATATAAATTATTTCAATACTATTTTGTGACAATGAACATGCATCAATGTGACAACTAGTGTTTGTAATTGAATTTATTTTACAACATAAAAGAACTTGTCACGTCATCATTTGTGCAACGTATGCAATTTATTTTGTCAATTATTTATATTTATAGCGTATTCTATATCCCATGTAATTGTTACAAATATAAATGATTCCCAAATGCCTAAGCTGGGTGAAGATAATGAGAATAAAATGACCCAGGTTGTAATTGGGAAAGCGGTTTCGCAAGTGGATGAAATATCTGTACTAGCACCTACATAGAAAGGGTGGAAATGTAAATACTAAATAGTGATTAAAAAATAAATAGGAAGATATTACTTAAAAAGTAAAGGAAAGGAAAGATGATTTGTAAATTGCCACATTGCTAAACAAATACCTTACATGCATAAATTCTATTGTAGGGCTACTGGAGGAGGGACATGAAATTGTTGTGAAAAGCTATCTAGAAATTCGCTCCAAGTCCAAGGACTTGATGAGTTCGAGAATATAGTTATCTGAATAGCTAAACTACAACATTGAAATCTCATGAAACTTCTAGGATGCTGTATTCAAAGAGAATAAAAGATGTTGATATATGAATACATGACTAACAGAAGTCTTCACTTGATTCTATTTGGTAATAAATATTCACGTCCCACAATCGACTCGCTATCACCATTCTATTAGGAGTACCAGTTACACATAATGGCACAAAGAAGTTTCAAACACATTTTCAAATCCCGAAGCAGAACTTATCCAATGAATTGTAATAGTATAGGGTACAGAACATTACTGTCGCAACAGATGAAGCTTTATGCCATAGTATGCTTGAAAATATATAGTTGTAGTCTTATAGATATTGGATTCCCCATAGGAAATGCTTAATCAGTCAGGAAGTTGGCATCAATTGTTTGTTGCAATCATTTAATACCTCTTTTCATTCTACTTAGTCAGTGATAGAAAACATAAGAGTTCGATTATTTATCAGAAACACAATCTTATGAGAACTCCTCATAACGGTCAATTGTGTTCTATAGTTTCCTGTCAATCTATAGAATCATAAGTAAATGCACACCAATGGATATACAAATCTTAGTATCTTTCTCAATGTGTTGTAGATATGTTAACGTAGCTATATTATCAACAAAACCAACATTCTGAACATCTTCCTGTGTTGCTGCATATCAAATTCCTTTTTCCCTAAAATTCTATTCACTGTAATACTGATTTTCAGACCCCCTAATTGCATCACAAACACTTTGTTACAAGAAATAAAAGTTTGTCGCCATAGTTTCCCACCAAAATATGTTTTAAGTGCCTTTCTTTGATCATATTTTTGGTGGAAATCCTTATTATTTGTCGTGCACTTTGAAAGATTTCGACGCTTTCTTGTGAAGCATTATATTTTTTGGTACTTACTTTTTTCACCATAATGTTTGCAAAAAACTAAACACAGCAGTCACTTACTGTTAACAGACGAAAAAGGTTGCAAAAACTTAACAACAACTTGCATTTGAGGCCTTTTAAAACGTGCATTGTACATTATTGTATCCTTTTACTCTATGACAACATTAAAGTTAGCAATATATGTGTGAACGTTGTAAAGGATCTAAGGCAATGTTTCTTGTCCGTTGTAGAAAAAATAGTTTTTCTTGTAGCGATTTTTTCCTCCATGTTAAAGAATTAAAAGTGAATCAAGGCACAAAGTCAGGAATGTCCTTCAATCATCTCAGTCAACCACCATCAATTGCTGTTAATGTATTTTCCATTTATACAGGAATATGAATAGGCAATGACAATGTATATGCTCTGTTTTAGGACCTAAATTGATTCTCGTATGATGTATATATATACCTTATTATTTCTCAATGAAATATACAAGAATTATTTTCCTTTTCATGGTATCAGAGCCAGAACAATTCTAAGCCTTATTTCCTTTCCCTTCCCAATCACAGCAAAGGCCGAACATGGCAGAAAATGACAGTCAATTGATCCAAAACTCAGCCAAGCCTGAGCCCAGCGGATACGACAATCCAAATGAGCGCAAGAATAATTTCTCCAAAGCTAATCATGTGGATGCCAATATAACAGCACCTCCCACGCCCTTCACTCTCACGACAAAGCAATACCAGAACCTCATGGCGATGCTTGATAAGAACAAGTCCAAATCCATGGCTAATCATGTTAGTAGTACATCTGCTATAAGTGATCTCTCAGGTATAACCTTCTGTGCTCCCATTATTGGTCAAGAAATTCGTTGGATACTTGACACAGGAGCTACCCATCACATGGTTTGCTTTGCTGACTTATTAATCACAAAATCTTGTGTTACTGATCGAACTGTATATCTCCCTAATGGAAAACTAGCGACTGTCACACACATAGGCAGCATTCATGTGGTTGATTTTACATTACATGATGTGCTTTGTATTCCTTCCTTCAAATTAAATCTCATCTCTATTAGCAAACTTGTTTGCAATTCTCATTATCTTGCCACATTTACTAAGAATACTTGTATGCTACAGGACCAACGATCGGGGAAGATGATTGGGATGGGAATTGAACGAGAAGGACTTTACTACCTTGATACTACGCAGAAAGCCAGATGCAACTCAGCTACCTCAACAACCTATCAACTTTGTCATAAATGCCTTGGTCACCTTTCAAATAAGAGTCTACGTTTACTTTCCCATTTAGATATAAAAATAAAATTTCATGATGTTTCTGATTGTTTAATTTGCCCATTAGCCAAACAAACTCGTTCTAAATTTCCATTAAGTTCAATTCATGCTCATGCACCTTTTGAATTAATTCATGTTGATATTTGGGGAGGATACCATGTTCCTGCAATCAATGGGGCACAATATTTTCTTTCTATTGTGGATGATTACACTCGATGTACATGGGTTTATTTGATGAATCATAAATCTGACGCCTCTAAATACATAACCTCATTCATCAATTTAATTGAGACACAATTTTCCTTGAAAGTCAAAATTCTTCGTAGTGATAATGGCCCTGAATTTACAATGAGAAAATTTTATTTAGATAAAGGTATCATTCATCAAACCAGTTGTGTCTCTACTCCACAACAAAATGGAGTAGTGGAGTGAAAACATCGTCACCTCCTAAATGTGGCCTGAGCTTTGCTATTTGAAGCCAATCTTCCCAAAAAGTTCTGGGGAGATGCCATTTTAACTACTACATATCTCATCAACCGAACACCTACACTTCTCCTAAAAGGAAAAACACCCTTTGAGATGCTTTTTCACAAACAGCCCACATACGACCACTTGCGAGTTTTTGGATGCTTGTGTTTTGTCTCAACACACCATCATCATCCCTTAAAGTTTGATGCAAGAGCCACACAATGTCTCTTCTTAGGCTATGCATATGGCCAAAAGGGATATAGACTTTATGATCTCTCAACTGGTAAAGTTTTTATCTCACGTGATGTTTTGTTTCATGAAAATGTTTTTCCTTATTCCACCATACGTTCCTCTCCAATTTTTCCTAGTAATCAACTGCCAACATATGATGATGACAACCTTACTCCATCCTTTTCCCCACAATTCAATGCTGAACCAATACCATCAGAACTTATCTCTCAAGAAACTCTTCCTTCAAACTATGTCACTGACACTATCTCCTCTGATATTACTTCGTCTACTACCCAACACTCTCCAACTTCGTCCCATGAATCACAGATACCTTCCTCGCGATTGACACGAACAACAATAGCACCTAGTTATCTTCGAGAGTATCATGTTGGTGTTTCTCTTCCTTCAAGGAACATTCCATCATCTAACTCGGCGATGGTTACAGAAACAGGTATTCTTTATCCCTTATCTGATGTCGTATCTTATGATAAGTTATCACCCAAACACCATGCTTTCACCACTTCTCTTTCAGTGGAAAAAGAAACAAAATCCTTTGAACAGGCAATTTGTGATCCCAAATGGTGCCTAGCTATGCAACAAGAACTTGCTGCACTCAAGGCTAATGGAACATGGTCTCTTCAGACACTTCCTCCAGGAAAGAAGCCAATTGGCTGCAAAAGGGTATACAAGATCAAATTCAAACCCGATGGTACTGTCGAACGCTATAAGGCCAGGTTGGTAGCCAAAGGATACAACCAAATAGAAAGATTAGATTACAGTGAGACCTTTGCTCCAGTTGCAAAGCTTGTGACTGTTCGCCTCCTCCTTGCTGTGGCCTCAACCCAACATTGGCACCTTCACCAACTTGACGTCAACAATGCTTTCTTGCATGGAGATCTTGATGAAGATGTCTACATGACTTTATCTCCTGGTTTTGGACGAAAGGGGGAGACAAGAGTTTGCAAGCTTCACAAATCATTGTATGGTCTCAAACAAGCATCTCGCCAATGGTTTATCAAACTCACCACTGCCCTCAAACGAGCCAACTTCAAACAATCAAAGGCCGACTATTCCTTGTTCGTCCGATCCCAAGATGGTAAATTCACTACTCTCCTTATTTATGTAGATGACGTCATCCTTGTAGGAAATAATCTACAAGACATTGAAGATACCAAGTCATTTTGAAGAGATCAATTTAAATTGAAGGACCTTGGGCAATTGAAATATTTTCTTGGAATAGAAGTTGCACGATCCAACAAAGGCATTGTTCTTTCACGACGAAAGTATGCTCTCGAAATTCTCGAAGATGTTGATTATCTAGGGGCCAAACCAATCTCTTTTCCCATGGAGCAAAACTTGTCCCTTAGTAAGTTTGATGGGGACTATATTAGTGATCCTTCTTCATATCGAAGGCTTGTTGGACGACTAATTTACTTGACTATCACACGACCTGATTTGACATATGCAGTACATGTTCTAAACTAATTTATGGACAAACCACGAGTCCCACACCAAGAAGCAGCTTATCGTGTATTACGTTATGTGAAGCAAACACCAAGTCAAGGAATTTTTCTTCCTACAGATAGTTCAATCCAATTAAATGCATTTTGTGATGCGAATTGGGCTAGATGTCATGATACTCGACGATCTGTCACTGGGTATTGTATATTTCTTGGAAGTTCATTAATTTCCTGGAAAACCAAGAAGCAAACTACGATATCACGATCTAGCGCAGAAGCTGAGTATCGATCTATGGTTGCAACTTGTTGTGAGATTACTTGGTTGAAATACATTCTACAAGATTTGGGCATCCAACACTCACATCCTGCCAATCTATATTGTGACAATCAAGCGGCACTACATATTGCTTCAAACCCAGTTTTTCACGAGCGAACAAAACATATAGAAATTGATTGTCATCTTGTACGGGAGAAGGTTCAAGAAGGAATGGTCAAAGTGACTCATATATCCACATCACACTAGCCAGCTGACATATTTACAAAGCCGTTGAGTTCTTCACATTTTTCGACTTTACTTGGCAAGTTAGGAATTATCAACATATATTCCAAACTTGAGGGGGAGTGTTAAAGAATTAAAAGTAAATCAAGGCACAAAGTCAGGAATGTCCTTCAATCATCTCAGTCAACCACCATCAATTGCTGTTAATGTATTTTTCATTTATACAGGAGTATGAATAGGCAATGACAATGTATATGCTTTGTTTTAAGACCTAAATTGATTCTCGTATGATGTATATATATACCTTATTATTTCTCAATGAAATATACAAGAATTATTTTCCTTTTCACTCCATCTATAGAATTTTTAACAACAAATATTTCTTGTCGTAAATAGTGGACCCTATTGCATCACAAAGAGTCTGTTGCAAAAAATAAAGTTTGTCGCTATAAGTTTTTCAACAAAAAATATTTTGGTGCCTTACTTCATGCCTTTTGCCACAATCTTTATTATTTGTCGTGCCTTCTCTCATTTCACAACAAGTTTTTACGCCATCTTATATTTTTTGGTACTTATTTTTTTATAACAATATTTTCGACAAACTTAAAAAAAAATTGTCGCACTAAATCACTTATTGTGACAACTTTCTGTATATTGCAAAATGTCTTGTTGTAAAATCACACTTTTATTGTAGTGTATGTTTAGTATAGTTTTGAGTTGGGCTTTCAATTTGTTTTGAAATTTTGAATAATGCACAAGTTCAAAAAAATTTAAAAACTCACATTTGCCGACTAAAATTGTAGTAGGAAACTGTTACTACACGAGTTAACTCTAATTCCCTGACTAAATTTTTCTTGGTCAACAAATGGACATTTTTCAACCAATGACAAAGGTCAGCCAATGTTTTCACCTTGAAGACAAGTAGAATTGCTGACTTTTTTTTATAACTTTTCCGGACCCAAAATATGGTCATAAAAAAGTTTAATATTTGCCAGCCAACATAATTTTGCTAAATCAAAATCTCCAGGTTTTCCGATTAATTTATATTCTAGTCGATGAAAACCTTTACTGGTTGACTTTTGGCAACAGTTCACTATCAATATGTTCTGGTCAGTGATTGGTTTTACTGATCGACACTGGACTTTTAGCAACCAATCTCTTGGTTGGCAAAACTCATATTTCTTGTATTGTATAAAACAAACCTTTGGTCATATTTGGCATGTTGTATTAGACAATCACGAGTGCAAAATAACGTCCATATTAAATTAATTCAAGAGTTCATCTTTCGTTAGCAGTCGAATTAAAATTATAGCTTTATGATCATAATTATGTCTTGAATAATACGAAAAAATTAGTTGAATTGATATAACTTAATTTGCTTATAAGTAAACTATGTATATACAAGTAATTTATTTATAAGTTGAAAATTTTCTTTATAAACTTTAAGTAAATAAATCTTTTTATTAATTAAAGTTAGAAAAGAAGTAAGTATATTTATATTGATGGTAATCTAAGGGTTATTTTAAAAAGAGTACTTCTTTCATTTAAAGTAAAAGAAAAATAAGTTGTAGACAAAATGAAATTTTATTAATAAGTAAATATGTAAATCCACTCACAAATAATAAATAAGTTTTAAAACAAATAAAATTTTCTTGTTAATCAAAGTTAAAAAAGAAACAAAAGGTGAGAATATACTTTTAAAAAGGAAATATTTTTAAAAGTATACAAATCATAGTTGTAAAAAGTAATTTACTCAAAATTAACTTTCCTTTTTAAACTTAGACAAAAATAATTAAATAAATAAATTGTCACAAGTTTTTTATTTACCAATATTACATTTTTCTAATAGAGTATAGCATCAAATATTGTATTAGAATTTAGAATAATACACTATAATCCATCTTAATACGATGCTTCTTGACCATATATCTCCTAAACAAATCCTCTATAATCCAATGGGCAATACAAAAAAGATTTGATATTGAAAAATTTGCAACCTGCATATATTAAAAAAATATGTATATAAAAAAATGGTTCATGAAACGTTGGTTAATGAAGGATTCTCAAGATGTTTGTTCTTAAAATAGATGCAATTATCCATTTCAATTTTTCATTTTGGTGCTTAGATAGTTTAAAACTGGATCCAAATTGAATGCTAAAGATGGCAAAAATACTCCCCAAAGCCAATACCTGTGGGCCCCGCTCTGAACGGGTCAGGTCGAGTACGGGGCGGGTAAGCGTAACGGGGTGCTCGTCCCACCACGTTCATTATTATTATTATTATTATTATTTGTTAAGAATTCAATACTTTAAGTTTAAAGGGAAAAATTCCATTAAATTTCATTTTAATAGAAGATAGCAACTAAAATTATCTAAAGAATATGATAAACAATAAAAACCTTAATTTACCAAATATATTTAAATAATTTAACTTTTAAAAATAAGTAAATTAACTAAAAAATTTAATAATTATATTACTGTCTCGCTTGACTTGAATGAATGGGGTCAATAAAAAGAATTATCAAACACTATATAAAAAAAATTAAACGGGTACATAACCGCCCTACCCTAAAACTAGTAAGAGACAAGTACAGGATGCGAAAATGCTCGACGAGGTAGGGGGGAGAGCTTGACCCACCCCGAACCCGCCCGTTGCCAACCCTACGGAATGCATATGTTTGCCACAACTCAAATGCTAAGTTTTGTAAGAATTTTGGTGGAAATTCATGTTTTCAAGCCCTTCCATATTTGATGCATTTTCATGAGAATTTTAATAATTTTCAGCCATATATCTTTCATTATATTTCTTAGAGACTCATAGTTAAGGGAGTTTTAACTATCTCAAGTTTGAATTTTGGTGCATTTTTATGCATAAATTTCGTGAATTTTCAGCCTTCCATCTCTCATTATAATTCTAAGCTCCATGGGTGTACTTTTAACGACATCCAGTTTAAATTTTGATGCATTTTCATGCACAATTTTTTCCCTCATTATATTTTTTTATAGACATTGCAAGAGGTTAAGGATATGGTTTTAGGGAGTTATATATTGAATTTAAACTTCATCAAATTACTCAGTTCTATTTGTATAAGAACTATACAGTCGAGTCAGTCTACGTGGGTTACTCATGATCCATTTCAAACAAATACATGTTATGATAATATAGGAACAGTACTAACTATTTAAAATTAAACTCTTAGAAATTCGAGCTGGGATCTAAGATGTCTCTCGTTCACACGTGATAAAGAAGAGATATGAAAGTTACACGGTTTGATCCAAATAAAATCTAGAGGGGGTGACTAGATGTTTGCACAAAATTTATACAAATATCAATTAAAAATTGCAGCACAGTATAATTATTAATTAGTCAAGTCCAATTCACATGCAATCTATCATATGTTGAATTACCGCAGTATAAAACAATTGTTGAAACGTAAAGAACAAAGATAATTTGATGACGGAGAAACCCCAACTAGGTAAAACTCTGGGCACAAGCTAGTATGAATCCACCATAAACAAACACAACTTATAGTACAGCCAGATTAGACCTACACACAAATTCATGTGATTTTCGATGCTTGAGATACGACATTACTAACTTCATCAAGCTTACCAATATCATGAAATATTAGATTAATGCAATGAGCTGCACATGGAGACCAAAATAATGTTTGAAACTCTAGCTCCAATAACCTACCAGCGGCAACATAGTTTGCAGTGTTGTCTGTCATCATATGGACCACATATTCTGGACCTACAAATAACACAACATCTCGAAATAACTTGTATAACGTGTCAGCACTTTTTGATTCATCTGAAGCATCTACAGATTTTAAGGATACTGTTCCTTTTGGACAATAAACTGAAAAATTCATAAGAGTTCGTTTACATTGATCTGTCCAACCATCTGTCTTAATTGTACAACCAGTCGTCTTCCATGTTGAACTATAGCTTTCAACATAATTCTGTACCTCCTCAACATTTTTAGCCAACAAATAACTACGAAAACTGTGAAAGTTCGGACTTTTGTAGTCAAGGCCCATGCTAACTATAGCATCTATACTTTGTTGATAACACACAGAATTCGCAGCATTGAAAGAGAGACACCCTCTCCTACAAGAAGAGTCGAAAAATCTGAGGTCTAGCCAAGTTCTTGTGACAATTTAATGCTTCCGAGAATTTAGAAATTATAATTCCAATTTCTAAGCAGATAATTCAATTGCTTTATACCAATAGTCAATTATGCAAAAATACCAGCCTAAACATACACGTCAATGTTCACAAAATACCATATCTCCATAAACAAATCAATAAATCAGAATTACCCAAATATCATTGCAGTAGGCTTAAGATTATGCTTTTCAATTAAAGCAAATTTACATGCAATCTTCTTCATCTTGGGACAAAAATAAATTACTACCCATCCAAACAAGAACAAACAAATCATTCATTTCCAGCATTTTAGTAAAATGAAGGAAAAAAATCTTCAAGAGAAATCAATTAAATAACGAACATCAAATCCAAAATTTCTAATCAACCAATAACATAAATAAAAAGAAAAATGGTAAAATCTCACCGTCACTTGTAGGCAGGCTGGTCCTCAGGCCAGGCGGATGAGGCCTGCGCCTCAGGCCCAAAATCCAAGGGGGCCTCATTTTGTTGGCCCAATTTTTATTTTTATTTTTATTTTTATTTTTTTTTTGTTTGAGTAATGGCAGCCTAGGCCCCAGCCAAGAGTAGCCCAAAACTCTCAAGCTCAAGCCCAGTAGCCCACCCGTGATCCACTAAACCCGATCCACTATCCAATTTCCCCCAAATGCTCAAATTGAAATCCATTTTCCCGAAAATCCAATCGGCAAACGCTTCCCGTCTGAGCCCTCTTCGTCAGAAGTGCCAATGTGCCATCTCTGAGTCTCTCTCGCTCGATGCCTCGACTCGACATCTCCTTCTTCCGCTTCCAAGTTCAACCCTAGGTATCTCTCTCTCTCTCTGACTCTCTCATAATAGAAATGTATACATATATATTGATATAGTCGACGCCTCGACTCAACATCTCCTTTTTTAGGTCTTCTGCTTCCAAGTTCAACCCTGTTAGTGATTGGATGTTGAATATATTTGTTTTGGCCTTTTTTTTCCACCTCTTTTGTGTGAGACTTGATAATCGTCATCTAGGTTCAGTCATATCGGAGTCCCTAAAGCGGAAAATGAAATAGAAGAAAAAGAAAGAAAATAACAGAAAAAAATAGAGATACATTTTGAAAATGTTAATTTATGAACTAAATCAGGGGGCATTCCAAAAAAAAAAAGAAAAAGAAAAAAAAGAGGCATTTGTAGAATCTTCCGCAACCTTTAGTTTGATGTTGGTTTTCCTTAATACCATATCAGATTCTTTGCAGAACCCAATAGCGTCCATCTATTAAAACAGTATGTAAACATAGTATTTCTCATTTTTCATTTATCTTTTCAAATGGATGTCTCTTATTTCTGTTTTTCAATCGATTTCTTTAACTTGTATTAAAAAAATATATATATACACGAAAAAAATTAATTTGTTTCACTTTCATTTTTCTATTTTAGAAGTATTAATTATTCTTGATACATATTAATTCATTTAATCTAGTTGAATGGATTATTGAAGTTTTAATTTTGGAAATCAAATTGAAATTTAGGTGTATAGCTAGAGTTGGCCCAATATCATATTTTTCTTCTCTCTAAGGGGATTTTAGATAATATTATCAAAAAATAAAAATGAAAAAAAGAAAGGGTAAAGCAAACGAAAGAGCCTTGTGGATTGCAAAACATGAGAAGGGCAATAAAAACGAAATAAGAAAGTTTTTCCATACATTCACGTTAACGGCAGTGATCCACTCTCACTGCTTCTTTCTATGATTTATTTCATAATAACTGACTTTGGAAATTTTGTATCCCAAGCAGTCACATTCATTTCATGAAATGTTGTTTGAATATTGTTTTTAAGGATTTTAAGGTTGGACTAAGAATGATTTTACTTTGAACATGTTTGTGTAATCACACCTAATCACATGGAACTTAGAAATACACTTTCGTGACACAAGAAATTGTTAAGACTTTCACATTCATGGTTGGGTTCTAGTCGGCATCCAAGTTTCCACTTGAAAAGGGGTGAACATTCGACTGCACTCTTGAATTTAGAATTCAGAATCAAAGTTTGTAGCTCAATTCTAAGCATTTGAAGTGTGGTCGAAGGGGGTATATATATAGACAAGCGTAGCTTTCATTGACAAGGTCGTAGGATATCACTCTATCACTCTTATTCATATATATGCCTCAACACCCACTTCACGAATGTGTAGGATGTCATTTGTGATGAAACATAGGATTACTACGTGATGCAAATGAATAGCTATATCTTCAGGATATTTGAGAGACAAGTGCATGTAAACACCCGAAATTTCCCTCTTTACTGTACAACATCTTCGATAAGCATATTGAGAGTGTATTCAAATATCATAAAGATTAGACTTGGTTCACATCACTGAATATAATACAGGACAATTTTAATGTAAATAGGTTAGAAATTAGTTATTATCATAATAGAATTTTGTTTTCTTTTATATTAGGATTTCAATTTTCTTTCCTTTAATTAACGTTGTTTAGTTTTCTCATACTGATAAGATTAGAGAATTATTTATTGTCTATATAAACAAATGTTTCGTACACTTTTATTAATTCTGAACTTCCTTATATTATTTCATCTTAAAATCAATTCCATAATTCGATAATATTTATTTGAATATGGAGATCAATATTCCTATCATGTTCATATTTGTATTAGGGTGTAATTTGATGATCATGTTAATATTTGTAATAGCGTTTCATGTGAAATTTTTGTTTCAAGGTCGGGAGTTGTGAGTCTTGTGACAGTGGAATTCTCGAAGGTGTAACTCCGCAGTTTTCGTCAAAATTCTACTTGTCAGGTAAGCAATGGCTTGCCTTAACTTGTTATTAAAGAAATTGAAAATATTTGAAGCCTTGACGGCTTATATGATTGATTATTAAAGGATCAACAGTTGCACAGGCGCACATAATAACTATATTGAAAACTCTAACTGTGTGATGATTTGAGATATTTTGTAATTGTTTTTTAAGTTAATCATTGGGCATCAGATATAGACTCATACACCATGCCTCCTAAATATAAGTCTGGTGCTCAAAAGAGAAAAATGAAACGAAATGAAATTTCATTAATTCAAAGTCAAGTAGGGGATATTGGCAAGTACTTTAAAAGAAACAATGTGAATATGTTGAATGAGGATGAAGTAGAGATTCAACCTACATGTGTTAATGAAGTAGTTAATAAGGATGAAGAAGTGAGTCAACCTGCCTACATTAATGTAGTGGATGATAAGGAAGAAGAGGTGATGAAACCTACATGTGTTAATGAAGTAGATGACAAAAAAGAGGAGGGTTGTTTTTCTCTAAATTTGGATGATCTAGCGAATTGGAAAATTATTGATCAGAGAACAAGGGATTACTTAGTTGAAAGGGGTCCAAAAAGAGTTGATGACATCTCGTTTCCAAAAGACTGTACAAATAGGCATTTTGATTCTTCACATATATGCAATTGCTACGAAATGGGCAAACAATTGATAGAAGATGGCTAGTATATTCAATATCTATGGACATGATATTTTGCTTTTGTTGCAAGTTGTTTAAAACACCCAAAAATGTTACTAGAGTTGGCCAACTTGGTAACGATGGATTTAAAGATTGGCATAATTTGCATCGGTCTATTAAAAGTTATGAATGAAATGAAGAGCATTTATTTTGCATGACTAGCTGGATAGAATTGGAAAATAGGCTTCGAACAAAAACTACAATTGATAAAAGTGTTGAATTGTTGGTCGATGCGGAAAAAGAACACCTTCGGCAGGCTAATGCAAAAGAGATTCAATACACATATCTTGGCAAAAAAATCCAAAATGAGTTGATACAGTTGTTAGCTAATAAGGAGAGAAGTGCAATTGTTAAGAAAGTTAAACATGCAAAATATTTCCCAGTGATACTTGATTGTACTCCAGATGCAAGTCAGGAGGAGTAGATGTCGTTAATAGTACGATTTGTAGATGATTCAGTAAACTTACCTATAGTTGAAGAACATTGGCTTGAATTTTTGAAGGTAGATGACACAACAGGACTTGGACTTACAACCGAACTTCAAAAGGCTTTGATCAAACTCGATCTGGATATTGATGACATTAAAGGGCAAGGGTATGATAATGGATCTAACATGAGTGGGAAGCATAAAGGTATGCAAAGAAGAGTACATGAAATGAATCCCCGAGCTTTTGATACTCCATGTGGCACTCATAGTCTAAATCTAGCGTTATGTGATATGGTGAATTGTTGTTCCAAAGCTGTATCCTTCTTTGGAGTGATACAACACATCTACACTTTGTTTTCATCTTCTACCAAACGATGACAAATTTTTAAAGATAATGTAAAAGGGTTGACAATGAAGCCGTTGTTACAAACATGTTGGGAAAGTCATGTTGAAAGTGTGAAGCCTATAATGGAGCAAACTTCACAGATAAGGGAAGCATTACTTGATTTGACAGAAACTAACGAAGATCCTAAAGTAAAGAGTGAAGCCTAATCGTTGGCAACACATGAACTTCAAAATTTTGAGTTCTTGCTTGGTATGGTAATCTGGTACAGGTTGTTGCATGTAGTCAATATTGTGAGTAAATTTCTTCAAATCGAATCCATGGATATTGATCATGCTATCGACTTATTGCAAGGACTTGTTTAATTTCTTGAAGATTATAGAGAAATTGGATTTGCCATTGCCATGGATGAAGCGACAAAAAAGGCAAATGAAATGGGAATTGAAGCTGTATTTACAGAAAAACGCATAATTCGAAGAAAAAAAGCAATTTGATGAAAACTGTAGTAATGAGGTAAAGTAATCAGCAGAAGAATCATTTAGAGTTGAGTACTTTGTTTTTATAATTGATCAAACTCTATCTTCTCTAAGGACTCGATTTGAACAATTCAAACAATATGATGATATATTTGGATTTTTGTTTAATTTGAAGAGGTTAAGAAGTGCAACTTTATTAAGTTTGTTGAACTCTTGTATGAATCTTGAGAAATATCTTGAACATGATGGGCTTTCGGATATCAGTGGAGATGATTTATGTTCGGAGTTACAAGTCTTGAAGATTTATTTACCAAATGAAGCAACAAGAGCAATTGAAGCGCTACACTATTTGAAGACATTGGATGTTTGTTTCTCAAATGCTTATATTGCTTACAAAATTTTGTTTACCGTATCGGTTACAGTTGCATCTGTGGAAAGAAGTTTCTCAAAATTGAAGTTGATCAAGACCTATCTCCGATCAACTATGTCATAAGAAAGATTAAACAGGTTGGCTATGTTATCAATCGAAAAAGAAATGGTTGATCAGCTAAGTTATTCGGATTTGATTGATGTTTTTACCTCTAAAACAGCAAGACAAATAGTATTTAACTAATTGCTTGAAATTTTTGGTTTGATGGTTTATAATATAAATCGTTTCTATGATATATTTCGTTGTTGTTTTAATATTAGTTTTTTTAAGTTAGCAATGAGTCGCATAATACACCTTTGAATTTTGTCACTGGGGGGCCTAATTTTCATCGTTCGCCTTAAGGCCCATCAAACACAGGACCAGCTCTGCTTGTAGGAGCAGGAGCGGGGGCCAAACCCTCATGGCCATGGCCCTGAACAGTAGGCAAAAATATTGCAAAAAAAAAAAGAACAAAACTTGCAATGACACCAAAAGAAACCTCACCGATCTCTGCCATTTTCTTTTCTTTGCTTTGCTTTATTTGTATTTTTTTTATTTCACGCCACCCAATGCCACTAAATTCATTGATTGATGCAAATGCAAATGCAAATAATTTTCATCAATCAGCTTTTGAAAAAAAAAAGGTCATGGATTCCGCCAATCAACGTGTAGAAGGAAACTTATAATAATCCATTAACACGTTTCTTGAATAAAAACAAAAAAAAGAAGGATAATCCCGTTTGAGAAGAATAAATATCTTGTCCATGTGGACTACATAATTTTGTTGTATATCGATGGTTTGGAGTGGCTATGTACTCACCTCTCGTGGGACTAATCATGATAAATTATCGAGATTATTATATTGTTTACGCTTCCGCTTAATGACATTACACTAAGATCCATGCGGATAGTGAATTTGCCCTCTCGGTAAATCATTATTTGGTAGGATGCTTAGGACGACAAAGATAATAGTTTAAGTGCTTGGCACTTGGTGGCCAAATTCTATCCTCTTGGTAGGGGGTCATTTTAAGTCATTGTATTTAATTATTTTGCTTCGTAATGCGTGTGAGGCTTTTGTGTGTCTTGGCTCTAGCAAAGTGCGTAAGAGTTTATTTTTAATAAAACTCTAGCATGTATATAAAATTGCCTAGTGGATACATTTATGGGAGCATGTTTATTGTTCTATATGTTTGATAAATTTTTTTATTGTTTGATATAAAAAAAATAAATAAATAAAATTTGATCCTAAGACAATCACTGGTTATTTTATTGGGTATTGTGTGGGATCAAGAGGATCTGGATTCTATTGCCCTTCTAATGTTACTAGAATTATTGAATCTGATGGGGTCATGTTCTTTGAGGATATTAGTGACAGTGGGAGCTTTGCACCACGTGAAGTGTTCAGAGATGGAACCTGTTATTATATTTATACCTGTTCAGGTTACTTCTCTATCAGTGGTTGTGTCACCATTAACAGTGGGAGCCAATACTATTGTCTAAGACCCTATTGTTGACATTGAGGTTGATGTTAATATGGGGACTTATGATATTGTTTTTGAGGAGATCACAGAGAACTCGAAGACCAACAATTTTTGATGATTATATTGTCTATTTGCAGGAGCATAAGTTTAATGTTGGTACGTTTCTTGATCCAGTCCCTTTTTTGTTTTTTAAGGAAGCCATTGATAGTCCTAAATCTTCATTTTGGATGGATGCTATGCATAATGAGATGGCATCAATGTGTCAAAACAGAGTATGGGACTTAGTTGAACTACCTTGTGGCTGTAGGCCAATTGGCTATAATTGGATTTTCAAGATCAAGTATAATTCTCAAGGTTAGGTAAAAAGGTATAAAGTTAGGCTTGTTGCTAAGGGCTTTAATCAAAGACAAGGCAATGTTTATTTATGTGTTGAGACATTTTGATTAGTCTCGTGCCTGGGTCACGCACATTTTTGGACAAGGTGCACTTTATGTGTTGAGACATTTTGATTAGTCTCGTGCCTGGGTCTCGCGCATTTTTGGACAAGGTGCACTTTATGTGTTGAGACATTTTAATTAGTCTCGTGCCTATGTCACGCGCATTTTTTGGACAAGGCATACTTTATGTATTGAGACATTTTAATTAGTCTCATGCCTGTGTCACATGCTGACATTTTGATTAGTCTCGTGCCTGTGTCATACGCATTTTTGGACAAGGCGTACTTTATGTGTTGAGACATTTTGATTAGTTTCGTGCCTGTGTCACCCGCATTTTTGGACAAGGCATACTTTATGTATTGAGACATTCTGATTAGTCTCGTGCCTGTGTCACATGCTTTTTGGACAAGGCGTACTTTATGTGTTGAGACATTTTGATTAGTCTCGTGCCTGGGTCACGTGCATATTTAGAAAGGTAAAATTGGCGCATTGAGACATTTTTGTTGGTCTAATGATTAGGTTATGCGCATCGTGGACAAGGCGTGTTATCTATAAGAGACTATATTTTCAGTCTATATCCAAGTCTGGCAGTTGTAAGTATATGTTTGGTGTCATGTACCGTGTCGGTATAGTCATTAGACTATGTGCTACAACTGTTTTTTGGGTAAGGCTTATCGTTTTTTAAAGACATTTAGATTTGTCTCTAGGGCTTCTTATGGAAACGGGTGTTTATCACCCTTTTGATCTTTTCCATACTGTTTTTACATCTCATTGGCCTATGTTTCAAGTATTGATCATGTGTTGTATATCCTGCCGGTATATCATTCTCTAGTTTGAACTTGTAGGCACATTTTGAACAATGCCTTTGGTTTTGAGATGCTTGTTTGTGTTTCTGTAGTGATTAAATGAAATGCTGTCCGAGTGGGAGATTGTTGGATTTATTTTATGGACTAGCATTTCATTTAGTCATTGTTTGGGCCTATAATGTGATGGGCCATTTTTATTAACACATATGGAGGCCTCTACTCTCACCCCACTTAATATAGGATTGGCCTATTAAGTTCTATATGTATATTTTGGCCCTTCCTACTCTGTATCTCTTAAGCAAGATGAGGATATTGGTTTCTAGGGTTTCAAGGGGATAGAGAGCAGTTCTTTCCATGGCAAACTTCTTCTTCTATTGCAGCTCAAAGAATTCATGGAAAGCTAATCACGATCTATTGGAGGTACTACAGATCATCCAACATGAAAGATCCGATGAATTGAAGGTATTGAATTTCTAACATGCATTGCTAATGGAATGGCCTTGGAAGCTTTGATTTATACTTGGTGTTACGCATTCCTCCTGTCTCTCCGTTGTTTTGGACAACCATTACAATGTTATAGACGTGTTGAAAGAAAGCATAGTCTTGAAGGTTTGGATAATTAAAAGAGAGAAATTCGAAACCTCTTTGATAAAGAACCCGTTTTTGCAAATTGAGATGGCCTAAAAAGCGCTTTAGCGCTTAATGAACGATGTATTTGCTAGTGTTGTCCCCCCCTCCCCGGCCTCCCAGAAGGAAAAGTACCATCCCTTCTTAAATTTAGTGATTGTATAAGCTCTTCCAATTATTTTTCTGTTTTTTCAGTACTACATATTTTTCTTTTTTCGAAAATAACAAGTTTCTTGTAAGCTCTTAATGCAAGCTTGCTGGCAGAATATATAAACAACGGAAAGCAATGGTTGTATATATATTTTGTGATTTTCGATGTGTGAGATACGGCATTACTAACTTCATCAAGCTTACCAATATCATGAAACATTAGATTAATGCAATGAGCTGCACATGGAGACCAAAATAATGTTTGAAACTCTAGCTCCAATAACCTACCAGTGGCAACATAGTTTGCAGTGTTGTCTGTCACCATATGGACCACATATTCTGGACCTACAAATAACACAACATCTCGAAATAACTTGTATAACATGTCAGCACTTTTTGATTCGTCTGAAGCATATACAGATTTTAAGAATACTGTTCCTTTTGGACAATAAACTAAAAAATTAATAAGAGTTCGTTTACATTGATCTGTCCAACCATCTGTCATAATTGTACAACCAGTCATCTTCCATGTTGAACGATAGCTTTCAACATAATTCTGTACCTCCTCAACATTTTTAGCCAACAAATAACTACGAAAACTGTGAAAGTTCGGACCTTTATAGTCAAGGCCCATGCTAACTATAGCATCAATACTTTGTTGATAATACACAGAATTCACAGCATTGAAAGGAATACACGAATCAATCATCCATTTCGATATAGTGAGATCACATTTCTCTATAGCTTCTTTGCTCTGAAGAACACTTTTAATAGTAGGTTGATTATCAGGTCCTGTTCTTGGCATGAAGTAAGAACTAATTCCTTTTCCTTTTCTTTGACTTTTCTCAATAGCTATATCGTTTCCTTTAGAATTAGGAGGGATGATCTCTTGAACATCATGACCCAAATCTCTATACATTTGCTCTTCTTGTTCTCGATAATAAGAGCTATGTGGGTTACACTCATCAAGAATTTCTTGAGTTTTACGCTTCTTTGTGGCAAAGATGTCCAAGTTTTCTTTCATTTTAAATCTAACATCAGGAAGTGCTCTACGATAAGAATCTATATCACCTTTTAATCCCGCTAAATGTTGTTTGACTCGATTAATACCACCTCCACCGAAAGTCTTTCCACAATACAAGCAAAAAAGTTTTTTTTTTTTTTAAATATTTCCATTATTACTAGCTTCTAAAACCTCTATACAATGGCTCCATGCTATATCAGTTTGTCCTTTTGCACGATTCTTTGTTGGAGAAGAACTATGCAGTGTACTATTAACACCAACAATTCATATGGGAAATTTGTTGTCAAGTGTTAACCTCATATCTAACAAGGAAATATGTTATAACTCCATTATCAATAGTGCTGGTGATAACTTGCTACTAACTTTCGATTATGCCCCGAGTAATGGAATTTTTTTCTTTGTGGCAAATTATGCACACTAAGTAACTTGTGATCACATGCAGGTTCTTGTTTGCTAGATGAATAAAATTCTGCACTATCTTAGATAGCTATGGAAAGACACTCATTTAACACATCTCATATTTTTTAGAGTGATAATGATTAGGGATGGAATCATACAGAACAATCTTACATGCATTTGGTATAAATATTAACTTTACCTTCCATGACACTAACTGCCTACTTGGTATAACAAAGCTTACATTTGCAAATAATTATATCAGAGAATCTGCAAATTGATGTCAGTGACACCTGTGACTTATTTATATAGGAAATTATTTTGTTATTCTTATTAGGGGAGTTAAAGCATTGAGTAAGTTATTCTTCTGGGTAGGACCATCCATTGCATCTCAAATTCTGTGTCAATGTCTCTAACAGGAACCAACTCTAAGCATCTTGAGACTACCAATATTTTAGCAAAATCAATAGCAAAGCAGAAAATGATTCTACAAAATCACCAATCAAATAATTAACAACTCAAACTGAATAGATTTAAAGCCTTTCATCAATCAAAATTGATATAAACTGAAAGAATAACTTTGAATCTGTCTTCAACAGATTTCATGGTTCAAGAAATACATGGAATGGACAATGAATGTACATTAATAAGATGAGAAAAATCTGTTCAATTCTTGTAAACACCAACTCAAGGGAATGTAAAGAATAGCAAATTATTATGTAAATTTAATTCCAAATCCTAAAAGCAAAGAATCCGAAGCAGTCCACTGCAATTCTGAAAACCAACTATATCTTGTTCTAAAAACAAGATTCACCATAGGAAAAATTTTATGCAATTATGCTTTGTAAGAATCTTAAATTGCACAAAAACA
This sequence comes from Olea europaea var. sylvestris, assembly GCF_002742605.1. Classification (NCBI taxonomy): domain Eukaryota; kingdom Viridiplantae; phylum Streptophyta; class Magnoliopsida; order Lamiales; family Oleaceae; genus Olea; species Olea europaea. Next base: position 19,015,151 of record NC_036243.1, on the reverse strand, counting down.
ACTATATATTGTTCTAAAAAATTTGAAATCCACCACAGGAATATTTTCAACTAATCAATCAAAATCTATTTCTACTGACTTCATACTAACCTCTTCTTCTTCCATCTCTTAAGACTTCGAATTGGAGATTTGGATTTTAGGGGAGTGATTAAGTAGCAGACGATAGCGAAGCAGTCAGATTTTGGAATGAAGAAGAAGACTTTCGTAGGTAACGTGAATTGGGGATTTGGAAAACAAGGTTTTAAAGCAAAAACCCGGTTGGTTCAATTGCAAATGGGTCGGCAGTTGGGCTAAAAACCAGCCGGTTCAACAGGTTTCCAACGGGTGGTTTGTCCACCTTTAAAACTTCTTGACTCGGGCCGGACCTGGGTCTGATTCGATGGCTCTCAGGTTGAATCGGTCGGGCCAGTCCGAGTTCTATAACTATGGTGTAAACTATCGATATTCACCCTAAATGTCATATATATGGTACTTTGTTATTTGATGCATAAGGCAGTAAAAAAACTACTATAATGCATCAAATAATAAACTGTCATGTCTATGTCACATAGAACAACTATTGATAGTTTTCGCTATGAATAGTATTACCTTGTTTTAATAGAACAATCGAGCTATTGACTTTTAAAAATTTCAGCAAAAAAATTCAAAACATTACTTCTCAGAAAAGGGAAATTTTCCTGTATCCCAACAAAAAAAAGAAAATAAGAAATTCTAAGCTTATTGTGACATTTTATTCACAAAATACTGGAGTTTTGGGTTAAATTTCCATAACAATTGGAATCCTTCCATAATTACATAAAGGGAAAATCTTTGAAAACAGTTTCATAATAATCGATTAAGGGGTGAACGCGATTTGATTTGGATGGTTTGAGATAAATTTTCAAACCAAACCATTTAAAGCGGTTTGGAATTTTTCCAAACCAAACTAAATCACTTCAATTTCTAAACCAAACCATTTTTTTCGGTTTGGTCCGGTTTAACAATGAAAAAATAAATATATATCAAATAATTTAAATCGTAAGTATTAGTCTAAAATTTCACATTAAAACATAAGTTGTATTATTAAAAAAAATTACAAATCAAAATTATATAATTATAATCATTATAATGCAACAATATGATATAAATATTTTAAACTCTTAATCAATACTAATGTCATCCATTTACAATTGTAATAAACGATTCATTCTCTTCATAAATATAAAATATAGTTATATGAATTCATTGATTATAGTTAAATGATTTAAAATAAATAATAAAAGAAAATGAATAAAATAATAAAATAAAAAAATACCTAGCTATTGTGAATTTTTGTGAATCATTTAATGCTTCTACTCCATCTAAATATTAGTGAATTACTTTAAAAGAGTCTGATAATTATTAGAACAAAACAATATAGCTACCAATAAAAACATTAAAAAAGATTACCAAAAAATAAAAGAATTTAGATAATCTGACTTGAATTTAGGCAAAATTTAAGAAAATTATTAGTTGAAGGAAATGAAATGTGCAAGTTTGAATTAAAATCTATATTTAATTGTCTATTCAATTATAATGGAGAATCGATGAATATAGTTTAACAGCAATTATTGAACACTTTACCCAATTTAATGATCTTTTATTCATCATTCTGCTGACTAATGGGTATTTAGATATGATTTAATTAATTAATTGAGATGTAAAATTGTCAAATTGAGTTCAATTGAATTATATATATTATGGATGTATTTTTTAACTGAACTGTGTTAAATTTTAATTGGGTCAAATAAAATTTAGACTAATTTATTTTCAGATTTTTTGGTAAACAGTTTAACGGTTTGAAACGGTTTTAAAATATTGAGACCTAAACCAAACCACTTCGAAGTGGGGAGTTTGTTTCAAAACCTAAACGTTAACGGATCCACGTGGAACCAAACCAACGGTTTTAGTTTGATCTTACGGTTTGATAGTTTCGTTGTTCAACCCTACTTGACTTCTTGTACTTCTGGGTATTTAGGGTTGGCAAAGGGCGGGTTCGGGGCAGGTCAAGCTCCCTCGCCCCTTCCTCAGCAGACATTTTCCTATCCCGTACCTGTCTCTTACCCGTTTAGGGTGGGACGGGGCAATTATGTACCCGTTTAATTTTTTTTATATAGTTTTGATAATTCATTTTATTTTCCCTATTCATTCAAGTCAAGCAAGACAATAATATAATTATTAAATTTTTTAATTAATTAATTTATTTTTAAAAGTTAAATTATTTGAATATATTTGGTGAACTAAGGTTTTTATAGTTTATCATATTTTTTTGGATAATTTTAGTTGCTATCTTTTATTAAAATTAATGAAATCTCACGGAATTTTCCATTTAAACTTAAAGTATTAAATTATTAAATAAAAATAATAATTGAACGGGGTGGGACAAGGCCCCCTGTTACCTTTACCCGCCTCGTACCCAATTCGATTACCCGATTAAGCGGATAATCCTCATCCCGTTCGGAGCCGTGCCCACGGGTATTGGGTTTGAAGGGTATTTTTGCCATCCCTATGGGTATTATTGCACCGTCTATTGTTTATTTGCCAGTATATAATTTAAGTATTGATTAGTATATAATATAAACTTATATATCATTATGTAATATATGTTTACGAGATTTCGAATGATTTCTCACAAACTCTACATGAAGTACAAGAAGATACCTTCAAGACACCATGTCGAACCATGAATTCAACAAGATGATAAACCAATTTTGATATTTGGCTATTTAGTTTTTAAATGTTAAAATAGTGTAAAAATGCACAGTGTAACATGGTTTCATATTCTATTTTATTACATAAGTTTCTTCATAAGTTTTACATCAATATGCTATAGTTGCTATCTCAAATGGTGAATTTGACAACATATATCACATTCCTACACATTGGTGCAACGATTTATTTATGTTAAATAGTAAAAAAAAGCAAAAAATTAAATCATTTCACAACATTTTTAATTCCATAAGTTATATTGTCGGTTATGAAAGAATATGTTAATGTTTTTCTCAAAAACGTGAATGCAATTGGAACCCATAGATAAATGGAAGTTTTATTTCGTGCCTAAAATATTTTAGTCATTTTATTTATTACGTCTTTCTTGCAAAATCACAAATTTAGCACGTCCATGAGGAATTTCAATTGGATAAGAAGTAATGTCTGATAAAAAATTTTAAAATATACTTGCTTATATTAATATATGTAAATAAAAATAGAAAAGTGGAATAATATAAGTTGAATTTCAGACACAATTAAAGTAGCCCATGAAATTTCCTCTGGAAGGGAATTCACTCCCAGTGGCAGGCTGGCAGCCCAAGATCAAAAGAATGGAGCCCAGTAAAAACCCTAGTTGGCACAAAATGATCTATAAAAAAATACAGACATGCTTGGGTGGGCTCAAAAAAATCTTCTCTTATAAGTATAAAAAAGGAAAAAAAAAAAAAAAAAAAAAAAAAAAAAAAAAAAAAAAAAAAAAAAAAAAAAAAAAGAAAAAAAGAAAAAGGGAGA
>NC_036243.1:18972566-19010094 GCF_002742605.1 Olea europaea var. sylvestris | reverse complement strand
CCAAGAGGCTTATATAGTATAGGAGATATAATTCTTTATATATAACATGGCAATGCTTTACTTACACCTTATGGTGATTAGAACCTAAACTTGGGAAATAATTGAGGAGCCTACCATTTTTTCAAATTAAAATGGGTAGAATTGTCATTTTTTGAAATGAGTAATTGGAAAAGAAGGGAAATTTTTTTTATTTACGTGTAATATTATTCTATGGAAGATGGTGTGATTGAAAATCAGAGCGAGGAAAATGAAATTTAATTTAATAGGGGTCAAACGAGGGCTAAAAATAATATGGGGGTATTTTTGATTACTGCCTACCCAACATATTTTCAACTATGTGTGTGTTCTTGCCTCCTTGCGTGCATGCGCGCATGCACTCGTAAATGTGGATAAATTTTTTTTTTGGGATTTAGATGGTTGAATACTGAAAAAAGAGTGTCCTTTTAACTCTTCTAGTTGTCTAAGAAACAAAGAAACTGTTTATTTCATTCCCAAATTAACTAAACTAATCACCTCAGTTCTCATTCGGTGATTTGAAGGATTAAAGCCATGATTTTGGCCTTTTTGACATATACAGTTCGACCAACCATAAAAAGAATTAATATTAACCGCGATGCGAAGTAATAACTCATTATTTTTCTCTTTATCTTTGACACACACACACACGTAAGAAAACCTTTTGAAATTCCTTAAACGAACTTGAAAATGCAGTAGTTTCAGGGGAAAAAATGACTTCTTTTTCTGGATTTATTTTCTTTTTATTTTGTTTAAATTTTCGATACAAACAATGCTTGCGAAAATGAGAGTTCAGCTCTTCTTTTTAAATCCTTGAATAATAAAAGAATTCTAGAAAAAAGAGGTAAAAATATATAATTATTTCTTTTCCATCAAACCCAACGTAGCGCAAATGATTCAACTATAATGCCATTTTTTTTTCAACCCAGAAACCAATAATTCCAATGCTATTAATCCCTAATTAAATTAAAGAAAATTTCACATAATGAGATGTTCATTACCCCAATCAAATAAAATTACATTACAGCTTCCCATGTTTGCTTGCATTATTGGTTACAAATTATAATGCCTACTTTAAACATACTTTGCAAAAAAATGGATCATGAGAGGTGGGTCTTTCACATATGCATGAAATGATGCTGAAGATGATGGAGGGACCCACATTTGGTTTTTTGATCATAACGTTGGAATCCCTTAGATTGAGGGGATATTGAAGTTGCAGCAGCAGCCTTGAATTGTGGGCTCCATTTTTTCAAATTTACAACCTCTTTTTTTTCTTTAACGTTTATCAGCCACAGTATAAAAAGAAGAGAACAGAAGGAGAAAAAAAAGAAGTGATATGCATGTGATCCAACAGCCTTTATGTTCCCCTCTTGTAATCACATTTTGCAATACCCACCATTTCTATAGTCTTCTTTTGAAATTTAGTGACAAATCAACTTTTTCTCTTTAATCATGTTCAGGTCATACGGTTTTTTCTTTAATCATGTTTAGGTCATACGTAAATTCTTACGCTAGTACAATTTAGGCCCACCTTATGTAAGTAAATTACCAACTCATCTGCTTTATTTTTCGTTTGGACATGTTTGTATCACACATCAATTTCGACATGTTTAGTACATAGCATTGAATGAAACTAATAGTATATACGAACAATATCTGCGTGTGTCTACATGTGCATATTCTACAAGGAAAGGAGAGAAAGAAGCTCAGGAAAGGGGATAAAAGTGAAGGGAAGAAGCAAAAAAAAGATAGTGAAAGACAACTCTTGTTGTTCTCTCCTTTTAATGTATCTCAAAAGAGTGCCAAAATGGGCTTTCTTTAATTGATTAGATACAGTCAGCCATGCAACTCTATACCTTTGGTATGGAAAACTCCTTTTGGACCTATAAATTTATGTGTGTGTATGTATTGAAAATTCTCTTGGATGAAGTTGCTTTTTGGCCTTCTTTTAAAGGAACTTTTGCATGAAGACCATCTTTTGATGTATTATTGCAATTCAATTATCCTAATTGGTTTGCTTTACCATCTAATCACTGAAAGAAAAATTCAATTTTCATTTTTCAAAATTCTTTCTTTTCAATGTCCTTTATTGGATTTTGTTATCCAAAAAGTAGCTAAATTTTTCTATACCCTAATCCCAAAGGGTTGACAAAGGGAAGGGACACCAATGAGGCTTCCTTGTAAAGGAACACGCTGGTATTGGGGGGGAGATGAACTTAATAAGGTCCATATACTATAAATCCAGCCCATATGAAAATTTAGGGGGTGTATGTAATTGAAACTTTTGAAGACTTTGAGACTTTTTTTTTTAAGTGATGATTTCTATGAATTTTGTGAATTTTTTTTTTATAGAATTGTATGGAATGACTGAAAGTCTTTTGTAGACTTCTAAAGACTTTTATTTTAAAATTTTTATAGACTTGAACTCAAAAAAATTTTAAAGACTTTTATTTGAAATAGAATTCAGATGAATCTAGTACAATAGTATAAAATTTCACATACAAGGTGTTGATTCCTACAATTTCCCTTTTCCTTCCCATTTCTCTTCCCATATAATAATAAATAAAAAAATTTAAAGAATCAAAATTTAAGACCTTAATTAAATAAATAATAATCAATAAAAATAAATTTAATATTTAGTATTATTAATATAATACACCTTTAAAGAATAAATAAAAAATCAATATATTTAAATTTAATTATAAATTTATCTATATAAAATTTTATAATTTAATAAAAAATGAATATTTTTCACAAAAAAAAAATGAATGACAAAAGAAAAAGATATAAGAATCTTATTTAATTTTTCTTAGAAAATAAAAATAAATAATAAGAGCGAAAAAGAAAAATAGAAACAAATACAATCAATAAAAAAACAGTATTTTATTCATAATTCTAATGTTTGTAGAAGGCAAAAGGAAAGAGAAATATTAAAAAAAAAATTAATTTCTTTCTTTTGATTTTGGGAAATTCACCCAAAATCTTGTGATTGAGATTTTATTTTAGTAATTTTCACTTAAAAGTAAGTACCATGGAGACTTTAATAAAAGTCTTCAAAAAAGTTATTAAAGTTTGAATACCCCAAAGCTTAAAAGACTTTAAAAAGTTTTAATTGAATACTACGTGACTTATAGTGACTTTTTAAAAGTTTATGAAAGTCTCAATTAAATACATCAATACTTTTAAAGAGTATCAAAAAGTCTACAATATTTATCTGTAAACTTTTTAAATCCTAAAAAGTCATTAAGATTCTCAATTGAATACAACCTCTTAAATAAAATTTTAACTTTAATTAAGCGAATATTACTTGAAACCATGTTTTTTAAGTTTTAATTTCAATTTCCTTAAATCAAATATTAGATTTTCTTTTTCAAAAATCAGATGGTAATTAAGTCAATAATGTATATACTAAGATCAAAATTAATGCCTTTTTAATGAAATTTTCCTTTATCATAGACCCAATCACACACCCATGATAGATGCATAAAGATGCATATATAGAAATCGATCGTAAACTTAACTCCAACACCACTCGACAGTGGAGCACGGCGCTTTATTGGCTTGGAGATCGCCATAGCAAATTTGTGGTTGCTAGAATAAGCTTATCGATTTCAAAATCCATTACAAATTCATCTCCTTTTATGCAATCTGCTATCGATCCATTGCACTGCTATCTCAATGATTTCTTCAGACGGGAATTGGTAGTAAATAGAGATGGATTATGACATGAGAAAATTTCATTAAGTGCAATACGTATATCATTAGGTCAAAATTAGATAATATAACTGGTCATAGTGAAACGATTAGATAACATATGTGATTGCGACATGTTTACGACAAATGGTTGTGACCTACAATTTATCTTATTTGTGACTTAGTACGTAATTGTGATCTATAAATTGTGTAATGTATGACTATAAAGTGTTTTAATTTTAATTTATAGGTCACAACATTTTTTAAAATACATACAGTTAGGGCTGAACATGGTCCGATTCGGTTCGGTTTTAACGAGAACCGAACCGATTGGAAATTTTTGGGTGTTTAGTAAGTGGAACCGTTCGGGTTCAGTTCCATTCGGTTCGGTCCCATTCGGTTCCATATTATAATTAAATTTTTTAATATATACAAAGTTACGTTAATTTAATTAATAATATGCTTAATATTAGCTCTTACAAAATAACGTAGTTCAATCTTATATGTTTTACGTTTCTCTTTGCTAAATTCTTCATAAATTTGATTATTAAAATCACAGAAAGAGAAAGATAGCGAGCTCAAAATAATTAAGAGAGATGTTGTAGAGTTTTAATTCGATTTTTTTCGGTAGAAACGACACTATAGTAGAATAACAGATTTGGATAAAATTGAAGTCAATTTGATTAAGTTAATTTTGAACTGAAAATTAAAAATAGGAAAATCATATTTTGTAGTTTGAACTAAATTGACCAGTTAACAAATTTATTTAGAAAAAAGAAAATAATTTTACTTATTTAAAATAAATTAATTAAAAAATTATGGAGATTCGATTCTTATTCGATTTTTCGGGTCTTGGCCTAGAACCGAATCATACCCGTCGATTCTTGATTCAAATACACGCTCAGGTATTTAACTTGAGAAGAACCGTTAGGTTCGGTTCGATTTGGTTCGGGAACTTTGTCCATCCCTACATACAGTCGCATATCACTTGACTTTTTTGAAAAATAAAAAATAAAAATTACAACTTTATTAATTTTGAAATTATATTTTCAAACTACCGTAGTTACGAAATTTTTGCATTCGTTTGTCTAGATTCTAAAAGGGTCAAATTTTCTTTATAGTTCATCCAAATGGTCAAATACTGGAAATAAGTAAATGTAACGTGTCAGATCATTTGTTTCTATTAATTATTATAAATAATCAAACATTTTTGTCATTTCTCATTTTTCCCGAATAGTAACGCAATAGTAGTAAAATATAATTACTTAGAGATATCTATTTATGGGATCAAAAGTACGAGGAGAAGATTTAATCTGATCTTGACACTTTTTCTTCCCAAAATTTTCATTGAAGACCGACCACATTAAACTGTAATTATTTGTAGAATTGAGCTTTGATTACATCATCATATACACTAAGGAAAAAAAAATCTTAGTTTTCTTATAAATCAAATACCAAACCTATATTTAGTCGATGATGTGGTGTTATTTTTTTTCCCCACTTTACAATAATACCACATCACGATGTTAGGTACCTTCAAACAATAAGATATACATCCGTATTCTTTAAATTAAGAAGGATCAAACATTCTATCAAAGTCCATCTAATACTGCATCAATGACCACGGACTTGCATATAGGTACAAACACCTTTTATATATGGGTTCCTATCTCTAAAGTAAACTTGTTGGGAGGGTAATTTAACTTTCTTATAAAATTAGAATATTTTTGCATCTAGTAGATGTGAGACTTTTATTTGTATTTTTTTGTTCATATTATACTCAGCATCTAATGGTAGAGAAGAAAGGAACTCATTCGTTTCAACTTCATTAAGTTCAATTTAGTGTCAATCAAAGTATTTCAATTTTTATGTTTTTTTTTTCTTTTTATAAATTTTAAAGACCTTATTAATACTGAAAATAAAAAGAAACATAAGCTTAAGAAGGGGAAATTAGATTAAACCACTGATAAATAGCTGTATAATACAAGAAATTTAACTAGTCAATGAGAGCCAAATTATAAAAGAAATAATAGTTAATTTTTATGTGCTCCAGTCATACTTCATCATGTCACATGCAATATTTGGTTGACTCATGATCACTCTCGCACTCACTATATATCGCTATCAAAGTTCATCACGTCTGTCGATAACTCAATTCTGGGAAGTTTAGTACTCGTCAATATCATCGTCCATGTATTCAAAAGCATCACATGCATAACACAACTCTCAAGATGCAAGAATGAAGTTACAAGCTTCTGCTTTGAATGCAGCGTCAGATCCCTCCGTAAATAGATGAGGCAACAACTTTCTGTTGTGTTGCTTTTCTAGTCCATATTGCTTATTGTAAAATCTTTTGACTGAATGAATGTCTCATGTTGTGTCTCTTCCATTAAATGAAAGTTACATACAACCTAAATATGATAAGTATAATCACACTCGTATATAATCAAATATATGTATGATTTTATGTAATTTTGGTAAAAGAATCTTCGTCAAACAAATCTTCGTCACTTTCCTTGACATCCCTTCTCAAATTGATGTTGGACAATCAATGAACATCAATTTGCTAATAAAAAACAGATGTCACTGTCTCGTTATTGCTTTAGTGAATACATTAGTAATCTGAACATCAGTGATATGTGGAAAAGTAATAATGCGACCATCATAAGCCTCACGGATAGCAGCAATTTGAATTGCATTGGTGTTATCAACATGAAGAGGAGTAGGTGTATGCTAAGGGCAACCATGTTCTGCTAGAAAATCTCGTAGCCAAACAATCTTAGAGCAAGCAGAAGACGAAGCACGATACTCAGATTTAGAGAAAGATCTAGAAACACGATCCTGGTTCTTATGTTGCCAAGCAATAAGGGCACCTTCAAGAAACATACACCAACCTGTAATTGAGTGACGAGTATCTGCACAACCAACCTAATCCACATCACTATAACCTACCAATTCAAGAGAAGAATGAGCAGGAAAGAAAAGACCTCTAGTAGGTATACCGAGCAAGTATCGAATAATACGACGTACTGCAACCAAGTGAACATGTCGTGGAGCATGCATAAATTGACAAACTTGAATAAAGAGAAGGATCAGGTCGAAGGATAGTGAGATAATTCAAACTACTCACTGGCTGGCGATAAAGAGAAGCATCAAGAAGGAGATCATTGTCATCTTGCTATACTTCACATTTACCTCCAAAGGAGTATCAGTCAAGCGACCCTCCTGTAGTCCAACTAAATTAATCAATTCTTTTATATATTTGTGTTGATGTAGGTAAGTCCCAGCTAGACTTGAAACCACCTCAAGACCTAAGAAATACTACAAGGGACCCAAATCCTTCATAAGAAAAGAATCCATCAATCGATCTTGAAGTTGAGATATTAATCTAGAGTCAATCCCAGTAATAACAATATCATCCATATAGACCAAGAGAAGCACAATACCTGCTTTGTTGTCAAAAATGAAGAGCGACGAATCCTACTTGCTTGGGTGAATGAGAAACCCAATAGAGTAAAGCAGAGCGAAACTTGTCAAACCAAGCTCAAGGAGTTTGCTTCAACCCGTAAAGTTAGCGCCTTAGCTTACGCATATCAGAAGAGGGCAACAAGAAAAGGCCTGTAAGGGGTGTCATATAAATCTCTTCCTTGAGATCGCCATGTAAGAAAGTATTAACATCTATCTATTGTTAAGACCATCCCTTGAAGGCAACTATAACCAATACAGTTCGAATTGTCGTCATTTTAGCAACAGGGACAAATGTCTCATCATAATCCACATCATATTCTTGACGATTCCCAAGAGCCACCAACTGAGCTTTATAGTACTCTAGCAATCCATCAGACCAAAATTTAACAGAATAGACCCATTTATATCCAATAGGTCTGATGCCAAGAGGATAAGGAATAATATCCCATGTGTGATTCTCTTGGAGGGCCTGAACCTCTTCTTGCTTAGCTTTCTTCCAACAGGGTTGGGTAATTGCTCGAGAATAAGAAGTATGAATTGTGATATGAGATATAGTTGTAGAGTAACTATAACAACCTTGAAGTTGAGTGACGCAAATGGATCACCTAAGAACAGCAGAGTTTGGAAAGGGATCAAGATCGATAAATGATTGTGGGGTTGGGAGCTTTTGTCTCTGATATATCACATCTAGTTTAAAATGTTGAATAGATTGAGAGCCATCCTCAAAGCTAACGAGTGGAGTTAACTCAGAGGATTCCACAACATTTTGCTAGAAATAGTATTGATTTTCAAAGAAAACCACATTTCGAGATGAATGAAAGCATTTAGCAACACAATCATAACAAACAAAATCCTTTTGAGCAATACTATGACCCATAAAAGCACAACGTAACAGTTGAGCACCTAGCTTATGACGTTCATGGAGAGGCAAATGAACAAAACAAACACACCCAAATATATGTAGCATATCATAACTAGGACATGTACCATATAGAAGGAAACGAAGCAAGTCAAAGTTCAAATGTTGCGCAAAAAGTTGACTAATTAGGTGTATAGCTATGGAGAGAACTTCCACCCAAAATTTAAGAAGAATCGAAGATTCCAAAAGAAAAACTCGAACAACCTGTAGCAAGTGATATTTCTTTCTTTCAGCTATCCCGTTCTGTTGTTGTGTATATGGAAAAGATCATTGAGAGAAAAATACCCTTTTGTTGCAAAAAATTCTGACAATCACGAGACATATATTTCACCCATTGTCAGACCTGAGCATCTGGATGTGGACAAAGAAATATGTTTCAACATATTCTATAAAAGGTTCAAAGAGTAGTATTGACCTCACTTTTATAACGAAAAAAATATATCCAAGTGTAACGATTGAAATCATCAATAAAAGTCACAAAATATTTATACTATGCATGGGAAGTGACGGGTATGATGCCTCCAAACGTCACTATGAATAATTTCAAAGCACTCATCAGCACAGCTAACATTAGTGGAAATGGAAGAGTCTTACTTTTCCCAAGTTTACAAGTATCACAATTAAGATTCAAATTAGCAAGCTGAAACTGATTTTTATTACGCAAAAAACTACATTTCAATAAATGAGATAAAATTAAAGTGTTTGGATGCCCTAATCTTTTATGACACAATTTCATGACTACGTCCAATACTAATACAAGCCAAAGGCGTAGCAATAGGGATGGTGAACTATAAAGGAAACAATCATCCGACCTTAAGCCCCCTTGCGATCACCTTTACCAACCCCTGATCTTACATAAAATAGCCATCACGAGAAAACATCACAATTATTATCAACTAATTGATCAACCGAAATCAAATTTGTAGATTAGCCCGAAGACACAAAAACATTACCAAAAGATGATCCAATATCACCAACAATAGTAATAGGAAGAGTACTACTATTTGCAATCTAAATGTGTTGTGTACAAATATAGCATCATATGTTATGTAAGGAAATAGAACTACTTGTCATATGATTTAACGCCTTGGAATCAACAAACCAAGGGGAAGAAATTACTTGACCCTTACCTTGTAAGCCCAATGTAGAGGAGGCAGAAACTCATTTGATGGACCATTTCTAGGGTAAGAACAAGTTGACTGGTGCTGACTTGCGAGACTCTCGAACTGGTACCCAGAGCATCAACCTGAAATGCATTAGCATTCCGATTTGGAGTTCATGTGGGACAATTTTTTTATGAAAAACCCTGATTGTTTACAATAATTGCAAATCTTCTGAAGACGATTACAAGCAATATAGTCATATCCTTTGTAACAGCACCCTTCCCCTGTCCTTGAGCAGCATATGCAATATTGACCACTTCATATGATAAGAAATCAATATGAATATTAGTCTAAGTAGCCAATCATTGCTCCTTACATAAAACTCCACCCAAACATACATCCTATGAAGGAACCGGATCATGATTCAACAACCCTGCAAAAACCACCATAAGTTTGGGTCGCAATTTCATAAGAAATTGATCCCGCCTACTAACCTCTTGTAGTGCAAATAAGGCCACTGCAGAAACGTTAGTGCAAATTATGCTAGAGTACTCACTCCACAAGTTTAGAAAATCAGAATAATATTGCTTAATAGTGTGATTACCCTGAATATAATTGGCAATCTCTAACTCCAATTGAAATCTTCGAGCATTATTATCTTGGTAGAAAATACGCTTCAAGTACTCCTACATCTCCTTAGCAGTACTGAAGGGCATGAATTATTCACCATGTGCCCATCCATAGACCCTAGAATCCAAGAAATAATATAAGTATCCTTCATTTCCCATGCATCAAGATACTTCGTGTCTTTAGGCACTTTAGATGTCCCATCGATATGACCCCAAAATTCCAACCCTTCCAAACATATTTTGAATTGAAATTCCCATATCGAGTAATTCTTTCTAGTAAACTTAATAAGGAATGTCTTGTGTTGTGTCTCTTCCATTAAATAAAAATTACAAACAACCTAATTACAAGCTCATTAGTTACCTTGCTAGGTTTTCACGAATATTAGTATACAGTCAAATATATGTGTGATTTTGTGCAATTTTGGTAAAAGAATCTGCGTCAAACGAATCTTCATCATTTTCCTTGACAGGTCTTTGCGAATATAGTCTTCAACTAGATTACTAATTACTACTCATTAGTTACCTTGCCAAACTATCAAAGGCTAGTAATCTTGGGTTAATCATTATCCCTTGAAAATGATTTCTTATTAGACCCTAAAGCTGGAAATAGTTCATGCACTAGTCCTTCCACTGTGAATTTCAATTTTTATGTTAATGATACAATGAATAATATTTAAATTTAACGCAATGCCAAACGTAATAAACAAGGTTCAACTAGGGATGACAAAATGGCTCGTGGGCTCGGGCCAACCATGGCCCGGCTCGAGGCTCCATTTCAACGAGCCTAGGCTTCGGCCAAACCCCATCTTGGGGTGATAGGCCGAGCCTGAGCCGGCTCGTGTGGCTCGCGGGCTAGCTAGAAAATAAAAAAAAAAAAATTGCAAAGGCTAAAAGTAAACAAAAGTTCTAATTAGCAAAATGTTTTATTTATTTAGAGCTAATGTTCGGAAATAAGCAATTAACAAGCAACATGTCACTTTGAATTGTTCTTAGGTGATTAGTCAATCAAGTTCAATTACCCTATGGTTTGAATATCACAATCAATAATTAATGCAATAAGGAACACCATAGATGGCCACAGGGAAACCCCCAACTGGGTAAAAACTCATGGCACTTTACCAGTCAGTAATCTACTATAAATCAAATCAAGCTTATAATAAGGACTAGACCTATCTACCCCGTAGAACTTCTGACCTCAATTTCTACAGTCTTCCTTGATCCTACTGAAAGTGTGCTCCTTCAAAACAAATTCTTATTCCTGGTGTATACCTTAGCCCTCCTGGACCACGTGTTCCTAAGGCCAGATTCTGGCTCTTGGTACCTCATCTTAGTCTTCCTGAATTTGTGCTTCTACAATAGCTCTAGATCCCTAATATCAATTTATTTTCGGTAAATTAAATGAAGAATTTGTCGTTCTTCCAATGGAACCTCTTTTCATAGCACCAGAACTTTTAGCGCCTCTTCCCAAAGCTCCAGTAACTCTGAAAGTTAATCGACAAAGGTAGGTGTTGGTGTTTGATCAGCAATCTTCTATGTTTTGATCTGTTGTTTGATGTAGAAATATATGGCTCGATCAACAAAACAATGTTTAGTTGAATTTATGGACCAAATAATCAATGATAGTTGAATGTAGAAATATGAATGTTTTGGATCTTCAAAGGATCGATCTCTATGGAATAATTATGATTCAACACACTTTGTGACGTTCATATAGTAGTGTGTGTCTATATTTCTAAACATTGACTGGTCGCTCGAGTACCAAGCCAACGATAGTTTAACATGTCAGTATTTTTATCATAACTTTCTCTCACAATATCCCATTGGGGTGATTCAAAATGCATTTGAAAGCTAACTTAATGTCCCACAATTCTCCTCCAAATTCCAACATTTTCTATGTGAAAAATAAGTTGTAATTTGCGACTAAGAATTTGGAGTATAAATTATGCAGCTTTTTGATACTTTATCGACTTCTAATTGCATTCTAATGATCATTTGTAATCTTCTTGGACATCTTGGACTCCTTCAAGGACTATACGACTCCTAAACTTTTGCTATAATTAGGACTCAGTAAATTCTATTTTGACTTTTATTATAACTTGACAAACTCCTAATATAATTCAATTAGAACGGGATTTTGACTAAGAAAATTACCAATTACAAATTTAAAAATTGCCAATTATAATTTGAACATAACGGTAAATAACAACGAGAATTGTTTGTGAAGAAAAAACCCTTGGAGAACGCTTCAAGAGAAAAAAAACTTTCGAGCATATGTGCTAATAAATAATTCACTAGAAAAGATTGAACTTACAGAATTGGTCCACAAACTAAATCTTAGTAGACTCTTACTTCCAATATGTAATCGCGAAGAATTTCTAGATTGTGCACTCATCACCAGCTCCAGAACTTCTAGACTTCTTTTCCTCACGTGGATTATCAAAAATGAACTCGTTCTTCTCTAATCGAAACTCTAATCACTTCTCAAAATCTTCATAACTCTAAATGATATGTGGTAGAGGATCTGGCGGTGTTATGATGTTTTGGTGTTTTGATATTTTGATCTTGTTATTGAGACGAGAAATTTGGAATCAATGTATGTTTCTAATAGGATGTTCTTTACGATGAATATTTGCTCAACATAACTTGGAGATGAATTTTCATCGGATATATATAGCATTAAAGATTTCTAGGATGTTTGAGATCGTGGCCTAATATTGTAAATTAGGATTTCACTCAATAATCGAGCGGTTAGTCTCTTTAAAATATCGCTTGAGCATACACTTGGGCGTTTTTCAATTGTTTTTGAACAATGCTCGACCTTCTTGAGCAAACTTTGACCCTTTTCAAAAAAACTCCCAAACCCGATAACACAACCCCAATTACAACTCGATTTAATGAAATTTTGCGCACAAAACTTTGACAATACTCCAGACCTAACACTAAAAACAATAGCACAAGTGTTTTCACTACCTTTTTCTCCTATGTGTACGTCAGTTCCCTTCTTAGGCGTTCCCCCATCCCTCTGATGGGGAGCTAGGAATACTTTGAGTTGCTCTCAAGTTTCTATTATGGAGCTCGAGGGAACTCCTAAGATAATATTCGGAAGTGTCCCGATCTTTTATTGAGCTCGTGCTAGAAAAGAAAAGGAAAAAAAGAGAAAGATGCATAAATGTGGAAGCCAATTGCTGGGAAACTAGGGAGGTAGGGGACGAGGATAAGGTCGAAACTAGATTTAGATCTTAGAAAGGACAAAAATTGAAAATTGAGATAAGACATCACTAAATCTTCTTTTTAACAACGTTACGAAGTAAAATAATTTTTTGGACCATATTTGGCATGCTTCTGTAATTTAGTTTCTTAAAGGGTCCATCCATATGTGTGACGGGAGGGATAAAGAAGATGATCAGGGGCGGAATAGGGAGTAGCCTTGGGGTCACGTGACCCCCCAGATTTTGGGCAATTTTTTTTTCCCCCCTAAAATTTTCTTTGTTTTTGAAGTCATTAGGAATATCAAATAAAGTTGAATTATTACATTTTTAATATCATATCGAAGTGCTTACCACCTAATTTTATATGTCACTAATAGGTGCGAAAATGGTCAATCGTAACAAATGTTATGGCTTGTTAAAGTGAGCCGTTTCAAACTAGTATTTTAAGAATTTCAATAACATGTTAATTTAAAAAATAAAATTTAATGATCGTATGCTAGCTGAATCGATAAACCACCTACGTCATCTCGAAACTTGTTTCGAGCACCACATCATAAATATATTGAACGGTCCAAACCGATATCATAAATAGTTAATGATGCATCAAACGTGAGACACAAAATGAGACGTCTAACTTGCTTTTTCTTTAAAATTTTTCAATTATTTCATTAACATTGATTTTTTTGTGCAACAAATTTCTCAACATAATTTATATCATTTTGTTAAGAAATTTTACATGGGGTATGACATCCAAAATTTCAAAAATTTTACATACGAAAAAGTCATACCCTATATAAATTTTTGGATGTAAATTTACATGGAGTAAGTTTTTTTTTTCATGTAAATTTTTTAATATGTTTTTAAAAGTTTAATTGTGCGTTCTAACTCAAAATCTCTATGTCCACCACTAAAGATGATGATTTGCTAAAGGTTATTTTAGTAAGGTTAAATTGGAAAATTCAGATAAAACGTTCTCAAGCGTAAATTCAAAATTAAGATTTTTCAATGTAACCATAGTAATTAGAACATTATTATTGGTCAACGCGAGGACAACTTGATGCTACCATAATAAATATTGTAATAAGACCCTTTCACGTGATTGAGCAAAAATACTTTCCAAATTCTTACTAAAGCATCATACTTTCCATCAGAAAACAGAAAATTCAATTGAGATAAACACAAAATGAAATATGGATTGCTGCAACTGGCGAGACCTGAAATAGAAGACAGTCCGCGAAGATGTCTCTAGTTGCAGATATGAAAACAAAGAGGACAAATCACCAGTATGAGTAGCACCATACACTACAAAGACAAAACGAGTACCCTTTGTCCTCTCCATTAATTTCAGAATTCCACTTCCTCGTGTTCCCTATTAGAACCACCCCATCCCACTCCACCCCACCAAACCCCGCCCCACCCCCAATTGACCCTTTAATCCAATATATACGTATATGTCCATGCATACTGCATATTGTAGCATAGGCTTTAATTTGAAGACCATCTTTGACCATATTCTTAGAGAGAGAAACAGAAAAAATAAATATAAAAATGTTTGTATCATGTGTATATATTATTAAAAATGAGTGAGTGTTTTGAATTTAAACATATAGATTTGTTTTTGGTTCTCTTGGTGCAGATAGGGTCCAGTAGAACAGACAAAAGAGAGTGTGAAAAGAGACAGAGCCAAGAACCTTGTAGCTTCTTGTAGAATACTATTTTTGATTCTTCCTCTCGTCTTTACTGGTTTCGATAGACAGAGACATAAGATAAAAATATATATTTATTCAGACACTGAGACACACATACTAACGTATGTACATCAGTACATCATGTGAGTGAATCTAGGTTTAAGAAAGTGGGATTTAATTATAACTATTAACTCAAAATCTCTATGTCCACCACTAAAGATGATGATTTGCTAAAGGTTATTTTAGTAAGGTTAAATTGGAAAATTCAGATAAAACGTTCTCAAGCGTAAATTCAAAATTAAGATTTTTCAATGTAACCATAGTAATTAGAACATTATTATTGGTCAACGCGAGGACAACTTGATGCTACCATAATAAATATTGTAATAAGACCCTTTCACGTGATTGAGCAAAAATACTTTCCAAATTCTTACTAAAGCATCATACTTTCCATCAGAAAACAGAAAATTCAATTGAGATAAACACAAAATGAAATATGGATTGCTGCAACTGGCGAGACCTGAAATAGAAGACAGTCCGCGAAGATGTCTCTAGTTGCAGATATGAAAACAAAGAGGACAAATCACCAGTATGAGTAGCACCATACACTACAAAGACAAAACGAGTACCCTTTGTCCTCTCCATTAATTTCAGAATTCCACTTCCTCGTGTTCCCTATTAGAACCACCCCATCCCACTCCACCCCACCAAACCCCGCCCCACCCCCAATTGACCCTTTAATCCAATATATACGTATATGTCCATGCATACTGCATATTGTAGCATAGGCTTTAATTTGAAGACCATCTTTGACCATATTCTTAGAGAGAGAAACAGAAAAAATAAATATAAAAATGTTTGTATCATGTGTATATATTATTAAAAATGAGTGAGTGTTTTGAATTTAAACATATAGATTTGTTTTTGGTTCTCTTGGTGCAGATAGGGTCCAGTAGAACAGACAAAAGAGAGTGTGAAAAGAGACAGAGCCAAGAACCTTGTAGCTTCTTGTAGAATACTATTTTTGATTCTTCCTCTCGTCTTTACTGGTTTGGATAGACAGAGACATAAGATAAAAATATATTTATATTCAGACACTGAGACACACATACTAACGTATGTACATCAGTACATCATGTGAGTGAATCTAGGTTTAAGAAAGTGGGATTTAATTATAACTATTTGTTTGTGTGTTTTAAGCTGTCTCTCCTAGGAATTCTCATTATGGCATTATATAAGAATGATTATTTTTTTGAAAGGTATCGGTGGTCATGTGAGCGTTGAGGTTCATTTTCTACTGCCATCTTAGATATTATAGAATAGAATCTTCTTGTCTTCTCTCTCTACTAATATATATATATATATATATATATATATATTTCAAAGGAAGAGTGTATTTTGAAATAGTAGATTGATGGAGAATGTGTGGTTAAAAAAATGAAAATTTTTATGTTTAAATGTAATATTATTTTATTGGAAAATGTGTCATTGAAAATGAATTTTCAGAGAAATATAGCTCGATTTTAAATAGTGACATGGAACTGAGTACTTCATACTTCAAAAGTACTAAAAAAATTTCGTTTATCTTTTATGTAACATTTAGACCTTTCAAGATGAAAAGCAACATTTTCAAGCAAGATTTGTTGTACTCTAGTTAACAAGTTTTTCCCTAGAAGAATAGTGTGCGTGCACATTTTTTTATTGTTAAAGTTACTAGATGAGATTAAAGTTTAAAAAGCATAGATAATAAGGTTAAAATTTAAAAGAGCATATGAGGTACCTCTAGATTGATGCAATTACATGTGAAATATTCCCATATGTGCTTGTAACATGGAAGGAAGAGTGTATTTTGAAATAGTAGATTGATGGAGAATGTGTGGTTAAAAAAATGAAAATTTTTATGTGTAAATGTATTATTATTTTATTGGAGAATGTGTCATTGAAAATGAATTTTCAGAGAAATATAGCTCGATTTTAAATAGTGACATGGAACTGAGTACTCCATACTTCAAAAGTACTAAAAAAAATTCGTTTATCTTTTATGTAACATTTAGACCTTTCAAGATGAAAAGCAACATTTTCGAGCAAGATTGGTACTCTATTTAACAAGTTTTTCCTTAGAAGAATAGTGTGCGTGTACATTTTTTTATTGTTAAAGTTACTAGATGAGATTAAAGTTTAAAAAGCATAGATAATGAGGTTAAAATTTAAAAGAGCATATGAGGTACCTCTAGATTGATGCAATTACATGTGAAATATTCCCATATGTGCTTGTAACATGAATAAGTGAATAGAGGTTTCAGATGAATATATGGAAAAATCCAAAGTAAGTATCACGAGAATGGCATATCAAAAACGATCAAAAATAAAAAGGAAGGCCTGTCTCCATGTCAGCCGCTGAAACTGTGCAGGAAATGCAGAACTCTGTGTGTGTGAAAACTGACTATAAAAAGAGAAGGGAGAAGAAAGAAAAGATTTTTAGAAGTCTTCTTCTTCAGAGTTTAACAAATCACGATCAAAAATAAAAAGGAAGGCCTGTCTCCATGTCAGCCGCTGAAACTGTACAGGAAATGCAGAACTCTGTGTGTGAAAACTGACTATAAAAAGAGAAGGGAGAAGAAAGAAAAGATTTTTAGAAGTCTTCTTCTTCAGAGTTTAACAAATCATTTTCGGTTTTGAATATCGGGACTTGAAGCTGACACTGGTTCTTCGTATTCGTTTTTACTTAAGATTAGAACAATTAATGATTTTTATTTGTATATATATAAATGTTTTTCTCAGCCTCCATTTGCAAGAAAAATTATCAATAAATATTAATTTCAACTGAACGTTGATAAATATATAAATCATATATAAAGGTTGAACCCCAACCTTGAGGGTCCCCATTGCCCCCACCCCTAGAACTTTTTGAGGGAGGTAAATCGCAGGATGTGCCCCAGCAGACAGGGAACAAGAGCTGCCTGTACATTAAGTTTACAAGGAATCCAATTCCATGTCTCAGGAATCGAACCCCCACACTGCGGCTATCAGAAAAGCGTGAAATAATCTCACTCCTGTCTTTTGCACCACTGACCTATGCCCCGAGGACATATATAAATTTGTCAAATTGAGGTTTAATCGCGTCTAGTCTCATATTTTTCAACTGAGATTTAAGCTTGCTTTAATTAACTATAACTATTCGAATAAACAGAAACAATAATCCATGTTTTGAATATAGAAACAATGATGCAACAAAGTCTATCGGTCTGTTGACTGCATTGAATTGAAATTATTGCCAAGAATCTTTTTACGGAGAAAGTTCACAAATTAGAAAGATAACAAGATTTTTTTTGTGATTAGAACAACTTTTTGTTAAACATAATTTCGGCTTGTTAGACAAGATAAACACAGTAAATGAAATTTAATTATGGGAGAATTACTCCAATTAATTAACATAGATGAAAATGGAGAACAGCCAAACTCTTTTCTCAAAAAAGATAAAAAAAATCACTCATAGGCGTGGGGAACGATAACAGTTATGAACTTTTTTCCCCAATAATGAGAATCAAAGCGATGATGAAAATAATCAGTTGTGTATCTTTGTGAAATAATTACTCATCATATTACTGCCTATGGATTCATTTTTATGAATCTATGCCATGGTTTTTACAATTTTTTTTTCCTGGATTCTTGTAACAAATTCTGACACGGGTTACTGTTCATGAAGATGAACTCGAGCCGTCTAAAAAATATTTAAAAAAAAAAAAAAATTTTGTTTGTTTAGGTAGGAGGAGGGCCATAACAAGGAAAGAAAAAGGTGGGTTGATATTCCTGGAAACTTCTTAGGTCAATAATTCAAACACCTGAAGCAAGAAAGAACAGGTGAGAAGCCAAAATTGGCTTAATGGTCCATGCCAGTGCCTGAGCTTCTCTGTGTATTGGCATTTCGCAGATCAGAGAAGATAGTCCACATGCATGATCATTTTATATTGAATTTTGTAAAATCGTGTGTATATATACGTATAGATAGAGAGAGAAAAGAAGAAGGAGAAGAGAAGAGAAGAAGAAGAAGAAGAAGGCTTTAAATCCCATCACGTAATTCGATGTATGGCTTTACCTTATATAAATCTGCAAAGAAACAGAAACAACAAAGAGAAAACTACAAAGACACCCCTTTGACGTCAACTTTCTTAATCTTCCATTTCTATTTCTTTCTTTTATAAATCACTTGCATTCCATTCTTCGAAGCAGGGAATCGTTATTTTCAATTACCAAACTACCCTTGGAAGTTGGAAATTGCCATGTTTCGATTTACTACACCAATTTTTCAAGAAAACAATTTTGTTGGATAAGCATGACACATATGTATATTTAAATAGATCACTTAGTTTAATCACATTCTTTTAACAAAAACACCATCCGAGCTAAGAAGGACATTTTACTTACAATACGTTCTTTACATACCATACTAGGATAATTGAACAAGTAACAGTACGATTATGGCGATGTTTTTCTTTAAAGATGGGAGACAAAGAAAAGTTAAATCGAAAAAAAGATATTGAAAAGGAAGAGAGGAGAAGGGTGGCAACGTCAATTCGCTTAATCCCACAAACGAAATTGTGGTTGTGTGTGCGCGCTCGTTGAGAGAATAGAGAGGAGAGAGAAAGAAAGGGAGTCACGGGTTTGTCTTGAAAAGCCCTTATTCACAGTCCCAGAGAGAAAGACAAACAGACAGATATTCCTCTCTCACTACTATATACCCGATGTGAGGTTAATATAAAAATTCACTCACACAAAACTATCAATTAATCCCCCCATAAATTTCTTCTCTCATCAAAACCTCTATTCGAAACCCTCATCTTGTTCTTCAATGGCTTTGCTGCTAGATAACTGTGAAGGGATTTTATTATCTTTAGATTCACATAAATCAGTTCCGGCGCCGTTTTTAACCAAAACTTACCAGCTTGTTGATGATCCAAACACAGACCACATTGTTTCTTGGGGTGATGATGACACAACCTTTGTTGTTTGGCGGCCACCGGAGTTTGCTCGAGACCTTCTTCCCAACTATTTTAAGCACAATAATTTCTCTAGTTTTGTTCGCCAGCTCAACACCTATGTAAGTCCTTTATTTACAGATACATGAAATTATGTTTTTATGATGTAGATGCTTATTTGGGTTTTCGCCTTTTTTTTTTTTTTTGATGTTTGGGTGTTGATGAAACTAGGGTTTCAGAAAGATTGTACCAGACAGGTGGGAGTTTGCAAATGAGTTCTTCAAGAAAGGGGAGAAACACTTGCTGTGTGAGATCCACCGGAGAAAAACAGCTCAGCCGCAAGTGACCTTGAACCACCACCACCCTCTTAATCAACCTATGAGCGGTCCAAGTTTCTTTCCATACCCAAGCAGAGTCAGCATCTCGCCACCGGACTCGGACGAGCAGCAACAGAACAATCACTGGTGTGACTCGCCGCCACCACTATCTTCCCCCACCAGTATCTCCGCCGCAATGAATGGCACGAGTGGAGGTGTCACCTATGCTTATAACTCAGTCACAGCACTTTCTGAAGACAACGAAAGGCTGAGAAGAAACAACAATATGCTTGTTTCTGAACTAGCCCACATGAGGAAATTATACAATGATATTATTTATTTTGTTCAGAACCATGTGAAACCAGTGGCACCTAGCAACTCTTATCCTTCATCTTTATTCTCTACTATTACTGCAGCTACACCCATCAGCGGTTCTTCAATTGCTCAAAAGCCATTAAACCAGCTTATCGGGTATCATCAGATGGCATCAAACCCTAAACAAGGTAATACTTTTCTGGGCTCATTCAACAGCTCTAACAATCCTAGCAAGACTTTACAGAGCAGTGTGACAATTCTTGAAGACCCTGCAAATAGTGAACTCAGCAGAACTAAGCTATTTGGTGTGCCACTCTCGTCCAAGAAAAGGTTACATCCAGATTATTCTTCTTCAGTGGAGATTAACAAGACAAGATTGGTCTTGGAAAAGGATGATTTAGGGTTGAACCTCATGCCTCCTTCTCCATGTTAGCTTTTGTTCATGCCCCTATTCAAGATTTTAAAAAAGAACCAAAAAAAGCCTTTACTGTTTAGTCTCTAAGCGTTTGTTTTCACTAATTTTCTTTTTCTTTTTTTTTTCCTTTTCTTTTTTCCTTTCAGTCTTGGAGTTTTAGAGTACTCTAGTAGAAGTGTATTTTTTAAAGGATGTTTCAGTGCTGAGTTTGAGAATTTGTAACTTGTTCTGTGTATATATCACTGTAGTGGCGGTGTTATCTTGCTGATCCCCCAGCCATGAATGCAGTTGGGTTTTGGTTAGAGTGTAACAAGAGCTCAAATCAAGTTCGAATCCCCAAAGAAAATATCTTTTTAGTTCTATGTCTTTGAATTCAACTGCCCTCCATTATTGGTTATCTATTCCTCTTCTCCTTCTTTCTCCTCTCTTTCTGGTTTTGTTATCTGAATATTTCAGCAAGATTAATAAATGCACACTGAGATAGTAAAAAATAGAGAGAGAGAGAGAGAGAGAGAGAGAGAGAGAGAGAATGTGAGAGAGATGACCCAGGACCTCAATACTTTTCCTTTTCAGTTCTACTTAGAAGAAAACTCAGAAAGATTGCAGCCTCTGACTCAATGGAAAATTTTTCTTGTTTTTTGCTTCTCTGACCAATGCATTTAATGAATTATACTCCAAGAAACTGGTACATTTCTTCAATTTGGATAAGCTTTATTCAAACCAATAACTTAGGAAATCACGAATTAGTATAAATTTAACATCATTATTGTTGTTCTAATTATCAGCCATTATTACCGATAAGAAAGACTCCCCGGCCACCCCACTATGATTTAGGAAAAGAAGGCCATGATTAAGGTTAGGATCTCCCAATATTTCTCGTTTATCTGAAACTGTACAATCATGTGTACCCAAACAAAAATGAAAAAGTGAGAAACACATGCACAGATAAGAGAACAAAATGGTAGTAAAATTATTAAATATTATTTTTACGAATATTGTATAATGAGTAAAAGACAGGGTGTGTTATTCTATGAAAGCGAAATGAAGGAAGAAACTGACTAACAATGTGGTTTGATATGTTTCTATCAAGGCTTCTATACTTCTGATACCCAGAAAACATTTGCCTTTTCCTACTTTAAGTATCTGATCTATCTCTTTATCACCATATATGGATTCTCCCTCTCCCTCTTTCACTTCTTCCCATCCCTTCCTTCACCCACCCCACCTACCCGCCACAAAAGCCTTCTTCGTTGCACAAAAATCCAAATAGTGACAGATACTTCTTGACTGTTAGGTAATTAGATGCATCTGTAAGTATATATGTGATTCCAAACTACCTTTGCTTAAAATCCCATTTCCTTTTATTCCATTACTTTGCTTCTTCCTTTGTCGATCAATCAAATACTGGTAAAGTTTCTACATAAAGTTTGACAAAGTATTTTCTTCTTAATCTTTGCTTTATTTACTGGAGTAGTGATACATGCATCCTAAATTAAGCAGAAAGAAGAAAAGGGTTGTTATGAATTTTCTTTTAAAATCTAGTCTAGAGAAGAATGATTTGGTCCCATATACATGAAAAAAATAAATAAATAAATAAAAACAAACCTAACCCTAGTTAGCTAGGCCTTCTCTCTTTAATTGTCTTTTTATAGTGGAGGTGTGGCACGTGACTGCGAACTTGCACGTGCAACGTAAAAGGGTACAAGATAAGAGAGTAAAATATCAGAAAAAAGGGGTATATATATGTATATTAAAAGCTATACTACACTTATCATCAGGTAAAGATGCTTTAAGAAGAGTGTTTTTATGTTGCTTAACAGCCCAATTTTGAAAGTTGGGAAAGCGAAAGGAAAGAAATTTGTGTTGAGATTTTAAAAGAAAAGGACTTTATTTTTGCTACATTTTAGTCTTTTTAGTGCACTTTATTGACATTATTTTTAGTGTGACACTTTATTGACAATTTAAACATTGATTTAATATATGTACACTTTATACATGTAGACGTGAAGTTTCGGAAAGACTATACTTGCTTTAATGGAAGGTCTAAAGCTTTTTCTATTTTCCAATTTTCGAAAATCCATGCAATCATTTACCATTTGAACTTAGTAGAAATACCATGATTTAGCTACACATGTAACGTTCCTAATTATAATATAAAATAGTGATGACAACTTAATTATGATGTGAAGAATAGAGGATATTTATAATAATCAATTATCATTTTTTTCAACCATATTTTTACTATTTCAAATGTATTTTCAAATACCAAAAAAAAATCTTTAATTTTTGCTAATATTACTTTGTATAAAGAAAATACTTTGATTTTTGAAAAAACAAAAAACATATACAATTGATGACTTGCAGTTTAATTTCATTTATTTGAATTTTCTTTCAACAAATTTAGATACGACTTGCATTGCATGCTACATAATACATGGATTAGCTATATTGGTTCGACTTCAAGCTCGTTATTTAGCTGCCTTTCCCGTTCTCAGTTATATAAGAGGGGTGGAAACTTTGTTCCTGTTAAATCTGCTCAGTTAAAGCATAAAAAATCCTCATTGAGTTTGATGGAGCATTGTCTTGAGGCATTGCCATTTTCTTCTTGTCTGTAAGATCAAAGATCTTGCTTTAAAATGTTTTTATTTGTACTTTGAGGTATCCATCCGATTGGAAACTGATTCCCAAGGTAAGACAATCGTCGATCAACTTTTAGAGTACCTATCAACTCTTCAACACAATAATCAACAAACAAATTAAGTAAAGGTGAAGAGAATTATTAGAAGTTTTGAAAAATGGTTTGTACATAGACAATCGAGTAACTTTCATCCAACTTCCTCTAAATGATGACTTCCTGCACTAGGAGGGTTGTTTACTTTATGGAGCCCAACAACTGAAAATGGGGGATGATGAAGAATGGACTTATTTTTTTATAGGAAATTCTTTATCAAATTCACCAGTTGAAATTTCCAATTGCTTATTTAATGCTGAAAATGTTCCAAATGTTCTTCAATGTGAAAAGGGACTAAAGTGGTCAAGAGAGAAATTTGATTCCATTTGGGAAAATTAGGCTAGGCCCTGTCTTTAACTTAATATTTTGACAAATACTTCACATGCCACAATTCTTGATTTTTCAGGTTGTGGAAGATATCAAAAAAATTGAGATTACACTATATCTCTTTTATCAATTTCCCCCCAATTCCTATATGCTCCCAATTTTTCCGTTCCAACATATCTCCAATTTGGTAGAATCCTCATCAAATCTACCTCCCAACTCCATTTCCCTGTACATTTCACTAAAAACTCGTTCTATTAACAAACACTATGCCACAATCACAGTGAAAAATGGGTCACAATGTTTTCACATGTTACATTCAGTAAATTCGATCACAATTTAGTGACATAATATTATACACCATTTATCTACAATACAAATTTGCCTAAATTTCATAGTTCCTATCGATAAGGATTGCTTATACAAATAAGGTCACAGTTACACAAATAAGTTGAACCGACATCCTATTTATGACATAGGTAGGCATAAATTTTCACCACTAGTTGGTAAGGCTAGAATTATAAGCGCGATGTCACTGAATCTTATTAAGATTCCAATTATAAATGACAACTTTACAATGTCTGAGGACACTTCTATACAATTACATTATAAGCCACAAATGAATCTTAATTAAGTAACAGGTCACAATGTTACCGCTTGTCACATTCAAGAATCTCAAGTTGGTGGACAAGGAAGAATTTTTCAATTCTTGTTATATAGTGAAAGTTTTAATTGAGCGCATTGAAGGGATTTTAAATAAAGAGAGAAAATTTAATGTAACTACTTATCATATTTTTGTTTACAATAAAAATATATTACTTCAATTGATTTTATTAAAAAATGCCAAATTAAATCTTTGTTGTTACCAATTTTCCCCTTATTTTTTTGAGGGGTTTAGGAATGGGCAGGTTGATAAGTGTAAGGGCTATTAATGATGGGCTCTACCATCGTGATGGGTGAATCACAACACCTTGGGTCAAACAAAGGATCTATTTTGTTATAAGGTCCAATAAATCGACTGCAATCATTGGCCCACTACGCATGTAATGGAGCTTGCTATGACCATATATGGTACTGAGACCATGTTTGTCTATATATATATACTAGTTTTTGACACATGCGTTGCACGAATTTTGTATTTATTATATTTTTATTAGTGTCAAAATTGTAAATTTTTTACCTATAAGTAACTTCTTATATTTTACAAATATTTTTTGTCTGTATTTTTATTTGTTAATAATTTCTTACATAAAAGTGATTGTTGGAAATAAAATAGTGATAGCAAAAAAATCTACAAATAAAAATATTATTAATAAACAAATTCAAAGAAAAAAATTAGTCTCCATGCTTGGAAGTCTCAATCCTCCGTAATACGGAGACTTGATCACTCCATAACAAGAGACTTGATCTCTCATAACAAGTCTCTGTATTATGAAGGAAAATCTTCCTTGATACGGAGGCTTGATCTCTCCATAACAAGCCTCCGTATTATGGAGAAAAATCTTCCGTGATACGAAGGCTTGATCTCATGGAGAGATCAAGTCTCCATAATAAATATGGAGAAATTCCTTTGATATTTTTTTTATTTAAATGATATTTTATTTATAAATCATCAATTTAACATATAAGTTAATATTTAATTTTAAAAATTAAATATATTTACTCCAAATTTTTAAGTTAATATATTGTTAAGTTACAAGTAATTTTTACAATTATAAGTTTTTTTTTTTTACTTTTAAATAACTTTAAGGTAATTTTTTTTACATATATTTGTGGAATTCACACTTTTGCTCTTGAATTAACCCCCTCAATTAATTATTATTTAAACGGTTCGTAAACATTTTGATTGATATTATTTTTTGGTCATCCAAATAGTTATTATATACCTTTTACGTACATATATAAAAATAATGTTTTTATTTATTAACAATGAATATATTTATTTTTCGAGAAATGAGTTTCTATTATCATTTCATTTTTATCATGAAATGGTTTTAATCTTAATATGTTAGATTGTGCTACAAAATTACATAATCTATTAAATATAATTTTTAAAATTAATTTTTATAAAGTAATATGTTTTTATGAATTTTTTTTTTTTTAGTGAAGTAATAATGGAGGCTCAAGCATGAGCCTCCATTACACGGAGGCTCTCCATTATTATTATGGAGGCTCAAGTATGAGCCTCCATAATATATTATATTATAAAATTAATAAAAATTTAATTATTTTTATTTTATAATTGTATTTCTGAAAATTTAAAAAAAAATGAAATTGCTAATTTTTAAATGTGCTTTTTTTGTTGAAAATAAAAATAATTTTTTATGTTATTTGTAAGAAAAAAAATTATTGTAATTTTATTCGTGTAATAAGAAGATTTATTGTGCATTTTGTGAAAAATTTTGTTTATGTTGATTGACAAATATTCTTCCACATACGCATCATGCCAACAACATTTAAAAATAATAATTTTAGTATATATTAAAAAAATAAAAAATATATATTATGGAGGCTCAAGCATGATCCTCCGTAATTACGGAGGTCTCAACGTGCATTTTTTTTACTTTCTGTTTTCTTCATTGGCTTTCAGTACAATAATTTAATTTTATATAATCAACTTAATTTTTTTAATATTCTTAAAATAAAAATACATAAAATAATGGAGGCTTACTCTTTCTTCATTTTTACACGCTATAACCATGCTTCTCTATTTCTCCATACTATGTCTTTCACCATTTTCTCACACTATCAACCATGTATCTTTAGAAAGTTTATTTTTGAACACATAAGTAAATTTAAATAAAAATATTATTTTTATATATGTACGTAAAAGGTATATAATAATCATTTGGATGACCAAAAAATAATATCAATTAAAATGTTTACGAACCGTTTAAATAATAATTTATTGAGGGGGTTAATTCAAAAGCAAAAGTGTGAATTCCATAATTATATGATTGAAATATGTTTGAAGAAAAATAAATTTTAAAAAATGAAGACCAAACATGTTAACAAATAAATATATTTATTTTTCGAGAAATGAGTTTTTATTATCATTTCATTTTTATCATGAAATGATTCTAATCTTAATATGTTAGATTATGCTTCAAAATTACATAATCTATCAAATATAATTTTTAAAATTAATTTTTATAAAATAATATATTTTTATGAATTTTTTTTTGGAAGGTGAAATATAATAGTACTAAAAAATATAAAATAATTAAATTTTTATTAATTTTAAAAAATAAAATGTTATGGAGGCTTAACATGGAGGCCTCCATGTTAATTATGGAGGCCTCATGGCCTCCAGAATTCTGGAGGCTCATGCTTGAGCCTCCGTAATTCTGGAGGTCTCAACACGAGCCTCTGTTTACTTCACTAAAAAAATTACTTTACTAAAAAAAAAAAATTCATAAAAACATATTAGTTTATAAAAATTAATTTTAAAAATTATATTTGATAGATTATATAATTTTGAAGCACAATCTAACATATTAAAATTAGAATCATTTCACGATAAAATGAAATGGTAATAAGAACTTATTTTTCAAAAAATAAATATATTCATTTGTTAACATGTTTGGTATTCATTTTTTAAAATTTATTTTTCTTTAAACATATTTTCAATCATATATTTATGGAATTCACACTTTTGCTCTTGAATTAGTGTGAAAAAATAGAGAGGCATGATTGTAGCGTGTAAAAATGAAGAAAGAGTAAATAAGGTTCTATGACATAATTCTCCATGCCGCGTAAATTAAGGAAAAACAACAAAGTCACTGTATCAAACACGTATATAAATGATTTCGTTAGTTTCTCTCAATAAAAAAAAACTTCAGTGAAACAAAATGGAAGAATCTACTATTCTTTCTACAGTAGTGAAACATTGTCCTTTTTATATAGTAGTGATATACCGTCGGGAGATGAGACTTACAATCTAAACATAATGAATACATAAATATATATCATGAGGTCAAATCCAACTCGATAATCAGGTTTGAAATCATTACTCAATGCTGATTATTACGACACAGTATCCAATGCTGCAAAAAATTCCACTAGACCATCAATTTCTCCATGGACGTCCAACTCGAATTTATTTTATCTTCAATATGTGCGTTTGTTAGGAGTATTACTCAAATAGAAGTCTTTTGAAGAGGAGCATTCGACTTGGACTAGAAGAAAATTAACCTAGGGTTTAAGGAAACTAAGTTGAATAAAAAAACAAAATCTTGTTGAAATTGGGTCTCCTAATTGTAATATATTTTCTTGCCTTTTATGATTTTTCTAGGTTTGGCATATAAATATGAGGCTCATCTGATCAGTTTGTAGAGAGTAACATAGAAGCAATATTGCTAGTCTGTTTTGTATTCTCCATACTATTGTTGAATTAATAAACATCATTCCTCTGCATTTACCCTTTGTGTTCTTTCTTTACAAATTCAATCTTATATTTTCGTGGTGTAATCTAGTATACTTCAATATTGTCATTAAATCTCATTCTTTATAATCCGGTGTGGAATCAACGTATGTTATTGGAGCTTCTGTGCCCAACAAGCGGTATCAGAGCGAGGTTGTTGATTTTCTGTGGATTGATTGAGATTCTTTCGAGATGGTTAGGTTGAATTATAATATTCCGCAACTAGATCGCAATACAAGATTTTCTTTATGGCAAGTAAAGATGAGTGTTGTTTTGGCACAGTTGGATTTGGATGATGCGTTGTTGGGTATTGAGAGGATACCAGCTGGTTGGACAACGGATGAGAAACAACGAAAGGATCGGAAGGCTGTTTCATTGATTCATTCTCATCTGTCCAACATTATTCTATAGGATATCTTAAAGGAGAAAACGACAGCTGCTGTTACACCTCACTCAATTATAGTCAAAGTCAATGAATTATATAGTCAACGTTAAAGCTAAATAAGGATTTAATTTGGATGAATGATTTTCATGGGGTTTAAATTTGAAATTACTAGTACTTAAAAGGGCTATATATGTGTGTGTGTGTGTGTGTAATCCAATCCATTACACACCAAAGACACAAACAAAACATGCACAGAGAGAAAATGAACCAGAGAGAAAAGGAAGAGAAAAGAGAAAGGAAAAAGAAGAAAAAAAAAAGGAGAAGATGTAAGAAAAAAATAGGAAAGCTCGTTTATGTTATTAGAAAATAAGTAGTCTACATTATTAGACTTGAATTCCTCAATCTTGAAAGGTAAGTAAAAAGTTATTTATTGTCAAATTATGTTTGATTTTATAGTTGTTAGATTTTTAGATTAAATTCAATTTTATTGAAGGGGTAAAGTGTAATAAACTATGAAATTGAGTAAGATGAAAGAAAAATTAGTTTTAGTTATTAAAGAGACTGTAAAAATCGCTCAAACGTGAAATGATTAAGTTTGGGCATTTCCTATTTAATTATTGAAATTTCTTAAAATAATTAATTATTGATTTAAAAATTATATCATATTTCAGGCGGCGATATTGACATCGGGACAGCTTACCAACTGAGTTAATTTTGCGACATAGTTCTGTGAGTGGAAAAATATAAATATTTTTAAAATATTTATAAAGTAAGTATATTGTCAAAGTATGTGCAATTATGTGTTCGAATTATATGGTTATTATGAAAATCTCTTTTATTATGATACATGTGGAATATCAAAGATTATTTATACCATATTTGTAACTTGCTATGTAAGACATGTGATATTGAGATTTGTTTGGTATGTGAGACATGCAATATTGAAATCGGCTAGAAAAGTACCAATGATTATATATTTCTTCTAGTTCACAAAGGGACTTTGACCATGTTCTATCCTACACGGAGAGTCTTGACTTGACAGTGGTCTTGATCATGTATATATAATTCACAAAGGGGCATTGACCGTGTTCTAAAATTGATTATGAGAGATTTTTGAAATCGACTTTCGTTCACGGAAGGGGCCAAAGGCCCGTGGCGAAAGTTCTTAGCCTGACAGGTGAATTACATATTTCAGTCAGAGGGTACATTTTTGATAGATTTTTCAGCACGTTTGATGTGATGAGATTATAGCATAGTTATCAGCTGATGTTATATCATGATTTTGAGATGATATTTTACGACCTTATTTGAATATTTCACTTTTGGTTATAATTACATGATGTTATCTTGGAAATTATTAAATGATATGAACTCGATTTTCGATAGAAAATGTAAAATTGAAAAAGTATAATTATTTTCAAACTTCTCCACTCACTGAACTATCAACTCATATATTTTTCCGTAATTTTCTTACAAGTGAAAATTAATTCTTTTTAGCTGGAAGAGCCTAATGATTTTGAAATAAGAGCCACACGACATGTTAAATATTATAACTCATATTGATGAAGTACGAAATAAATATTTTGGGCCCATCGCATTATGTTTTACATAAGCATTTGATTTTTTTGCATTTTTTTGAAATAACTCTTAGTTAGCCTTGGTGATAGATTTGACATCTAATCAGCATCTATCATTAGCGCACGTCACGTTTCGGGTCCACTAGGGTGATTCGAGACGGGTCGTGTCAGCTGGTTTGTGGTTGAAGTTGGAACAGTTGTGTATGACTAAGATTCTTACAAATAAAATGGCTTTCAAGCAAAAGCTGTATTCACATCGCATGGTGAAAGGAGTCATTGGAAGACCATGTTGTCGTGTTCAAGGAAATACTTGCAAATCTGGAGACGTTGGAGATTAAGAACGATGAAGAGGATCTTGCCTTGCTCTTGTTGTGTTTGCTGCCTGGATCTTATGCGTCATTTACTATCTTGTATAGTCGAGATACTTTGACTATAGAAGATGTCTATGATGCTTTGCACTTAAAGGAGAAAATGAAACATTTGGTTGGAGCTACATCAAGGGATGGGGAAGTTCTTGTATCTCAAGGTGGTCGACGAAGAGGCAGATCGAGAGTTCGATTTAGCAATGTGACCTATTACTACTGCAAAAGGAAAGAACATATTCGGAAGGATTGCAATATGTTGCAGGCTAAAGGTGATTTAGCTGCAAATTGTGAGGTGCAACCTTTGAATTCAGACTAAACTAATGTAGCTGAGAATTGTTCAGATTACAAAGAGGTGACGTTGACCGTGGTATCTATTGTGGAGTCTAGGCCTGACGAGGAGTGAATTCCTGATTCAGCATGTTCGCACCATATGTGTTCCGATAGAAATTTATTTCGGACATATGAGGCTGTTCAGCAAGGTGGAATTGTAATAGGAAACAATCAATCTTGTTGTATTGCTAGGATCGATCGAGTCAGATTGAGACTACGAGATGGAACATTTAGAACAATTGATCAAGTTTGACATGTTCCTGACCTGAAAAGGAATCTCATTTCGCTAAGTACCCTGAATGCAAAAGGGTATAAATTCTCTGAAGGAGATGGAGTCTTGAAGGTCCAAAAGGGAATCCGGATTGTACTGGAGGGACGGAAAAGATCCCAGTTGTACATTTTGCAGGGGAGTACAGAACCGGTTAGGAGACATTTGGACAAGATTAGTACCGTGGTGGAAGTTTAGTTTAGTACAATATCTTTTGGGTTGGACTCTGAGTCGATTCAGAACATTACTAGGGAGAGCATCGGTGATTCCACTTTGCCACCAATTTCAATGAGTACACTGTGTTCAATTGCTGGGGTAGGACTCATCGAGCGTAGGTACCGTGGTGTCAGCAATGTCTGGGATGCTTCTAGGGATGTTGAAGGCGACAGTTCCAGCAAGGGGCCTTCTGATCAAGCATCTGGTTTGATTCTTGCTACATGGTGTGCTTTGGCCTTGTGTGATCAACATTAATTCCTTGGTGAAATTGGGAATCCTGGGTTTGGGTTCGGGTGTTGGTTGTGGACTTCGGGTAGAGGATGAGTGTTTGATTTATATGGAGTGATTACTGCATTGAGAAGATTTGTCAGTTCATTTTGTTGCAGACAAATTTGAAATCTAGGAGTTTCATTCGTACCACCGGAATTTGAGTTAAGGTGGAGATTGTTAGGAGTATGACTCAAATAGGAGTCTTTTGAAGAAGCGTATTCGACTTGGACTAGGAGAATATTAACCTAGGGTTTAAGGAAACTAAGTTGAATAAGGAAACAAAATCCCGTTGAAATTGAGTCTCTTAATTGTAATATATTTTCTTGCCTTTTAGGACTCTTCTAGGGTTGACCTATTAATACGAAGTTCCTCTGGTCAGTTTGTAGAGAGTAACATAGAAGCAGTATTGCTAATCTGTCTTGTATTCTCCATACTATTGTTGAATTAATAAACATCGATCCTCTGTATTTACTCTGTGTTTTTTCATTACAAATTCAATCTTGTGTTTTCGTGGTGTGATCTAATATATTTCAATATTGTCATTAAATCTCATTATTTATAGTTCGGTTTGAAATCAACGTGTGTTATTGGAGCTTTCACGCCCAATAGCATTATGTTTTGTGAATGGTGTGTACGAACCCAAGAAGAGGCCATGCACCAAATCTTCGAAGGCATGCCTCAACTTTGGTTAATTTCAATGCGGTGGCTTTCAAGGTGATTTATAATCCCATTGTTCATTGGCTCATCATTCCAGTCACCAAACAATCACTTAAGAAATTTTGCATTAGGGTCCACGTCTTTTTACAAATGTTGCAACTTAGTCACCAATGGTGTCATGGCCTATTTTCCTCACAGAGGCTCACCGAAGCTTAAATTTGTTCATTAGTTGTGAAGGTTCACTTGTAGGGTCCATGTCCCACGAGAGAGAGGGAGTCGATTGAACAACTCACAAAATAGACCTTTTTAGATTCAATATCAAAAAAGAATGGTTTATGACATATAAATTCGCGATTAAAGCACAACCACAATTTTTTGTCTACCAGCGCATGGGGGAATGATGTGTTTTCTCGACATGGTTGTAATATCTTAAGAATGTAAAGGATATAACAAACGTGCATCTGATGTTCTATTCTTGCAAGAGATTGCTTCTTGTTTAGCTCACGGGACTATCATTTTTCCATTACGAAAAGAAACCAAGTGGAATCTTACTAGTGTTTATAATTTGGTCATTTTCCAAAACAAGACGATCCATATCATAATCACCCACTAATCCCGGCTTAATGCTATAAAATATCGTCCATATATATTTTGTACTCTCTCCTTCCCTTTATATAGACTGGTTTTGTTTCCAAAAGCCAACTGCACCTTCAATGCGAGATTAGGATTTAATTTACTTTGTGTATGGAATACAAAAATATACTATTGGAATAATAAATACAGGTGGTTACCAATTAAGGCTTTATAAAAATTCCTTTTTGCACTGAAATTCTTGATTTCACCCTTTGGTCTTTTATATATTTTTCAAGAACCGAAAACTATAAAATTTTATGTGGGTAGACACAATAAAAATTATCATTATTAAACCTAGATGTAATTGTTAAGACTTGGGGTCCATCTTAATAAGGTCAATCTTATTAAAAGTAGTAGCTCAAGATCTTATAAGTTGGTCTATATTTCAGTATTTAAAAACCAATCTTGCAATCCTTGTGCTCATTAATTGAGATTTATAACCAAATCGAATCGCTCGTTAGAGTTTAATGAACTCTGATATCATGTTAAGATTTATGGTCCATCTTAATAAGGTCAACTTTATTAAGAGGAGTAGCCCAAGATCTTATAAGTTGGTCTATATTTCGATATTTAACCGATGTGAGATTTTTATCCCTTACCAGTAATAGTATATTTTAATAGGGACATGATTTAGTATTCAAACAGACATATCTTAAAAGAACTTAGTTTTTTAGTTCGATTTTAAATCAAACACTTTTTATATATATTATTTCTATGTCCGTGCAATGCACAAATTGTGTTTTCTTTTGAATCTTTTTAGATAATGTTAGTGTTGAGTATTAAGGATTGACGAAAGATGTGAGTTGAATGAATTTTTGGAAAGAAAAGATGTCTTCGCAAGCAGGCCATGTCTACGGGAGGAATAAATTCCCGTTTTTAGAAATGAACACTTTATTCCTTTGATTGGTAAAATTCTATTTTGTTCCTTCCTTACATTTGCCACTTGTATTAACTTTCATTCAATCATACCTTCGTTGGCATCTATTTTTCTCTGGCATATTGAGGCAATCTTTAGGAATATTATTACTTTCAAAATATATAGGAAAAAGGTGAGTGGAAGACAAAAATATTTCTAAGAACATGCCATTAGATGAGTGTACTCTTTGTCTACATTGATAATTTTCCTACTAAAATTTACATTCTTATGCTATCAAGGTGATATATGGCAGAATTAGAGCTCCGTTTCTTCTGTTTTCAGCTCTGTGATCAACCCCGTTAAGTTCTTGGGCCAATTAGACGAATTTGAGTGGAAATTTCCATTTATTGGTGTATATATTTGAAATGTAGACATCACAGTTAGTTTTCTTGTATAATGATTTGAAATTATATCAAGTCTATGTCTATGGTACGGGTTCAATGCATGAACTTTATAATGATTAGTAACCAAATGCAATGCGACTTGATGTAGTGTCCAATGAGGAACTGGGTTTGTTTTTATAGTGTTGGTTTTGTTTTTGATGTGGGAGACTACTAGATTATTTACAAGTCTGGCAAGTAATCCATACTTCTTCATTAAGCTTGTGTTTGGTAGAGATTAAAATCTGACTTTCGTTTAAAATTAAAGTCAAAAATTAATTTTAATTATACATTTTCACGAATTAATAACTTTTTAGATATACTTTTAATTAACTTTTATCAAAATTTATTAAAAACTTGATCTTAATCTACTTCAAGAAGGGGCTAAGAAGTCAAAGCGATGAAAAAGAAGAGTAATGTCATTTATCAATACTTTAAAAATCGATCATTGAATTGACCCCAAAAAGAAAAAGGGTTAAATGGTTAAACCGGAGTCTAACCAATATCGAATTGGATGCCCCCCTTATATATATATATATATATATAATGGGGCTACGATTTGTTAATGGATATAATGAGTAGACTATTAAATATTTAAAATTGGCTACAAGTCTTATCCCACATTGGAAGAGTAATGAAAACAGCAGAGAAGGAGTTTGCATAAAATGGTTTAGCACTTATTCCACATTGGAAGAATAGTGAAAGCAATGAAAAATGAATGGGAAGAGTTCATAAATCAGGTGTTAACTATATCCAATTCAAAATCAAAGTTACAAGTTTCTTTAGTGCAAAAATCAAGTTTTAGCTAATTAATTAAAAATATTTATTAAATAATGATAATAAAGCCACTATTATACTATTCATGGATGAATATTCACAATTATAGGTCACAAATTTTATTTATCAGTCACATATCATCAAATTAATTGGTCACAGATTTTTCGAGGTCACAAATCACAATTTTGATAAGTCACAGATTATGTCGAGGTTACAGATCAAAAAATTATAGGTCACAAATCCAAAAAATTATAGTCACAGCTCACATATTTTCAAATTTAATAGTCACATATTACTTTTTTTAGTCACAGATGATCGAATTTTAAAGTCACAGGTCAAATAGTCAGTAACCACCAACTCCACTGCCACCACCGTCACTTGCAACTACCCTCACCCCGTCGCCATCGCCACCGCCACCGCTAACACCAACATCAACAAAATCGATGCAACCAGATCCACCGTCACCACCAAACACACCAAAAAAAAACCACCACCAAAACACGACGACCGATTGCACCACACCCCACCAACAGCGCACCACTGTCACTAACAAACACCACCAACCGCAAAATCACTACCACACACAAAAACACCATAACCACAGCTTCATCGCAGCATCCACACCTAAAAAAAGCACCACTCATATTAGGGCCAAGATTCTCTTCCAACACCATGGCACCCACAGCACACACACCCGGAACTTCGCCAACACCACCCATCTCACATTATCAATCTCTAGCACCACCACACAAATCAGCACACATACTACAGATTTTGACAACTACAGCAAATCAGGCATCGATGCTCAGATCGCTCGTAGCGGCACCAAAGCTGTGACTAACTCGTAGCAGCACCAACGCTCGCCACAGCGAGGCGAGTGGCGCTCAAATTTCAATAGCTACAGCAAATCAGGATTAGGTAAGCGGCACTCAGATCGCTCACAAATCAGGCAAGAGGCTCTCAGATTTCACTTACGTCGCCGATTGCAAAGGTGGCGCACTGCAGCAACTATGCCGCTGCTCGACTCTTAGGTGTTTCCGGCGGTGGGCACTCTCATCAGCAATGGCAGAGGGGAGGGTAGAGAGAGAGAGAGAGAGAATAAAATTAGGGTTGGAATTGAATTAGGGGTAATATTTATTATATTCATACCTGATTTTTGAATAATGAAATTTGATCCCTTATTTTTGAATTCTAATCTTTAAACACCTAGAATTATGTAATTTCCACAAAATGAATCTCTATAAAATGGTATAGCACTTCGAAGGAAATTCGAAATGGGCCTGTTAGTTCAATAAGTGAGCCCATCACAAAAGTTAAAATTTTTTCGTATTAAAAAATTATAAAATGTGAAAAATCGGAAATGGTTTTTCGATTCATGATTAAACTAGCAGATTTAATTGTTTTATCATCGGTTTTCTACTTCTGATAATACTTTATATATAATTGAACCTAATATTAGGTTGGTTCCCATTTTCCTAGTTGAATCGGCCAGTCCAATCTGACATTTATAATATTGTTACTTATAGCTAACGACTATCAGTAGTTATTCTACATGGTTGCTTGTTATTTGAAACACTAATACATGATAAGCTAATAACAAGTTAATGTCTTAAATAACAAGTTGGTAGTCACTAACTATGAATAGTATTATTCAAGTAAGCGGGCAGAATTAGTCAAAAATCAAATATTAAATTTTCATGAATAATTCTAATTATTTACACATTGTGGGATTTATTGTTATATTTCAAACTATTTCTTTTCTTGTAAATCATTTACAAATATCATAGTTTTTAAACCAAAATATAATAGTCATTTTATAAAGAAACCAATGCGCCATGAAAGTGGAGTTCAAGTCATAATTAGGCAATAGGTCTTTAGTGGGTGGAGTGGACGAATTTTACATGCTTTCAAATAAATTTTTGTCTATGATATCACATGTTATTTCAAGTGTGTACATTCAATGTATTGTCAATAATTTAGAAACAATTTAGTTCCAAATATATTTTATTTTATTTTATTTTTAAGACTTGCAGAAAAACGTTTTCACATATAAAAAAAATGGAGCCATTTGACAATTTATTTTGTCGCCTTTCAAGGCTAAATTCGATTATATTTTATTTATATGGATTAAACTGCTTAGAAATTCTTTAACGAAGGATAAAACTAATAAACTATTGATAATTTTTGGTTACATCTATCAGTACCATTATGGGGAAGTAAGCCTAGTTCTAAGAAAGATGAGGGGTAAGGAGGAGAATATAGACACACACACTTCTATTTAAATATTGTTTTTAAAGTGAACTGAATACATTGAACCATAATAAGAATCATAATAAATTAATTGGTAAGTACAGATTTTTTCAACAGAATTAGTACAGAAAGACAGCTGTCTTCCTATAATTTGCTGTTGTCAAAAATAGTTCTTGGCAACAGTAAGTCACAAGAAGACAACTGTGTTCTTGTACAAATTTTGTCGAAAAAATCCGTACTTATAGCATTGTTTTCATCCGGGGGTTCGAAGAAACT